>NC_089234.1:55152555-55452555 GCF_963924675.1 Phocoena phocoena
GGAATCATATAGTATTACACGTTTTTCCTCCTTTCTTTCACTCAGTGTAACTATTTTGAAATCCATCCATGTTACATAGCATGTATCAATAGTTCATTCCTTTTTATTGCCGAGTAGTATTCCATTGTGTGGATCCACCACTCACGAATGGATATCCATTCATCTGCTGAAGGATATTTGGGTTGTTTCCAGTTGGGGGCCATTACAAACAAAGCTGCCATGAACATTTGTGTACAAGTCTTTGTGCGGACACATGCTTTCTTTTCTCTTGGGTAAATAGCTAGCTGTGGACTGACTGGATCACATAGTAAGTGTCCGTTTAACTTTATAAGAAACCATCAAACTGCTTTCCAAAATGTTGCAGCATTTTATTTCCCACCAGCAGCATATGAGAGTTCCAGGTCCTTCACATCACCAACACCTGGTGTGATCAGTCTTTTTAACTTTAGCCCCTCTAACAGGATGTGTAGTAGGACCTCACTGTGGTTTTAATTTGCCATTCCTAATGACTAATGAGGCTGAGCATCTTTTCATGTGCTTCTTAGCCATTTGCGTTGTCTTCTTCAGTGAAATGTCTACTTAAATCTTTTGTCTGTTTTTAATTGGTTTGTCTTACTATAATTGAAAGCTCTTTATATGTTACGGATACAAGTCCTTCATCAGATATATGATTTGTATTTATTTTCTCTGTCTGCGGCTTGCCTTTTTAATTTTCTTAACAGTATCACTCAAAGAACAGAAGTTTTTATTTTTGATGAAGTCCTATTTATTATTGTTTTTCTTTCATGGATTGTGCTTTCAGTGTCATATTTAAGACGTCTGCCTAAACAAAGGTCACAAAGATTTTCTTCTGCTTTCTTCTAGAAGTTCTATAGTTTTAGGTTTTACATTTATCATCCTAATATGTATATGGTGCAAGTTACGGGTCAAAGTTCATTTGCATATGGATATCCAACTGTACCAGCACCATTTGCTTAAAAAAAAAGACTAGTCTTTCTCCACTGAATTGTCTTTGCACCTCTGTCACCAATCAGTTGTCCATATATATGTGGAACCACTTCTGCACTCCCAGTTCCGTTCCACTGATCTATTTGTCAGTCTCGATGCCCACAGCACGCTGTCTTGATTACTATAGCTTAATAATACGCCTTAAAATCAGGCAGTGTTAGTCCTCCAACTTTGCTCATTTTCAAAATTGTTTTGGTTATTCTAAGTCCTTTTCATTTCCATATGAATTGTAGAATCAGCTTGCCAATTTCTACAATTTCCATGCTGCTGCCCACCCCCTCTTTGTACTTGGACCATTTGACAAGTAAACAAATAGGGAAAATCTGAGCTGGGGGTTGGTACCGAAACTCTGAACAAAGCGAGGGCTCAGGAAGACTGAACTGAATGGAAGGAATGCTCTCCCCGTCACCAAGACAGAACAAGGGTGGTTTTGTGCTTCAAACAAAGCATCCCATGGTCAAAGGTGATGGATGCGTGAGCCCTCCACAGCCTGGCCCCTTCCTCTGGGCACGGGGCATTGCTTCTTATTCCTCCATTAGACACTCTCTCTTCTGCTCTGGGCTTTCCTGGTTGTGTGGTGTAGCTTCTGGCCCTGAGGAGCTCCCAGGCTGTATGCTTCTACATCTGGGTAACCACAGAGTCCAGAACAGAAAAAAAATGAGCCCTCAGTGGACGCCAAGGGGGAAAGATAGTAAGAAAAGGAAATGGGTATGTACGCTGGGAAATCCAAAGGAATATCAATTGCTGGGCATTGCTTTAGTAGCTATAAAGGCTGTTTGGGGAGTTTTCTAGAAATAGTAATGGCTACTACATAGAATATGCTATGCTCTGTGCTGAGCTTTGCTCTCCATAATTTTCTCATTCAGTCCTCAAAAGCATCCAATGAGAGAGGAGTATAATTACATCTATTTTCCAGATGAATCGAGATATGCAGAGGTTGAATAACTTGCCTAAGTCATTGCTTGCAAGTAACAGAACCAGAACAAGAATCCAGGGTCTGTGTGATTCCAAAGCCCACACTCTAGACTGAACCCCAGGATGATTCTGCCTTTAGGGATGAGGAATGGAAAAGCCTCATACATGTGTACAGTCAGATGAGCATGATTTAATGAGCTGCTACTATGAGCCAGGGTTGTACTCAGGACCATCTGACATAACCATATACGACACAGCACACAGGGAAGATGACTGACTCTCCTCTAGCCAACTTGGGAAGTCACACCCTGACCAGAGAAGAAAGGCCTTCAGTGACGGATTTCAAAACAGAAAGGAAAGACCTGGGGGTACCAGCCTCTTTGGGAAGAGGGTCATCTGGCAGAATCTTCACCCCTGGAGGCTTCTCAAACTGACTTAAGCACAAAAGAGGATTCATGGTATCAGGCAAGCAGAGATGCTGTAGCTCTGGGCACAGTGGGAATCATTCTCAGCCGGTTCTTTCCAGGTGGTAGCCGTGTGGCCACCCACACCTCTAGGGTTCATTTCCCCTGCTCAGAAACCTCTCTTAAAGAGTTCCAGCAAAAATTCCAAGTCAGACTCTTATTGACTCAAGTAGAATCATTTAGAGCCCATCCATGAGACACTGCTGAACCAGTTCTGAGTTCCACGACACTGCTGAGTCAGAAGGTGGGAGCCCGCTCAGTCAAAGTGCCCTGCCGGAGAGCAGGAGAGTGGAAAATCCCTGAAGGAAAGCAGAGGTACCATGCCAGGATACGGTCAGCTGAGCAGGCAGAACAGATGTACACTCTGGCTTCTCCCTGACTCAGACATCCACAGCAGTCCCGCCCAGCCCACAAGGCATCAACCGACAACACTGTGTTTGCTTTGCTGGGCTCTCCTTCCAGTATTGATCTTCACAAAAACATGTGTCTGCATCCAGTTGCTGGATCCTCCTTCCTTGTCCTCTTCCGGTCAATGAAGCCCAAGGTTTGGCACCTACAACTTCCAGAAGGCATGGGCTTCTTTCTACGTTAACAGTGATCCTATTTCAGATTTATATACTCCTGTCCTCCGTACACAGAAATTGTATGTTCTCTCCCAGAATCTGGGCCTGTATTGTGATATGCACCATTAGGGACAATGAGAAGGGCATTTGGAACTAGAAATGTCCCCAACACCTAAACTGAATGGTCACAGTACCCACTGTCCTCTACCGAGTAGCATGTACAGGAAGCCAGGAAGCAATGCGTGGGTTGGCAGCTCTTTATCCCTCGCCAGGTGCCCCTGCAGAGTCATGCCTTATCCCAGGTCCCAAAAGGTCCAAGGGGCTTCTCCAAAAGCTACTGTTGGCTCCAATTAACTGGACAATTTTACACAGGACAGATGAGACCGAGTGAATCTCCAGGACAGCCAGGATAAGGGACCAGGCCCCAAACTCCTCGGTCTTCCCTGGTCCACCACTGCCCAGCCTCCGGGGCAAAGGAACCCCAAAAGGGGTAAGGCAGGCCCCCCCCCTCCCATGAAGAACTGAGCATGTGAGATGTTTCACATGCAGCAGTAACAGCCACTACAGCAAGAAAGGCAAGTTCAGAGGTAACTGGACGAGGGGTTTTAAGCATGGCTGTTCCCGCAGCAAACAGTTTCATGAATACCCATCGGGATCCGTCCATATGGACAGCAGAAGGGCTCCTGCTGTTCTTTTGCTAATAAAAACTGTTGTGATTACATTTCCAGTCCTCTCGCAATGGGGCCTCCGTGGGACCGCAGCGTGGCGTGCTGAGCCGAGAACGTGTCTTCCCAGCTGATAGGCAGCACCCCTCCCTGCTGTGGAGACCAGCACCCTCAGGAGGCGGAAGGAGGATCCTCAGGGGAGTTGGGGACGGAACAGGTGTGTGCATGTTATCTGTAACTGTGTAGTCTCACACATGCTACGCACACACACAGGAAAATCTTAATTAATGGAACAACCTTCCATAAGTGGTTCCAGTTATTGGCATTTTCCAGTTAATTAGAGGCTAACCTGCGATCGCTTCTTTATTTCACTCTCCTTGTGGAAGTACATTAGTTTAATTTCACCCCTACCCTCATGTCTGAGCTCCAGCTAGCATCTTTGTTGAGAATGGACTCCCCTACCCCTCCGTTCTCTATCAAAATCCTACCTGTCCTTCCTGCCCTGAGTCAATTTGAATGCTGTCTCCTCCATAAGGCTTTCTTAAATTCCTAGCCTTGGGGGGGGACAATTTTCCCTCCTGCTTTTTCCTACCCCTCAAAGACTCCTCTTATAAAGCACTTACCACATTCTTATCTTCTCTCCCCTAGGAAGCTCCAGGCTCCTGTAGGTCACTGTCAGGGCCTTGCCTCGGAAGCCCCAGTGCTAGCGACATAGGGTTTGGGATATAGCAGGTGCACAACAAATTTTCATTAAATGAATGAACATTCGTTCTTTTTTTTGCACACGTGAAACTAATATAATATTGTACATCAACTATAGATACAGTTGATGTACAATATTCAATTTGTATTGAACTATATTCAATAGAGTTCAATTTTTTAAAAAAACTGAACATTCATTTTTACTGTAATCTGAAAGTTTAGGAGCCTGGGATCGATCAAAATTTAAGACCTCCATAATACTAAAAATGTTTTAGTTTTCAAAAACAAATTCCTGCTTTTCATTATTCTCTTCATTCTCATAAAACAATTAAATCTTATTAAAAAGCTCAATTCATTGGGTATGTATTGATCAAGAACATATCCTCTGCACATTCATTCTCTTCCCTTGGAGTCGACACACACAAGGTATTCAGAATACACGTACATACATACACAAATACGTACGTACACACAAGTAGATGGGGCATCACTATTTTTTTTAATCTCCGACATACAAAAATTCTTGTTTGCAAAACATATCAGTGAGAAAGCCACTATTCACCTTCTTAAAGAGTTTTTGTTTCACTTAAGGAGTCATCCTGGTGTCCCCATCAGAGCGGGCTCTCCCTCCACATTTGAGGGTTTGTTCATTAACATTAACTGCTTGACTACAAGGGTAAGGAAGCTTCCATTGGCTGTGGGTCGTTAAACTTCACTTGAGCATAATCAAAATGATGATGAAGCACCTCTGAGAGGACTGAGTAAGGCCAACAGGAAAATGAAGTTCTCTTTGCAAAAGCACATCCATTTACACACGGCTTGTTAAAGCAGAGGCTGTAAAGGAGGACTCTATGCCGCTAAGCCAGTCATGTAAACTCATGCTTAGGACTTCACCTCTCTGGGCCTCGACTTCCCCATCTGTTGAGTGGGATCAAGAGGGTTGGTAAGGCAACTGAGGGCTAGGGTAGGAATTTATCCCTAGAGCATAGTATAAATGGTACTTGACCAAAAATACTTGGCTGAGTCTATGAAACATCAGTATCCTTGCACATTATTGCCACCAACGATCAGTCATCCCGAGTGCTCACTTTGCTGTGGAAACAACTCCAAAATCTCTGTGGCTCAATGAAACAAAGGTTTATTGCTGCTACTAGAGCCAACTTAAGTCTCAGGAGAGCTCTGCACCACAAAGTCACTCAGGAACTGTGGCTGACGGTCTCCTCTATGTTAGAGCTGCACTACCTAAGTGTCTTAGCCTCCTCCATCACTGCAGAAGAGGGAGAGACAGCTGTAAGATCTTCCATGCTTCAGGACTTCCCTGGTGGTCCGGTGGTAAAGAATCCGCCTTGCAATGTAAGGGACGCAGGTTCGATCTCTGGTCAGGGAACTAATATCCCACATGCCGCGGGGCAACCAAGCCCGCATGCCATAACTACTGAGCTTGCGTGCCTCAATTAGAGCCCACATGCCACAAACTACAGAGCCCACGTGCTCTGGTACCCGCGTGCCACAACTACAGAGCCTAAGCACTCTGGAGCCTGCATGCCACAACTAGAGAAGAGAAAACCCGCACGCCACAACTAGAGAGAAGCCTGTGCACCACAATGAAGAGCCCACATGCCCCAACAAAAGATCCCAAGTGCTGCAACTAGGACCCAATGCACCCAAAAATAAATAAAATAAAAATAAAATAAAAGAAGATCTTCCATGCTTCATCCCAGAAGGGGTCCCCCTCACTTCTGTTCATAGCCCATGCCAGAGTAGTCACATGGTTCTAGAGAAGCAGATGGACTATTGGTGATGTGATCGCCTCAGTCTCTGCCACATCCAAGGACGCTCCCCACTCCTGCTCCCCACATCTACACAGTCAACTAAGTCACTCCTCCATCTCCTTAGAGTAAAGCCTGACTGTCCTCCATAAGATTGTTCTCCATAAGAAAGCCAACGGGGCATCAGTGTCCCCAACCACAGGGCTAATGTCACCAGCGCTTGCCATTCAGTCAACAAAACCCTCCTCTATGGGAAAAAGTGCCTGGTTGGTGCCACTTCCAAACTAAGTCAACCCAGCCATCCCCAGACTTCAGAGCAACCCAACCCCCACTGCCATGGGGCCAACAGGACTGGTCCCCAGCTGCATACCACCTGGGTCTTCTCTACCTCTGAGCCAAACAAGTCACCCAATGACTACACCCACCACTACAAAGGGCTATCCCAGCCAGACCCCTGTCTCTAGCTCCTATTATCCCTGCCAGTTGCCAGTCTCTGCCCACTGGGAGGCCCTGTGCCTCCCAGCACACACTGGCCATCCCCCTGCCTCAGATGGCAGCCTCCCATGGCAGATCCTCCTCCCAGGCTACCAAAGTCCTCCCTCTGGTCTAGTCCCCAGTCCTCAGCCCACAGTCCTGGTGGGACAGGGAACAGCTGGAGAGGGGGACCCATTCACAGCCCATCTGTCCTTTGCGGGATGTTTTTCATATAGTATGTTTTTATTCCTCTTACTTCCTGGTCCATCAGGCCACATTCATCAAGTTCACAATAAAAAGAGACTGAAGGGAAATGACTGACCTCTCTATCAATAAAGCAGAGAAGTCCCCCCTTTCTATGGCCAAAGGACAGATCTGACCATGAGTCAGGGAAGACATGGGGTGGCTCCCACCTTTTTCCAATGCCCCCAAGTGAGTCATATCAACTCTGAATGGGTAAGAGAACGAGAGAATGAATGAAAGAATGTCACATGACAGGTGCTTAATGAATATCCATTCATTTATTCTTCGTAGTGTTGGCTGACGTAACATGTCAGCAGATCCTTGGTCCTGCCAACAGAATTAGACAAGATTGCTGAGAAAAGAACAAGAATCTCCTGTGATAAATGTTTTTCAGCATTCATTATGCACCAGGCTGTGTAACACACATGGTCTTTATTTGCATTAGCGCTTTTGAGCCTCACAACAACCTCGTGAGGTATACGATTCCTACATTCTGATTATTCCTCTAATTCCTATGAGATGTTATTCCTATGATCATTCCTACATTACAGGTTGAGCAAACTGAGCTCTGGGGTTTGTTATGAGAACAGCTGAGGTCATCCAGCTAGCAAATGGCAGAGCCAGGCTATGAGCTCAAGGATCTAAGTGATCTTTGGGGAATGCCCAGTTACAGAATTTGACTGGAATTAAATTCAGTCAGAACTTCTTAGGCTCCTACTGTGTGCTCATGCATTCTACACTAGGTGAATGTGGAAATGGAGAATATGGAAATGATGAGTCATGATCCCTGCCCTAAAGGAACTCGCGATCCAGCAGAAAGGATGGTGACAGTGATGCCTCATCCCACACCCACCTGGAAGACACCACAGGTGACAGCTGTAGAAGCTCTGGGTAAACAGAAACACTGAACCAAAATGGATCATCATAGTTGCTATGGCTACCCACAGGGTACCGAGGGGAGCTACATCCCAGCAGAAACCACTAGGGCTCAGAGGGAGGCAGATTGTCCCCTGCTGCCACCCCCACCTCAGAGAGCTGGAGCCAGAGGGTGAGTCAGGAGGGCCTGCCACTCCCGGGGGGCCCGCAGGCAACAAACACAGCTTAGGCAGAGTGATGTGTGCCCTCCAACACCATGATGGCTAAAACCCAGAGACGTGGGAGGGACAGTGCGACGCAGCTGTGCCTCCTAAATATAGCCTGACTTCAGCGCCCAGAGTGGGAGCCAGAGCCACCTTCCGGGGTGGCTCTAAAAATAAAGATGCAAACAGGCCTAGCACTCCCCTGGGCTGCTCAGGGCCCACAGGTTGGCATCTTCACCTGAGGGGTTGGCGGAGAGGGTGGAAATGAAGCAGTGGACCACGGGCAGACGTCGTGGTCCCTGGGACCCTCATGAGGACACCTGGAACCTGTCTAAAGGACACCTGTCTAAAGAGCTCAACGGGTGAATGAATCAATGTCAGTGACTTCAGGAAGTTCACTAAGCATCTGGATTCATTATTCTCATTTTACAGATGAAGAAACTGAGGCTGCTCAGAGGGGAGACATGACTTGGCCAAGTCACACTAACAGTAAAGAGTAGAGTTGGAAGATCACTGCATCTTCCTTGGCCAGACCTGCTGATTTTTACACCCCACAGCCTGTCTTGACCCTCTGCCTCCTCTCTCTTCAATGCCTCCATCAATTGCACCTGCCACCCCTTCACCTTCTCATCCCACCCCTACGAGAGCCCCACACCACCCCAGTCTGCCCCAAACAGGCATAGAAGAGATGTAGGCTGTTAAGCTCCATGAAGGAAGAGATCACGTCTATTTTATTCTTTACTATCCCCTCAGCCTCTAGAATAATGCCAGAATAGAGAAGGCATTCAATATTTGCTGAATAAATAACTCCTCTTCTTTCTCTCATATCAGATCCAATCCATTAAAATTCCCATAGGCTCGACCCTCAAAAAACATCCAGAACGTTTATTAGAGTGGCTGAATTAAAAAGACTGACCACACCAAGTGTTGGTGGGGATATGGGGAACTGAAAGTCTCATACGGCGCTGGCGGGAAGGTAAAACAGTACAATCACTTTGGAAAATGGTCTGGCAGTTTCTTACAAAGTTAAACATATACTTACCATATGATCCGGTTGGTCCACAGCTATTCACCCAAGAGAAAAGAAAGCACAGGTCCACACAAAGACTTGTACACAAATGTTCATAGCAGCTTTATTTGTGATCGCCGAAAACTGAAAACCACCCAAATGTTCATCGTCAGGAGAATGGGTAAACAAACAGTGGTGTATCCATACAATGGAATGCTACTCAGGAATAAAAAGGAATGAACATGCAACAACAACAGAAGGAATGATGCATGCAACAACATGGCTGCAACTCGAAATAATAATGCTGACAACACCACTAATTATTAGAGAAATGCAAATCAAATGGACAAAGAAGATGTGATATATATATCACAATGGAATATTACTCAGCCATAAAAATAAATGAAATATTGCCATTTGCAGCAACATGGATGGACCTAGAGATTATCATACTAAGTGAAATAAGTCAGACAAAGACAAATACCACATGATATCACTTATATGTGGAACCTAAAAAAATAATACAAATGAACTTATTTACAAAATGGAAACAGACTCACAGACAGAAAACACACTTACGGTTACCAAAGGGGAAAGTGTGGGGGAGGGATAAATTAGGAGTTTGGGATTAACAGATACCCACTACTATATACAAAATAGATAAACAACAAGGTCCTACGGTATAGCACAGGGAAATATTGATATATTCAATATCTTGTAATAACCTATAATGAAAAAGAATCTATGTATGTGTGTATGTGTGTGTATGTACCTGTATAACTGAATAACTCTGCGGTACACCTGAAACTAACACAATACTGTAAATCAACTATACTTCAATAAAATAATAATAATAATAATGCTGAGTAAAAGAAGTAGAACAAAAACAAAAGTGTATACTTTTTGTATGATTTCATTGACACAAAATTCTAGAAAATGCGAAGTAACCGACAGTGACAGGAAGTTCAGTAGTCGTCTGGGACTTGACTGGTGCTGGGCAGGATGTGATGAGAGTGAGCAGGGGGTGGGGCGCAAAGGGCACAATGAAAGTTTTTTCATTATAAATTCATCCATTATCTTGATTACTGTGATGACTTCATGAATATATACATATGTTAAGACATCAAAGTGTACCCTATACATGCAGTTTATTGTATGTCAAATATATCTCAATAAAGCTGTTTTTTTTGAGGGTTTTCTGTTCTGTTTTATTTTTTTAATATCCAAAATCCAACCATTTCTCACCACCTCCACTGCTAGCCACTCTGATCCAAAGGCTACAGCCACCTGGATGCCTCACTCTGTATGCCCCAGCCCCGCTGAAATTTCTCCTGTACCAGAATATTCCATCCTCTCTGCAGCAGATGCTGTGGTTCCTGCTCACAGATCCACCCACCCACCCCCAGCTACTCTGCTGATTGGCTGATGACAATTCACAGCTGCCCCTCTTCCAGAGACTTGCTCTTGGCTGAGCCATGTCACCTTGCCAGGGAGGTTACAGCTGCATCCCAGGGACACCGACAGCCAATGACTACTTAATATAGGGATACAAAAGTCTAGCCCCCTTGCTCCAAGAGCAGATGATTCCTGCTGCAGAGCCCCACCACCACGCGTCAGGCCAAAGCTAGACTATCTGCAACCACATCCTTGCTCAGCTGCTTCTTTCCTATCCTAATTTACTCCTCACCCCATCCCAGGTTGTACTGAAGAGCACTCCCTGAATAAAGCACAGAAACCTGAATCCCTTCTCAGGCTCTGGGAACCCAGCCAAAGACAGGTGGTGCCAGGGGTGGACCTAGGAAGCAGATCTAAGGATGGGATTCTGGGGTGGATCACTCACGGCCAGGTGGCAGGTAAGAGCTGGGAGTCCAGAGCATGGGATAGCTGTGCACTTGCTGACTTTTGCCTGTGGTGACTGGGATGGGACACAGGTGGAGGGGGAAGCACAGACTCATGAAACATCTGTGGAGTTTCAGTGATACAGAAGAAAGGGTAAGTATATGGGCCATCCAATTGGCTGCTGCCGAACACTCAATGCTTTGAAGAGAGAAAATGGCAAGCTTGGGACAATCAGTCATTAATTCAAAGCAATTATGAGAGGCAGACACCTTCTTCAATGGCATTTAAAGAGTTAGAGAGACCCTCACCTCCTGCAGTTGGACAACAGAGCTAAGCCTAGACCCAAGACACAACTGTAGGAGTAGCAGAACTTTGGAGAAAGTTGCTTTCTCAGGCCCAGCAATTCTCATACACCAAGTCAAGGCCCTGAGAGGAAGAAGTGGGACCCTGAAATTTGGGATGGAGACATTTAAGTAGATACACTTGAACACCCTGACTCCCCATTTCCCCTGAACCCTGGGTCTGCTGAAAAGCCCTACTCCCCTCTGCTTTAAGTCTGTACAGAAGCCTCAGATGAGGCAGGTGGCTTAGGGGACAATGCTAGCCCTCCTTAGGATGTGCCCCCACCTCCTTCCCTGGCCACCAGAGCCATAACTAGGACCAAACTGCAGCATGGTTCCCTGGGCAAGCGCTCAGCCTGTTGAGAGAGAGAGAGAGAGAGAGAGAGAGAGAGAGAGATTATACACCAAAGGAGCTACAAGACCCAGCTAACATGAACCAGCAGAAACCTGAAGAGTATATCTAGAAGTAGGATGCTGAAGGAGGAAAGCTGAATGTAAAGCTGGATTTAAAAGTTTATTATTGGGCTTCCCTGGTGGTGCAGTGGTTGAGAGTCCGCCTGCCGATGCAGGGGACACGGGTTCGTGCCCCGGTCCGGGAAGATCCCACATGCCGCGGAGCAGCTGGGCCCATGAACCATGGCCGCTGAGCCTGTGTGTCCGGAGCCTGTGCTCCGCAACTGGAGAGGCCACAGCAGTGAGAGGCACGCGTACCGCAAAAAAAAAAAAAAAAAAAAAAAAAAAAAAAGTTTATTATTGCCATGGAGGCACTCCTATATCACAGGACTTAACACCCTGGCAAAGAGCCCTAGAGGGTGGTTCTGATGTGCTGCTGGTATGGCTCTTGGAAGCTGCTGTCACAGACTGTAGGGGAAGAGGTCCAAAGACTCAACTGGGACTACTATTTGACCAGCAATGGAGGACATATGTCCCTTAAAACCTAAACCATTTACTCTCTGGCCTTTATAGAAAAAATTTGCTGACCTCTGATGCACGGGGTTGGCTAATAATTATAACATACATAATGCTCCCAGGAGCTAACAAGGTTATTGTTTAATATGTAGAATCGAACTAGATGAAGAATGGATGAGCCCAAAGCCAAGATTAGATACTCCAGTGGAGATTTACATTCCCTTGCCCAGTTTCCAGACTTGAGCCAGTTCTCAGACCCAGAACTCATTAACTGGTCCCCATAAGACAGATCTTGAAACGTTATAGTAAATATGGTAGTCATTCCCCACTGGAACTATGATCATTTACTCAAGAGAAAGGAGAATTACAATGGAGAAACGGAATATCCAGACCATTTGGAGGATGTTAGATACAGGATCTAAGCTACCACGGGTATCTTGAGACCCAAAGTCCCATTATGGTTCCTTCATTTTAGTAGAAGCATTTGGGGGTCAGATAAAAAATGGAGTCATGGCCCAGGATCAGTGGTCATTTCTCAGTTCCCAAACATATAATTGGAATATATCTACGTAGCAATGATTCCTTGACAAGTAGAGTAAAAAGCTCTTTTAGTACAAAAGGCCAAGTGGAAGCGTCGAAAGCTGCCCACATCCCTGGACCAAGGTGGTAAATCAAAAACATTATCACTTCCCAGGGAAATGGTAGAGATTAGTGTCATCCTCAAAGACTTAAAAATGCAGAGGAGATGGTCCCTATCATATTTCCCATTTAATACACTAGTCTGGCCTCTGTCATGGAAGGTAACAGTGAACTACTCCAAGCTTAACCAAATAGTAGCCCCATTTGCAGCTTCTAAGCTGGATGTGGTATCTTAACTAGAGCAAATTAGCATAGCTGCAGGTAAGTGGTAGGCAGCTTTTGATCTGACAAATGCTTTCTTTCCCATACCCAGCAGAAAGGAGGACACAAAACAATTCACATTCACATGGGATGAACAGCAGTATCCATCCACAGTTCTCTGTTCATCCTCTCACAGGACTCTGTTCATTCTCCTTCATTCTGTTATAATATATCCGAGGGGGCCTGAAACATCTAGATATTCCACAGAACACCACTGGCCCACTATATTTATGACATCATGTAAATCAAATCTTTATGAGTAAGCAGTAACAAGAATGATAACAAGTCAGATACAAGTGCCCGAGGTGGGTGCAAAATAAACCCTACAAAGAATCAGAAATCTTCCAGTCGTTGTTTCTGGAATTTCATGGTCTTGGGGATGCTGGGACACTCATTCCAATATAAAGAGCTGGTTATTGTACCTTGCACCTTCTACCACCCAGAAAGAAGCACAATGCTTTGAAGGCAACATATTTCACACTTGGGAATAATGCTCCAACCCATTTGTCACGTGATACAGGAGGCTACTAGTTTTGAGTAGAGCCCAGAATAAGAAAGTCCCCTGCAGTAGGTTCAGGCTGTGATACAAACAGCACTTCTACTTGGGCCATATGATACAGCATACCTCAAGCAACCAGAGGTATGTGTGGTGGGAAAGACATCTTGAGGAATCTCTGGCAAGTCCTAACAGGAGAGTCACAGGCAGACTTACAGGATTTTGGAGCAAACGCTTGCAATCTGCAGCAGAGAACTATATACCATTCCAGAACAACTCCTAGCACGCTAACTGGTCCTGGTAGAGACAAGAGTTTTTGATCATGGGACACCAAGGGGCCAGGAGTCCAGAACTATACATTGTGATCTGGGAATGTCAGCAATCCGTCAGAAGTTGGAAGTGGTACATCCAGGATCAGGTTCAAACAGGTCCAAGGACAGAAGTAACTGAACCAATAGGAGGCCCATACTCCATGTCACCAAACATATTCGCACCAATGTCTCTCCCTTAGCTCACACCTATGGTCCTATGAGAGGTTCCCAAAGGCCAGGTGATGGAGGAATAAGGAGCCCACGTTTGGTTCACAGATGTTGGTACAAGCAGAAAATGGACACTGTTGCACTGTTACAGACCCACTCAGGGGACCCTAACAGACAATAGTGAGGAGAGATCCTCCCAATGCACAAAGCTTCAGGCAGGGCATCTGGTCACCCACTTTCTGTGGACAAAGAAGTGGTCTGAGGTAAGGACATATGTAGACTGATGGGAAATGGTGAACAGCATGGCTTGTTGGTCAGGAGTCTGGAAGGAACAAGATTGAAGTTCAGGGACAAGGAAGTCTGAGGTAGAGGCAAGCAAATGGGCTTATTGGAGTGGACACAAGGTGTGAAGATCCTTGTGTCATAAGTTAACACACACCAGGGATCAGCCCCTGTGAAAGACGAGACAGGATGACTTGGCCAGGCAATGTTAGCTAGCCTCGGTTCTTGACCACCACCAGTTTGCACAACGTGCTCGTAAACAAAGTAACCATGGTGGCGCAGACTGAGTTATGTATGAATACAACAGCATAGGCTTCTTCTCACCCAGGTTGATTTAGCTACTATCACTGCTTCCTGGGTTCCTAGATCAGCAGGCACAGGAAGAGTTTCTATACTGTCTGGGGTCACTGTCCCTCATCACCATAAGGAAGTGTGGCTTGCTTCCATATAACGGGAGCATGGAGAAATGTGCTTGGAACTCACGTGATCCACTGGATTGTCTCTTGGCATTTCCATGCCTACTGTTATCTATAAGTAGCAGGTATACCAACCACAGCCTGAGGAAGGCATGGTAACCAGGTGCTCAGACCCCTTAGAGAAGAGTGGCTGGGCCACCCCACCTGGCAAGCCACCCAGACCAGCAAAAGTGCTAGCCAAGATAAGAAAAATCTAAAGTAGATAGAAGAGGAGGAAGATAACGATGATCAACTGTGGCCTTGAGACAAGCTACAGCAATAGGGACTGTAGCTTGTCCCACTAACCCTCCTCTTATAAGTTTCCCCAGGAATTGTGACCACAGAATTCTGGAGAAGCTGGGACCAGGTGGACTGTACTGAATGTGAGAATCAAGAGGATCTAAGTGGTGCAGGTGGTGGGCTGTGGTAGACATTGTCAGTGCCCAGCACAGATGCCCTTGACCTGGCCAGGATACGCATCTCCCAACTGCTGTGAATGTTGGCTACCAACAGTCACAGCTGCCCCCCTTCTCCAGAGAACTGTCCTTGGCTGGTGGGAGCTGCTCTGCCCAGAGATTACACAACCCCAGAATGCAGTCCATAGCCAAAGCCTGATTGAATCAGGAGTATAAAAGGTGCTCCTCTTGCCTGAAGTGGGGACACTTTGCAGTATGGTTTACACTTCAGGGCCCCATCACCACCTTGTGGATCAGACCTAGGGAAGATTTGACCTCAACTTTTTCACTTCCCTCCATTAAAGTATTTCCTAAGAACACTCCCTAATAAATCACATGGACCTGAACCCCTGTTTCAGGCTCTGCTTCTAGGAAACAAGACCAAGACTTTCTTTTGTCTGTGTCTTATGCATCTTTGAAGCCTCATCACCCAGTATCATTATGCCTAGCAAAAAATAAATGCATGCATGAATGAATGGAACTGGGGCAGCTCAGAAGTCAAATGCTTGGCCGAGGTCACCCACATCTTAAGCAGCCAAGCCTTGAACTTGATTTGAACCTGAACTTCATCTTGATTTTTGAGGCCAAACTCTGGCACAGTAGTACCTGAATGAATGAATGGCAGAAGGAATTCATGCTTAAACAAAAGGTGTCCTCTAGAAAAAACCATTCTTGGTTCCTATGACTGACCCACTGATACAAATGACTCAAAGTTTTGAAAGCTTTAGGGGGACAAAAACCAGTATTTCTGAACCCCTGCCATGTGCTGGGCACTTTACATGCATTGCATTATTTCATCTTAATAATAATTCTTTCCTAAAAAATTGATTTATAATGGCAAAGCAAATCAGTGCTTGCCTGGGGCTGGGGCTGGGGGTGGGAGGAGGGGATGGACTGCAAAGGGGACACAAGGAAACTCTGGGGTGATGAAAATGTTCTAGACTTTGATTATGCTGGTGGTTATGTGGGTGGTGGTCACATGGGGTTACATTTGTCAAATCTCATCAATCTGTACACTTCAGATGGGTCTATTTTATTATATGTAAATTATCCATCACTAAAGTTGATTAAAAGAAAATAATTCTTTTAGATAGATTTTATTAACATCCCCATCTTACAGATGTTCAGCGGGTTGCCAGTAAAACAAAGATCTCAAATGCAAGTGCCTACAAGGACTGGGAAGGTATGAGATAAGCAAAGGGGCCCCAAAGGCCCTTCATTGCTCTGATCGTCAGGACGGTACCAAGAGGCCTTCTCCTCCCCTGCCCCAGACAGGACCTCCTCCTACCCCACAATTTTCATGTCCACAAGCCTGGAGACATCCTCAAGGCTTTGGGGAGGACGGGAGGTTTTCTCACAGCTTCCCGAATCTAGTTTGCTTTCTCCAGGGACAGGGGGAAGAGCCTTAAAGGCCAAAGAAGGAAAGAGTCCTAACCCCTGACATTGTCATCATTCCTCATGCCTTTTGGACATCCACATGCTCTGATCTCTTTTATCCCTCAGCTTGGCAAGGTGGGTGTTACTACCTATCTGACAGGTGCAGAAGCCAAGGCTCAGAAAAATTCAATGGCTTGCCCAAGGTAACTCAACAATGTTGCTTGAGTTTCCTGAGATTTCTTCTGGAGCTCTTTTTACAAAGGCACACCATGTACAGAGCTGGAGCAGCCACTTTCAGCCCTCCAGCCCAGGACGACCAGCCAGCATCACATGCCACGTGTGCCTGGGAGCCACAGAGGGTTCTGCAGGCCCTCCTGCCCTCACCGTGGCTCCTCGGGGAACCCCTCTAAACACAGCACTGCATGTGCCAGCTTCCACTGTGGCCCTGCTATCTGTCCCCCATCCCCAGCCTGTACTGACAGGTTCATTTGCCTCCTGAAAACCTTGGGCGTTGAAATGGCCGAGGAGGACTCTGTAATCACTGACTGCTGCTGTTGCTAAGAAACAGGCCCTTTAAATTCAATTTACAAAAAAGATAGAGCAAGCGAGCAAGTGAGCGAGAGCAAGAAAGAGATGCTTGAACATCTGGTTCTCCTCCCTGGCTGTCTCCGGTGACTGTGAAAATGAGATAAGTGCATTCCAAGATGGATGCTGGCCCTCTCCAAGCCATTTGCTGACTTTTCTCTAAGCTAATATTTCAGATCAGCTCTGGGTTTGATGGGCTGGAGTGTGGGGGAGTGCCCTTGTGGGAAACTTGGTGGGTCTGAAAGAATCCCAGTCACCTTGTCTCCTCCAGTAACGACTCAGATGCCCCAAGACACTGAACCAGCCTGGTTTTTATATCTAGGCCCCCCCCCACCCCACTTCCACCCTCAGAATAATCATTCCACAGATTTGTATAATCCTCTTCAGCTCACTCAGGATTTTCACACATGTTACGTTAGCTCTTGTGGAGGAAATATTATTTTCTGCATATCACAGGTGAGGAGGGAAGTACGGCAGTTAGAAAATGCACCTGTACCAGGAGTGGAGGGGGCATGAGTCCGATTCCCAGCTCTGCCAAGAACAGGCTCAGCTACTCACTTCCCTCTTTGGGCCTCAGATAACCCAGCTATAAGCTGCAAGGCAGGGTTAGGTCATGATTTCCCATAGTGTGTGCTGCAGAGCAATGTTCCATGGGAGGTTACTGGGTGCTGGGTAAGAAAAGAATTCTCTGGTCAAACAAGTTTGGGAAACACTGTGTTTAAGTTAGATAGGTCTCACTGCAAGATTCCTCAGACCCTTGAATGCTTTAATGTGCTGTAGCAACCTCCCAGAGCAGCTATCTTGGCTTGGGTTCCCCCAGAAGCAAGCTGAATACACCAGGATTTGAGTGCAAGCAGTTTATTTGGGAGGTGATCCCAGGGAACCCTGGCAGGGAAATAGAGACAGGCAGGGCAAGGAAGGCAGCCATGAAGGAGGCGTTACCAAGCGAGTTACCTCCATAGGCAACAGGAGCTTCATCCCACTGGGGACCTCTGGGAGATGGCGTGGGACACATGCCTCAGAGTTATCCCATCAGCAGCAAGGGAGCTGGGGTATTTACACATCAACTGTGGCCAGTCATTGGTTCAGGGCTGCTCCTGCTGGGCTGGGGAGGGGTGTCATTAATTGCCATTAAATGTCCAGTACTTCCACTTGTTTCCCAGGCACAAGAAGAAAGACCTTAGACAGGGCCGCAGATGCTGGCAGCTGGAAGTCCAGCCCAGTGCCCTGGCTTGGCAGAACCTGGGAGAGACTTGTGGGACCCTGACAGCAGCTACTATGGGAGAGAGAGCTGCAGTTTCCAAGCCTGATTCAGTCACAAAACTCTGAGGAGAACAGTTCCCGGGACTCGTGTTCTGTGGAACAGTCCATGGAAATATCAAGCTAGGAACTCTCCAAGGGGTGGGCCGCTCTACAAGTCTGAGGCAATAACCTTATAATGACCAAAGAGTCACATTTGCTCACCACCTCC
Organism: Phocoena phocoena; assembly: GCF_963924675.1. Lineage (NCBI taxonomy): Eukaryota > Metazoa > Chordata > Mammalia > Artiodactyla > Phocoenidae > Phocoena > Phocoena phocoena. The sequence goes on from NC_089234.1 coordinate 55,171,036, forward strand.
CAAAAGCTGGACAGATGAATCCTCACAGACATGAGACAAGTTTGCCTCTGATCTGCTCCCAGTTCATCCTTCAGCACATTCAACCCAGTCTCTGAGACCCTGCCCCCTGACCTAGGTCCTAGTCTGCAGCATCCCAGCCTGACCACACACCCATATAGTAAGCTCCTGCTACTATATGCAGGCTTATCATACCCCTACCCTGAGGAGTCACCATCTCCTCCTCGGTTCCTTAGGTTGGCTGGAAACAGGGAAACTATTTGAGAGTGCCCCCTCTACTCACCCCTCTCCTCCCACTGGCCAGCTGGACCTCAAGCCTGATTTCTGAAAACCAAATAACAAATAACACCTCTCTTATTCCAAGAGAGGTGGTAGCAGGGTGGTTAGGTGCACATGTGCCCGGAATCAAATTGTACCTCTACTACTTAACACCTGTGTGGCCTTGAGGAAGTTACTTAATGTCTCTGTGCCTCAGGTTTCTCTAAAAGGAATGATAACAATACTTCCCACATAGAATTATTATTACAATGTGTTAGTTATTATTAGAATGTAATGCACGGTGCCTGGGGACAGTAAGTACTCAGGAATGATGTCATTAAGATAGCCATATGATAGCAGCTTACGTTTCTGAGCTCTTATCCCATGCCAGACACTGTGCTAAACACTTTATATGTATTAAATCATATAATCCCAGCTATCTACCTACCCACCTATGCTATTATCCTCATTTTACTGATGTGGAAACAAGGTTCAGAATAGCCATGCTGCTGGTCCAAAGTCACTACATGGGTAAGCAACCAAGAAAAATCTTTTATGTCTCCAGGAGTGGTTGCCTGATGATGGTGGAATCCTGGGCAGTATGAAGCAAGGCGTGGTGAAGGCTACTGGGGGTGACTTCTAGACGATCAGGCCACGGCCAGTCCTTCCTCTTCCCTCATCCCAGAAAGCTACAGAAAATACATGGTTCTCCTTGGGCCCCAAGATAAATGCCTGATATTTGGAAGTAGAAGCTTTCCACCTCTGTCCTCTCTGCCTGCCAGAGCTTGGCCTGTGCCATAAGGCCCTCTTCTTCCAGGAAGCCTTTTACGATCCTTCCCACACCCAACTGCAAGAGGTCTGCCTCCTTCCCTATTAGAGTACTACCTCAGTGTGACACTCCTTTGGTATATTAACCTCCTGACACCTTCTTTGTGTAAGTCTCTTTGCACTTTTGGTCTCATGAGCAGATATGGCTACCCCACACAGGCAGAGGCATTGCCTTAAACCCTAGGCTACAATGCCTAGCCCAAGTGGTATCTGTCACAGGCACTCAGTAAAGAGTCAAGCGTCCTAACACTGAGAGGGAACTGAGAAATCATCTGTCCCTGCATTTTACAGCGCGGGGCACCAATCTGTTTCAGTCACCCAGTCAGGAAGTGGAGGAACCAGACTTATACCCAGGACTCTTGACTCCCAGGCTACAGCTCTCACACTGAGGACCTGGAGGACTGTCTCCAGAATGATCTAGGATACTGAACTAATAGGTAATATATCCAACAAGGGACTCCACCCACACACCCACCCCCGACCACCACCATCCATCAGGACACTGAGTCTCCCTCTGGCCCGCTCACTCCTCTTCTCGTGATTTCTCTGCGATTACATCCCAGTAACTGTAGGTCTGCATCCCACCCATGAGACTGAAATGTCAGCCATTAGTCTCCATTCTCCACACTCTTAAATAAGAGAGCCAAGATTAATGAAGCATCGTCTCTCAATCAGAAAGACATTTCAGGCTGTGCTTTTTAAGCCCAGTGAGTTGTACAGATGAATTAATACTGTTTGACCTTTTTATTTTCCACGGGAAGATCTGTGGTGCTCCCCTTACCCCTACACTGTCTGAGCTACCCCTACACTTGCTCCCAGCTACTCTGTTCAGCAGCCGTGAGTGTGGTTCCAGAGGGAGCATGTCACCTCTCAGCACTGTGGGCAGATTACTCCTGGGTGAGGGGAAGTAGGCTGATGTAGGTTCTAGGGGCTTCTCAAACTCAATACACCCGCACCTAACAAAACACAAGAGACCCACCTCCCTCAACGGGCAGACAGGGGAGGGGCCCCAACAGGCAGGTTTTTCTGAGCCAAGTCCTTGATGTGCAGTGGAGGTCCCAGAGCTAAGTCTGGAGCTAAGCCAGGGAAACATTCAAAACAGCTAACGACAAAGTATGGCACGAGCACCGACCAATCAGGGCAGACGCCCACCGTGAACCACCATAAGGCCAGCCGGGGACACCCCAGGGGCTATCAGCTGTGGACAGAGCATTCGTTCTTCCCAAGAAATGAAGAAGGTTGGGGTGTTGATCCAGAGAGAGTAAGAGTGAACAAAGAGGGAAGAGGATGAGGTAACACAATGGAAGGCTAGAAGCCAAGTCATGGAAACAGTCAAGGGGCAGTAAATAAAAGAAAGAAACACCTAATCTTAAATCTTAAGTTGTCTGTGTTTTTGCAAAATATAAATCACTGCTTCACAACCCTTCAGTGAAGGCTTCTGCCCACACAAATACCTTGAGAGAATGGTGTGTCTGTCTGTGTGTGTGTGTGTGTGTCTGTGTGTGATGTAGCAGGGGTGGGAGGGGTATATGGGAAGGGGATGAATTCTACATCTGATCTCCCACATTTCTGGACAGGAAGGCTTTCTAGAGGAGGGGGCATATGAGCTGGACCTTAAATGATGAGTAGGAGTTTTCTGGTGTGAAGGGCTCTCTCCCCTATGCTTCAGAAGCAAATCTGTTCCTATTTCTACTCAAGTATTAGCAAAGCTTTGTCACTATTTATATATGTCTTTCCCTTTAGGATGTGAGTTCTTTGTTGGAGGGGTCCTGCTTCTTTCATCTCTGTCTCCTCAGCACCCAGTACGTGCTCGGCCCAGAATCATTGGCCTGTCTTTCCCACTAGGATATAAATGTATTCAACTAAGACAGTGCTGGAAGGTGAAAGAGAGGCTGATAATAATCATGGTGAGGGAGAGTCCATAAGCAAGATGATGCTGATGAAGGCTATGCTCAAGATAGAAAGTTCCAGAAGATGAAACTGTGGCTGTTGGGTGGTTGGCTAACAATTTCTGGTTCATTCTCTCTTACTTCCCGAGTGAAACTTGTAAATGCTCTGTTTCCATGCAGACCTCATGTCCACTGAATGGACCAGTGTCATCACACATGCAGCTACACACACCCACAGACACACACACAAACCGATAACAATAACGAGGGTGATGATATGAGTAGATCGGCGTTTGTTACCAAGTTCAGAATCGTAATATTTGCGCTTAGTGGTACAAGTTTCAAAAGGAAGCCAGTACTTGCATTTTTGTTTACTCATTCAGCCAACAGAGCACCTCCTAGGTGCCAGCAGCTGTGCTAGGTGCCAGGATTAAATATATTCCCTTGACCCCAAGGAAAGAAAGCAGTCACTTCATACAGGAATCACATGAGATTTTTCTTGTTTGTGACATGTCATAGGAGCACAGAGAAAGAAAGGAGGAATTGTCAACTAGCTGAACCTGGAAGGAGAGTGGGATCTGGGCGGGAAAGGGAGCAGGGAGGGAGTCTTGGGCAGGGCAGGAGCACAAGTGATCGCTTGCTTTTCCTTGTACTTGGTACCGCTTTTATAACTTGTTAATAAATATTTTTCTGCTTAAAAATAAAAAGCAAATGGCATTTAGAGCCTGGATCAAGATAACGAAAGTTGTAGCGATAGATGAACCACAAAAAGGGGGTGCCCTGGGGAGGTGGCTATGCTTACTGCCTGCAGTGCCCTGTTAAGGAATCTGGACTTTATTCAGCATGAATCCATGGAGGGTTTCTAAGCCTGGTGAGGAGGGAACGGAGGCCAGAGTCAGGGAGCTGGCCATTTCTTTAAGGCTGGGAAGACCTGTTTCCAAGGTAAGCTCCATGGTCCACCCATTGTCCCCAGGGCACCGCTCTCCTGCGCAGACATTAGTCTTTGGGCTGTGTGAGGGCCAGGAAACACTTCACTCACATAAAATCATCCTTCTCCTCATTGTTTCCCTTTTCCAATAAGAAACAAAAGCCTCTTGTCTCTACCCACGGTTGTGTCGCTCACGTGTGGCCATCCTAGTGAGACCAGTGCGCTGGGGTGGTCTCCACGTAGATGCCGTGTTAGTGCAGGGTGGAGGGGCAAAGCCATCCCTACACCTGTCTAAACCCACACCTGGGCAAGCTTTGCATTTCCCAACAGGACAAGGTAGAGCACATCGTTGGGAATGAGTGGATCCACTCAGGAAAACTCCCTGCACTGAAGACAGAGTTAGAAAACCAACCAGCAGGAGGCAAAACCCATTCATAACATGAACAGAACCCAGCCACTCGCCATGCCCCTACGGCTCACTCACAACTGAAACACCCAGTCTAAATGTCTGTCTTATTTGGAGCCGCTTTTATAGCTTGTCAATAAATATTTTCTGTTTGAAAAAGATGTTTTGACTTCCTTACAGGAACGTGTACTCTCCTTATACCAAAAAACCTAAAGCTTAATGATTAAATTTTTTAGCAAACTGATAGAAATCCAAAAGGGAAACAGATTCTGAAATATGCAAAAACAAGCCTACACACACGCGCGCGCACACACACACACACAAAACTCATAGCAGCACACAAGCAACTCCCCAGCTCATTCTCCAGAGCCCCAGAAAACCTCCTTGCCCTTGGCAGCCAGGCCATGGAGGGCCCCCCCAAATCCCCCACCATCTGGCATTTTTGTCTGCAAAGCACAGGCTCTTCTACCCTGGGCTGCCTGCCCACCCTGTGGATGAGGCCAGGCGCTGGCGAGGGCTGCCTGGGCTTTGCCTCCCTGCCATGGTAACCACACACACACACACACACACACACACACACACACACACTCTCTCTCTCTCTCTCTCTCTCTCTCTCTCTCTCTCTCTCTCTTTCTCTCTCTCTCTCTCTCAGCCCTGCCTGCCTCCTGGCCCTACCACAGTGGGCTCAGGCCAGGCCAGCCTTGCCTGTCAGCTCTGTCCTAACCCCACCTTCCCCACACACAAGCCAAAAAGGTACAAATGTAAGGGAGGGGGCCAGGGAGGGAAGAAGAAGCCACAGGGCAGCAGCAGGACTGGACGGAGGAAGCAAGGCCCTGAGGGGGGCGTGCAGGCAGGTGGCAGAGAGGGCCTCATTTGCTGGACCATCTGTCCTGAGTGAAGGAAAGGCAGCCAGCTCTGCAGGCCAGGGACCTACTATACATACACTCACACATGTACATACCCACACACACATATATACACAACTACATGCACACACACATAGACATCCACCCACGCACACATACCCACAGAATCTTACACACACAAAGATACACTCACACACATCCTCTCCCACATATGCACACATAAATGTACACAAATGGCAACTGCACACACATACACAAACATGCATACCCACCTATATGTAGTCATATACTCACACCCGTGCATACACCCAGGCACAGAGATAAACATAACCATATGCACACATGTGCTTAAACTAACACCCATATGTAGTCAAACGTGCACAGACTTATGCACATCATCACATACTCCCACACGCCTACATTCTCTCTCACATGCACCCACACACCCGGGCACAAATACATCCAGAGCTCTTTCCCCAGTGTCATCCTGCCAGGCTTTGAGTCCTCTGCCTCCATTCTCTGTACCCGCTTCATACTCCATACCCCTTTCAACCACCCAGCAGTCCTTCAAGGTCACGCCAGACTGCCACTCTTGTCAAGAAAGCAAGGGGTGGCAAAGACTTGATGGGTAAGAGTTTAACACCATGGCGAGAAGTACTGATCACAGTCTTGTTCTGGGGATGCTTAAAATGGAGGGAGAAAGAGAAGGCAACTAACACAATCAAAGAGGGAAGGAGGGGACAAGACCAGTATTTCCAGCTACCTCCAAGGCCTGAGGCACTGTTAACACACTACTGGATTGTCGTAAGGAAGATGACAGGGTGCGCAGACTCAGGGCACTAAGCTGGTTTGAGTCTTGGCTGTACCACACCCTGGCTGCATGATCTTAGCTTCTTAGAATCTCTGAGCTAAGATGGGGATCACACATTCCTCACCAAAGTATTGTGCAGTCTCATGAGATCACGCCTGGACTGTGGTCACCTTGTGCCTGGCACATGCTAAGAACTCAGTAAATCTTGACTATTTTAATCTCATTAACTATTATCCATATTTCAAAGATTTATTAAAGAACCATATCCAGGTGAGGGCTCCAGGTTATTTCAAAGTATCTTCTGTTTTGAATGAAATAAAATGGTGTTCATGGGCTAGACTCTTCAATCAGTACTGCCTGGCGGTACTGAACATCCACTGTTACCTGATTATGTTCCACACATGCAGCCCTGGAGGAGGAATAGCCTCTGTTCCCAGAAAGTTTAGCTTCCCCTAGAGAAGAAAGAGAAGTTTGGAAGCAAACACAATAAAAGGAAATAGATTAAAAATGAAGGAAACACGGCTTCCCTGGTGGCGCAGTGGTTGAGAGTCCGCCTGCCGATGCAGGAGACACGGGTTCGTGCCCCGGTCTGGGAGGATCCCACATGCCGCGGAGCGGCTGGGCCCATGAGCCATGGCCACTGAGCCTGCGCGTCCGGAGCCTGCGCTCCGCAACGGGAGAGGCCACAACAGTGAGAGGCCCGCAAACCCAGAAAAAAAAATGAAGAAAACAACCCACAGCCATTTGCACATAAGGAAAATGAGTCTCGGAGAAGAAAAATGAAAATTTGCCCAAGGACGCACAGCTCGATAAAGGGCAGAGCAGGGACTTGAGCTCAGGCTTGTCTTGGTGTCAAATCTCATGCTCTTTCCTCTGTACATAAGTGCTCAAGCGACTTCACTTTCAGAGCAAAATATAATCTCTGGCAGATTGGGTGGTGGGCTCCTAGCAAGCATGGTCTAAACCCCTCAGAGTGACTCAAACTTGATGAAAATAAAAAGTCATAGAGAATGGATAAAGAAAATAAAATGAGAAGTTTTAAATTTCTCATCCATAAACAAAGCAAAATACATAAACAACCCAGGAATGGCCCTCGCAGGAGATAACACTATGCATTTTTACAGAAGGACTTACAAGACCTGAATAAGTGGGAAGATATGCCGTATTTCTGTTTGAAGACTGACTATGAAGAAAATGTTCATTTTTCCAACTTTACACAGAACTTTAACCAATTCTAATAAAAATCCTAAGGGAATTTTTTTTGAACTTGGAAAAATGAGTCTAAGTTTCGTATGGAAGAATGAATAAAGTTGGGCAAGAAAATATTGAAAAAAGAAACATAGTGATGGAACTAGGTGTACTGGATATGAAAACTTATTTATACATCTAAAAAATTTAAAACGTCGGTATTAGTGCAAGAACACACAGGTCAATAAAACAGTATATGTAGCCGGAAACAGATATTGGTACATGCGAGAACTTAATATCAAATCAAGGATGCTTCACAAATCAGTGAGAACAGGATGGATGATTCAATAAACAGACCTGGGGAAATTGGATACCTGGGGGGAAATCCTGTTAAGTGTCTCACTTCACAGGGCTTCCCTGGTGGTGCAATGGTTGAGAATCTGCCTGCTAATGCAGGGGACACAGGTTCGAGCCCTGGTCTGGGAGGATCCCACATGCCGTGGAGCAACTAGGCCCGTGAAGCCACAACTACTGAGCCTGCGTGTCTGGAGCCTGTACTCCACCACAAGAGAGGCCGCGATAGTGACAAGCCCGTGCACCACGATGAAGAGTGGCCCCCGCTTGCCACAACTAGAGAAAGCCCTCACACAGAAACGAAGACCCAACACAGCAAAAATAATTAATTAATAAACTCCTACCCCCAACATCTTCTTTAAAAAAAAAAAAAGTCTCACTTCACAGCATATATTCAAAAAAGCAAACCTAGGAAGAAATATAACTGAATATTTATCTAACTCCTCTCTAAACACAACTACAAATATTGGGAGAAGCCACAGTAGAAAAGAACAAGATTGAACTATGTACAAATTTGAAACTTCTGAAAGACAAAAATCAACATAAGACAATGGCTGCAGCTGGATGATGTGTACAGGGAGGCGTTCAATATTCTATTCACTCTGCTTTTGTGTATGCTTGAAAATGACCATAGTTAAAAAGAAAGGTTTTTTAAAAACATAAATTTAAAAGGCAAACAACCATAGGGAAAAATACCTTTACACCCGTATGGCATATAAACATCTCTGAGGTGTAAGGTGCTCTTCCAAAATGACTAACATAAGCATCAGCAGACAGGAAGTGATTGTTTGTGGATTACCTACCCTCTGAGCATCCAATCCCCCTTCCTTCTTCCTCACAGTCCTGGATTTCTATTGAAAATCCACAGGTTCTGGGGATGCTGACTCCATCCCCTGCCCTGAGGAGATCTTGTGACCTGGCTACACCAATCAATTCATCCCATTCCCCAGCCACTGTGATTGGCTTGGAAGGGGCATGTGACCAAGCCAGCCCCAACAGGATGAACCTCAGGGCTTCTAATAGGAACAGGGACTGAGAAGTTTCTTCTTTCCTGCTGGACTTTAATGGAGCCTCAGAAGCTCTGGGAGAACCCTGGGTACTGGGAGTGGTGAGAAGTCTCTCCGAAATAAAGCCAACACAGGGAAGCTGAGCCAAGAAGAGATGAGAGAGGGGAGGGCTCTGCGATATTTTTTTGACTCCTGGACCAAGTTTCACCTAAAGCTATACCTACTCCTATATAAACGCAAATGGACAAAAATTCCATTTTTTATGGGTTTCTATTACTTGTAACCAGAAGCAACCAAACTAAAATGAATGAGGTGAATGAGCCTGAATGTGTAGAGATCTCCAAGCACGCCCCCCAGCAGGAGGCAGACGGCAGATGTGGCACGTGCTCCACAGGTGGGCAAGGAAGCTCAGCGAGCGCTGGTGTGGGTAGGCTTCCCCTCACTCGGAGGTTCAGGAGGTCTCACCTATGCTCTGGTTCCAGGCTCCCCACAGCGCCCTTCTCCCTCCCTCTCTCTGAGGGAGTAGACTCAGACCACTTGGGCCCCCGGAGTCACCGCAGCAGGCAGCCCTCCCTCAGTAATATAACTTGCTCTGCCCAGGAAGGTGGTGAAACATCTGGGGGCAGGTGCTCTTGGGCTATTTTACTAGGGACCCATAATATGCAATCTGAAGCTTCCTTCTCCTGCCCTGAGTTTGGAAGGCAGATCAGAGACTCTTCCAGAAGAATGCAGCTTCACTGGGGTGGTCGGCATTGCATGGGGGTGACCGAGAGCAACGGCCAACTTTACCAGCCATCTGGGTGGGACGTCTTCAACTTTACAAGGCCAGAATGGAGCCTTCTCTATACACCCAGAGAGGACCAAACTCAGGGGCAGTTAAATCAAGACACCTGTTGGACAAACCCAGTGGCCAGGTGTGTTCATCCACAGTGGTGGACCTTCCTTTTTAGACCTGGAATGTTCAGGCCCATATGCAGGGTGCCTCCAGGCATCTCAGTCCCCGAAGTGGCCTAATGAGCATGATGTTGGGGCCAGTGAGGACGCTGATCCTCCCCCAGGCGTGCGGAGGCCTGATGGTGTGAACTGCCCCCTGCACAGGGTCTGTGCTGAGAGGCCAGAACCCTCAACGCCCCACCTTCTGTTCCAGGCCCCTGAACTCTGCCCCAAAGTGTATTTACCAAATTTGCTTCTAGAAAGCCCACTTTTTAAGACAGCTCTTTTCCATAATCACTCTTAACTTTTTTTTATAATTATTTATTTTCCTAGTTGTTACTTTTGCACTCTTTCTAATTCCATTTTGAACATAATATTTGATAGAGACGAAAGAATCTAACTAATGTGTTAAAATGTATAGTATGAAAATGACCCCCCCACCTAGACCACCACCAGTAAGGTGTAACCACCTATCCCATCCCCATACTCTCCCCAACCCAAAGCAGCCAAATCTTGATTTTTGTGTTTATCATTCATTTAAGTTTCGCGTAATTTTTTTCACATGAGAATGATTTATAAAACTGGAATCAAACTCTGTGTAGTCTTCTGTAGACTTGCTTACTTCACTTAATATGTTTCTAAGATGTATTCATGTTGTTCCAAATAGCTGAGGTTTGCTCGTTTTCATCGCTGCCTTCTATTCCTTTGTGTAAATGTCTTCTAATTTATATATCCATTCACCAGTCTACAGACATTTAAGATGTTTGAGTTGTTGGGGGTTTTGTGCTGTACCAAACATGCTCCTAGAAACATTCCTGCATGCATCTCATACAAGAAGCTCTCTGGGCATTGCTGGGTCAGTATATATTCAAATGTTCAGTTTCACAAGATAAGGTCTAATTGCATTCCCACATTCTCCCTTTAAGTGTGTGGTTACCTGTATTATTATTCCCCGTTACTCACTCCCCCACCCATAAGGGGATTGATTATAAATCTCTCCTGATATCTGTGGCACGCAGTGTCTTGCTATAGAGGACACCTCCCTGCCAAGTGACTTGCATTGACTAATGGAACATGAGAAGAAGTGTCAAGTACCTTATCTAAGCAGGAACTCTAAGAGCCATCACAAGGTTCCGCCTTTGCTCTTTTTCCCTCTGCCATGAGATTCTTATGTCCCAGATGGGAGCTCTTCCATCAGTCTGGATCCTAAGATGAAGATACACGGAGCAGAGCTGCAACCAACATAAATGACAAAAGATTTTGAGAAATAAAGCTTTGTTGTTATAAGCTGTTTGTTACTGTATCATAATACAGTAAACCTGACTGATACAAGATGTTCCACTAATATTTACTGAGCATTTCCCATATGTCAGGCACGTTCTGGGTTCTGTGAAAGCAATGATGCCCAAGAGAGACAACGTTTGTGGCCTCATGGAGTTCAACCTATACCAACAAGCATCAGGTCCCAAAGGCTCTAGAGATTTCCTAGTATAACTCTCAGGGACAAACTCATTAGTTAGGCCTCTTTCCACCAGAAGCAACATGCTTGATAAAGAAACATGTTCACTGATTCTCAGAAAGTCCAGAAATTACACTGGAAGCTGGGACAGATCCAGAAGCAAATAATTTACTCGGGGCCCATTCTTTCTATTCTCTCTGTCTCTCAGCTCTGTTTTCCTCTGTGTTTGTCTTCATTCTCAGACAGCCTCTTCTCTCATGGTGGCAAGCTGGCCACCACTAGATCCAGGGCACTCCTTCATAGCTCTAAGACCACCAATTCAAACAAAGGTCCTGGGCCTGACTCCCAGAGCCAAACTGGGCCACAAGCCCATCCCTGAACCAATCAATGTCCAGGGAGATTAAAATACATTTATTGGCCCAGGCCTGGGTCATGTGCCACTCCTGGACCTGGATGGGATCACCCTGCCCAAATTATGTAGGTCAAAAACATGGTAGGGGTGGATGCCCTCAGGAAAAATTAGGGCACTCTTACTAGAAGGGGAAACAGGTGCTGGACAGGCAAACCACAAATTTCCCCAAGCAATTTCATTCCCCTTAATAATGGTACACTGGAACTACAGAAATTGGCTTATGAGAGACAACTGTACATCCCTTCCAAACTCCATATTCAGTGGCATCACATTGGTGTGAAATCACCACCATGAAAGTATTTACATCATAGGAATAGAAAAGCACTACACATCAGGGCTTTCATTTTCCCAGAGGTAGTTACACATTTACTAACCCACCACTGCCCCAATCCTAAGTTTCCTATTGGTTATAGTTCCAGCTCTGCCCCCTGTCACAGTGTCATTTGGACAAGTCCCTGGCCCTCTCTGGGACTTGATTTTTCCCAATTGTAAAGTGAAGAAGTTAAGCTCACTCCTTTTGAAGGTATTCTCCATCTTTGACATCTGTGAGACCCTGAAGTGGGTGTGGGTGTGCATGCGTGTGCGTGCGTGCACACATGCACGGAAGTTTCTATTTGCTTTCTCTGCATCATAAATCACAAATGCAGTCCTTGGCTATAAACTCCAATATAATTTGGTGAGCTGTACCTCTTGACTTGGGCTATTAAATCATTTTCCCTCCAAAGGTACACGTGTTGTGGCATAAGGAGCAAACTGCTGACAGATGGTGGAGAAAATTCGCAGGCCCATAATTGAGACTTATTTTCATACATACATGCCAGTTTGAAATCTAATTGCCAATAAAATAATACTGTGATACTGCCACATCTAATGCCTCTGCCACTCTCCAAAGTTACACTTGAATCCACTAGTAAATTCTAATCTCCCAGAGAAAAATATTTCCCCCTCTCCATCGGAAAAGCAGTGCAATAAATCCACGTACAGTAGTTCATTTTCAAATGCGAGCCTCCTTTCCCTGGTCCCCTAAGAGCCCTCACTTGGCTAATGTTAGTGCCTGCCTGAGAGCTGTAGATATTCTTTGTTTACTTGACAGAGCACAGATGTGGCTTGGCGAGTCTGCAATGAGATCTTTAGCAGAGAAATGCTCTGATGGGCCAGGTTCCTCCCCGTTTTGGAATGACCCAGTACCATGCTTTGGAGATATTTTACCCCAACTGTGGGAAAGTGGCCAGAGACCTGGCACCACCTGCTGAGCAAGGGGAGGTGGAGGAGCCCCAATCTGCCCTCCCTGCTTTTCTATTTTCACCCTCCTGATGAAAAGGTTTGAGGATAGATCGATCCAGATCAACTGGGGCTGTAAATAAAAATGGGCTTTCAGTGGGATGAAGGTACGCAGGGGCAGGGTTCATTTGTGTCTACTGAAAAACGCAACCTGTCGCCCAAACCCCAAGCCTGCTGCTAACGGCAGTAAAAGCCATCCTTCACACGTCAGAGCTTCGCCTGGTTTACAGAGAAATCGTTATTGCGGGCTGAGTCTATGCCAGGTCTGTGCCGAGCTCAGAAAGGGTGTGGTAAATACAGGGAATATGGTCCTTGCCTACACAGTCTTTACATTAGCCCTGGCAGGTGGATTATTATTTTTCCCATTTTACAGACAGTAAACTGAGGCTCAGAGTGGCTAAGTAATTCTTCCTTCAAGATGCACAGTGATTAGCAGTGGTGAGATTCAAACTCAGATTGTCTGACTTAACTCCAAGTCCAGTTATTTTGTAACAAGGATTAAGTGAGACTAACTACGGAAGCTCTAAAAAGTTCAGTTCCCTTTCTCCCACCCCAGCCCTACCTCCGCCTGTGGTCTTAGTTCTTCCACCTGAGAGCACATCTTTCCCACCTCCCACATACAGGTCTTTAAATATTTTGAAGCCTGTTATCAGTCTCCTGAGGCTTCCTTTTCCCATGCAAAACACACTCGGTTTCTTCAGCAATTCCCCAAATCATCACCTGACATCTAGATCACTACTTCTCAAATGGTAGTGAGCACAGGAAGCATCTAGAGAATTTGCTGAAATGCAAATTTTGACTCAGGAGTTCTGGGTGGGGCCTGAACATCCACATCTCTAATCACCTCCCAGGGGATGCAGATGCTGTTGGTCCATGGACCACACTTTGAGTAGCATCCACAGGGTACAGACCTGCGCTGTCCAATGTTGACAGCCGCTGGCCACATGGGGATATTGAGCACTTGAAGTGTTGCTAGTGCAACTGAGGATCTCAATTTTTATTACACTGAATTTTAATTATTTAAATTTTAAATTTAAAAACAACAGCAGTATGAAATATTTTCCCACTAAATACACACTTTTGTTTCGGTTTCACTTTGACCATTGAAAATTTAGAGTCTGAACTGAGATGTGCTGGAAGTGTAAGGTACACACTGGATTTCAAAGACTTAGCACTTAAGGGGAAAAACAGAATAATAGCCATTAATAATTTGTTTATATTGATTACATGCTGAAATGATAATCTTTTGGATAGGTTGGGTTATCTAAAATATAATACTGTCTACTAGAAAACTTTTAATTTTAGACAGATAGATAGACATATAGATAGATAGACAGATAGACATGGCTTGCATTATATTTCTGTTGCACAGCCATGGTCTAAATCATTCCCCAGCCTGACCACTTTTTTTTTGGCTGAGCTCCATCTCACCAACATTCCACTGATACGTGGTCTAGACACTGTACTCAAACTGATACCACCTGAGGTCTATTGGGTTGTTTTGCATGAGTTTGGGGGGCAACCACACACATCAACCCCTGTGTCTTTTTGGCATGACCTGACATTCATCCAGCTCTCCTCTAGCCCCAACATCTATAGTCTAGATTTATCATTGTTAAGACAGTACAGTTTTCCCTAGTCAGTCTCTCCTGTTTGCTTCAGCCCATTCTTCCTGCCACTAAGGGTCTCCCTTGCATCTTGATTCCATTATTCAACATTTCCTTGTCAGCTTCACAGCTCCCTCATATTTGGTAAGTTTGCCTTCATGTCTTAAACCAGAGCAGCAATTAAATTGTTAAAGGAGAAAGGCCACATCTAGAGATTTATCTCAGACCCCCAGAGCCTTGCTTCCAGAACAACAGCAACCCATTCATCAACACCCTTTGGGTACCACACTTCACTCTACCGTCTGTGCTATCCCCTAAATCCTCTCCTTCCTCTATCTGTAGCAAGGTAAAAGAGCTTGTCCACAGTTCAGCTGCAATTCCATTTCCCAAAAACTTCCACAGGGAAATAACCATGGATGTATGAGAAAATACAGCGAAAAGGAAGTGTGTAACAGTGCTATTTATAATAGAAAATAGTAAGGAACAACTTCTATGATGTCTACAACAGGAATTGGTTAAAATAGAGTATAGTAAGTTCACCTACTGTAATGATCTGCATACATTTTAAAAATGATGTTATAGAAAAATATTTAACGACATGGAAAATTGTCCTCATTATATTTAAGTGCTAAAAGCATGTTACAGAACAGTATGTAAAGAACAATAGTATTTTTAAGTATGTATTTATATTAAGTTGGAAAAAGACTGATGCAAAAATATATCAAAATGGTAAACATGGTTATCTCTCGACGATGGAATTGAAATCACTTTTATTTTCCATGCCAAGTGCTCTGCTTACATTATCTTGTTTAATACCTGCTGCAACTCTGTGGAACAGGTAAAATCATCTTCATTTTACAAGAAGACCAAAACCAAAGCTCATAGAAGTTATCCAGCCTGTTCCAGGCCCCTCCGGAGGAAGCACAGGGCCATTGGAGATCCAGTGCCCCTGGCTCAGTCCAAGGCTCTTCCCCAAGACCCACAGTCTCCCCCCTATGGGGTAGGGCCTGGAGGGTTCCATAAGTATGGGATATCCAGATTTCAGCCAAATGTCCGATTACAGCCATTACTTATATCTGTGCTTTAAATCTATTCCCCTCTCACCTACTTGAGGACATAGCTTTAGCCATCTTTCCCCTCTCTCCCATTTCATCATATGCCTCCTCACTACTGATCATTCAGTTCAGCATACAAACATGCTCTTATTATTTATTTGTTTATTCATTCATTCATTGGTTTATTTATTTAAAAAAAAAAAAAAAAAGCCTCTCCTAACCTCACTTTTCCCTCCAGGTACCACCTCATTTCTCTCCTTCCGTTTAGAGCAAAACTCCTTGAAAAGGAGCACAAGGGAGTATTCAACAAATGGTACCAATTTTTAGGAACCCCATCAAACATGGAAACGAGATGACAGGGTGGCCAGCTTTGCAAGACACAATTATCTCATTTGCTGCTCAGAGCCAATGACAGGACATTCTGCCATTTTACTGATGCCCATTTGCGAGGAATAGCTGAACTGGCAGAAGCAGCTTCAAACCCATGGCCCCTGGTTCCCAGAGGACATCTACAGAGAGAATATGAAGAGACTCCCAGGACCCAACCCCCAGAACATACCCCGCCTCTTTTAGAAGAGCAGCAGTGACGGCTCCTCCCCAGGATGAGGATCAAACCCAATCCAGCCTGTTGTGTAAATCATAAGAGTATCATCATTTCATGCTTTCTGAGCACTTCTGTTACCTGCCTAATGTAAGCGCATAGTCTCTGGCGTCAGACAGATCTGCATTTGAACCCTAGCTCTGTTACTTACCATCTGTATGACCTCGGCAAAGTTTTCTAACCTCTGAACCTCCATTTCCTCAATTGTAAATAAATCGTCATGAATCAACAGAAAAGACAAAAGCACACTGAAAACTTGGTGCCGAGTACATAGATGTCCCTAAAACCGCACTGATTCACAGTAGCTATTGACCTCACAACAGCACTGCACTTCAGGGTAGTGTAGTGGTAGGGTCCCTTTCTGTGGGGACTGGCCCTCCAGACAAATGCCACATTCAATGAGATGTTTCCCTTTTGGTCACCAGCCTATCCCCTGTATAGGGTGAAGCCTCTGGTCTCAAGTCATACAGAACACACAACTCTGTTAGAGTACAGTGGGATTAATTCCCATGCAAAAGCTACCATGGGATTATAAGAGCACATTAGGACTGCAGTGACATAATTCAAAAGGATTCTAGCGGGTTGACTCTAATTCAAAAGGATTCTAGGGGGGTTGACTCCTAGGTACTCAAGCTTGTGAAGACTTGGTTATCTCCATAAGACCATGGCTACTCCCAGGTAGCCCCATAAAAGCGACTCCTCTCCAGGGCACACAGTGCTGTCTGAGATCCTGCTATTACACCCAGTGATAGAACTTCCCTCCTGGCCCGGAGCACACAAGGTGGACACAGAACTTTCTCTGCAGAGACCTTCCAAGATAGGGCCCCACCATCACTGTGTACCACACCCTGCCTGGAGGAGTAGGCCTAGTAATTCTTTGCTCTCCCTGGGGATGGGGCTCCTCCCCATCTTCCTCAGCTACATCTAAAGGGGCTATAGAATCTGCAGCAGTCCTCTGTGCTTGCTTTACTAACATCTGGGGAGGGTATGTTCTCTGGGCGAGGGCCAACTTGGTTAGAGGAAAAAGGATCTGATCTTGGTTTCTCCTTTGGACTAAGAGAATCCTCTGACTCCATGCTTGAGAAGGAAGGGTCTACCCCTCAGTGCCCACAGCCACCTGCAGACCGCTGTCCCCCTACAAACTTTCAGGAAAGTCTCTTGCTCCTGGCATTCCCCAACCTCATCACCATCTATCATGTTTCCCAAATTGTGTTCCACAGATACTAATCCTACAAAATGCTTCACTGACTAGAGGTTCCATGGTCCCATATGTTTGGGAATCACAAATCCTATACCTCCATCCTGCAGATTCACCAGATACAGAGGTTTGTTAAAAACTAGGAGAGGGCTTCCCTGGTGGTGCAGTGGTTGAGAGTCCGCCTGCCAATGCAGGGGACACGGGTTAGTACCCCGGTCCGGGAAGATCCCACATGCTGCGGAGCGGCTGGGCCCGTGAGCCATGGCCGCTGAGCCTGTGCATCTGGAGCCTGTGCTCCACAACAGGAGAGGCCACAGCAGTGGGAGGCCCGCGTACCGGAAAAAAAAAAAAAAAAAAAAAAAAAATTGAAAATCATGTGAGACTATAGAAAATTGATTACTTAATTAAAACTATTTTTAATAACCATCCTTTCTGTTGTCTAACCTCCAAATATTTTTTTAAAGACCTCTATACTTACCGCCTCCACTTTCCTCACCCATAACCCCATCACTCCTCCCCTTTTGCTTTCTGACTTTTCTCCAGAACATTCTCCTAAAGAGCCCCTCTGGAACATTGCCAAGTCAATTGGCACATTTCTGATCCTCTGCATCAGATAATACTGTTGATCACCATTCACTGTTTTAATGGAAAATTTTTAAGTGGTGATGATAGTATAATGAACTCCCATGAATCCATCCCCCAGCGTTGACCATTACCAACTCTTGGCCAATCTTGTTTCATCTATATCCCACTCACTTCTCCCTCCTGTTTTTTTTTTTTTTTTACAGGTTATATTACATACATCACATTTTCTCAAGTTTTCTAAAATAATTTTTTTCCAATTTGATGAGGAATAGATGCACATTGTGGAAAACATAGAAATTCAGAAAAGTAGCACGATTAGATAAGAATCCCTTAATTTTTTTTTTTTTTTTTTAGCCCAGGATACCTGCAACCACTGTGCCCAGTGGAGGGCCCTGAGTAGCATGACAGTCAAAAGCACGATTCCCTGCGGGATCTCCCGCTGGGTGACCCCTGGGCACAGAGCTTGGCCTCTCAGAGCCTGCTTCACTATTCCAGTAAGTATTCTTTTGGTTGTAAATAATAAAAACCCAGCTCAAATCAACTTGACTAGTTTATGGAATGAGGAAATCCAGAGTGCAATAGTTTCAGGCATGGCTGTTTCTAGGAATTCAAATGTCACCTGAGTCATATGTTTCAGGGTTTGGGGTGGGAAAAGGGAAAAACAAGAACTCTGGCTGCACAGTCCACTACATAGAGCCAGAAGCAAAATGCTGGCTCATATTCCCATTACTCAAAATAATCATACTTGATGTTTTAGTATATTTGCTTCATCTCTTTTCCATGCACATTTTATCCTGCTTATCCATGCAAATTCTGAACCAGCCAAGTACTGCATCCTACAAGGTGCAATAAAGAACTGGATATTTTCAACAGCTTCATCACAAGAAGTAACCACTGCACGAATATGTTATTTGCGGTCATTGCAAGTGGATGTCCAGGAGTGCATGTTTGTAATGCCTGCCCTGGCTCTCTAGAGCTGCCATTCTACAGCAGCAGTGCTGCCAAGAGAACTTTCTGCAATCACCCATACTGTACAATATGGTAACCATATAAATATTTTGTTCATTCTGATGCTATTATAAATAGAATTGTTTTCTTAATTTCATTTTCAGATTGTTCACTGCTAGTATTTTGTATTTTGATCTCATATCCTGTAATCTTAATAGACTGGTTTATTAGTTCTAATAGTTTTTTTTAATTCTTTAAATTTTTCTATATATAAAATCATGTGGGGGCTTCCCTGGTGGCGCAGTGGTTGAGAGTCCGCCTGCCGATGCAGGGGACACGGGTTTGTGCCCCGGTCCGGGAGGATCCCACGTGCCACAGAGCGGCTGGGCCCGTGAGCCATGGCCGCTGAGCCTGTGCGTCTGGAGCCTGTGCTCCGCAAGGGGAGAGGCCACGGCAGTGAGAGGCCCACGTACTGCAAAAAAAAAAAAAATCATGTGATCTGCAAATAGACATAGTTTTACTTCTTCCTTTACAAGCTACATTTCCTTTTATTTCTTTTTCTTGCCTAACTGTCCTGGCTAAAATATAAGTGATGAGAGCAGACATCCTTATGTTTTTCCTGATCTTAGAAGGAAAGTGTTCAGTCTTTCACCATTAGGTATGATGCTAGCGGTGGGTTTTTCATGAATGCAGTTTATTAGGTTGAGAAAGTCCCCTTCTGAATATAGCTGCCAAAACAAATTCCCACCAACTTGGTGGCTTAAAACAAAAGAAATGGGGGACTTCCCTGGTGGTCCAGTGGTTAAGACTCCACTCTTAACTCCACTCCCAATGCAGGGGGTCCGGGTTTGATCGCTGGTCAGGGAACTAGATCCCACATGCAGGTCACAACTAAGAGTTCACGTGCCACAACTAAAGAAGCTGCCTGCCGCAACTAAGACCCAGTGGAACCAAATAAATAAATAAATAAATTAAATATTTTTTTAAAAAGAAAAAAATGTATTTTCTCACAGTTCTGGAGGCCAGAAGTCTGAAATGAAAGTGTCACAGGGCCATGCTTCTTCCAAAGGCTCTAGAGGAGAATCCTTTGTCACCTCTTCAAGCATTTGATGACTGCAGGCATTCCTTGGCTTGTGGCTGCATCACTCCAATTTCTGCCTCCAACTTCACGTGGACTTCTTCCCTGTGTCTCTGTGTCTTTTCTGTCTCTTAGAAAGATACTCATCGTTGGATTTAGGGCCCACTTGGATAATCCAGAATCATCTCATCTCTAGATCCTCAACTTAATTACATGTGCAAAGATACTTTTTCCAAATAAGGTGACATTCACAAATTCTGGGATCTGGACATTTGTGGGGTGGGAGGACCAGCCAACCACTACATCTTCTATTCCTAATCTGAAATTATGTTTCAAATTCCTAGTATGAAAAAGTGCTGGATTTTGTCAAGTGCTTTTTCTGTGTCTACAGAGATGATCACATGGTTTTTGTCTTTTATTCTATATATTGATATATTACACTGATTGATTTTCAGATGTCAACCAATCTTGCAATCTGGGATAAATCCCACTTGATCATGGTGTATAATCCTTTTTATATGCTGCTGGATTTGATTTACCAGCATCTCGTTTGCATCTATATTCACAAAGGATACTGATCTGTAGTTTTATTTTCTTGTGTTGTCTTTTTCTGGTTTTGGTGTCTAGGTAATAAGGTATCCGGCGTCATAGACTGTGTTGAGAAGTGTTCCCTCCTTTCTGCTCTTCGGACGAGTTTGTGATTGGTATTAGTTTCTCTTTAAATATTTGGTAGAATTCACCAGTGGCACCATCTGGTCCTGGTATTTCTACTTGTTATAGGTCTATTCAGATTTTCTATTTCTCTTGCGTCAGCTTCGGCAGCGTGTGTCTTTCTAGGAATCTGTCCATTTCATCTGGATTATCCAATTTGCTGGCATACAGTTGTTCATAGTATTCCCTGACAATCCAGTTTATTTCTGTAAGATCAGTCACCAGCTCTCTTTTGGTTTTAGTCACCTGATTCTTCTTTCTTTCTTGGTCAGTCTAGTCAAAGGTTTATCAATATTGTTGATCTTTTCAAAGAACCAACTTGCAGTTTCATTGACTTTATTGTTTTTCTGTTCTCTATACTAAGTTTACTAAGACTTGTTTCATGGTCCAGCATATAGTCTGAACTGGAAGATGTTCCATGTGTACTTAAGAAGAACATGTATCTTGTTTTTGTTGGATGGAGTGTCCTATAGATATCTGTTAGGCCAAGGTGGTTTAGAGTATTGTTCAAACTTAATTTTGTTGATCTTCTGCCTCATATTATCCATTATTGGAAGTGGAGTACTGAAGACCCTCAACTATTATTGTTGAATTATCTATTTCTCACTCTAATTCTCCCAGGGTTTTTTTTTCCTTTCATGTTTTCAAAGTTCTCTTGTTAGGTGCATATATTTTTATAATTGTTATGTCTTCCTGATGGATTGACCTTTTTATCATTATAAAATGTCCTTCTTTGTCTCTAATAACAAGTTCTGTCTTAAAGTCTACTTTGTCTGATAATAGTATAGCCACACCAGCTCTCTTTTGCTTATTGTTTGCATGGTATATATTTTCCATCCTTAACTTTCAACCTATTTGTATCTTTGAATCTTAAGTGTATCCCTTTTAGATATCCCACAAGTTTATTTTAAAGTAAATACCAAGACTTCTCTGGTGGTCCAGTGGTTAAGACTTTGCCTTCCAATGCAGGGAGTGCGGGTTTGATCCCTGGACAGGGAGCTAAGATCCCATATGCCTCACGGCCAAAAAACCAAAACATAAAACACAAGCAACATTGTAACAAATTCAATAAAGACTTTAAAAATGGTCCACATCAAAAAAAAAATCTTAAAGCAAATACCAAACACCATATCATTTCATCTATAAATCCTTCAGTATGTATCTCTAAAGGATTAGGACTTTAAAAAAAAAACAAAACAGACACAATATCATCACATCTAAAAAAAGTTACATAATTTCTTAATATCAACAAATACCCAATCAGTAATCAGCATTCATTCTTGAAATTCTCACCTCACAGGCTCCTAGACAGTGCTCTCCTGGTCTCCTGCTATATCACAGAGTGCTCTCCTCTTTCCATGGGCTACAATTCTAGCCTCAAACTTCAAAAGTTGTTGCTCTTCCCTAAAATCCTGTCCTCAGCACTCTGATCTGTCTCCACATTCTCTCAGGCATCTCATCCTTTCCTAGGGTACCAACCATCAGCTCAACACAGGAGACATCCAAGACTCCTATTCCCTTGGTCACTTGCCTACTACCTCCCATAGGTGACAGTTGCCCTTGGTCAACACTACCTGCCTCTGCCAAGTCCTCTCCAATAGATCCTTGGGGTTTCATCTCTCTTAACGCCCCCTACCTGCAGGGAATCCTTGTCACCACGTCTCATTATCAGCATGTTCTCAAAATCCTCCTCTCACAGTTCCTTAGGTTTGTACAAGGTTTGGCATCTTATTTGAGTCTTAAAATGTACATGAGGTAGTGGTGGACAACAGAAGTTAATTTAGTTACCCAAGGATGCACAGTTGGTGTAGTTGAGACCCCAATCAGGTCTATCCATCTTCGAGTTGCTCCATTCTGCTTATTAGCAGATGTGAAGTAATTCACCAGCCTTCTGGAGGAAACCAAGATGACTATGCCACAGTCGTTACCTTCCAGGAAATTTTGATGGGAGCCAAGAGGCAAACAGGACAAAAGTCTATTTTGTTAAACAGATTTAAAGCTCAGCAAAGGCAGCAGCAAAAGAGACAAGAGAGGGATTCTCCAGGCAGTTGACGGTGCCATTAGCTATAATACAGTTATCAACGTTGGGCCCTAGGGACTGCATTTAAAAGCTATTCCAATCAGCCATGAAGAAGCAGGACCAAGGGGATCAGCCTAGAAGGCATGGCTTGGATAGGGCAAGAAGGCGAGGAGTCTGAGGTAACAGGAGAAAAGGCTAGGTGAAAGACACTGAGGAGGGTTTGAGCTACCGGGATGATGACTTTGCACTTAATTTAGCAATGGCTGTGTTTCTATTTGTTTAGAAACTTCATGTGATAGAAGCTCGTAAGGCATACTGGTGCAGGGCCTGAGTTTGGCTAAGATCTGAAACTTACTGTTTAAGTTTCTCCACTAATAGACAACTCTTCGTGACGGGCCCTATTCTAAGCACCTCATATATAGTAACTCACTTAATTCTCAAAACTCTATAAGGTCAGTATTTTTATCTCCATATTATAGATGAGAAAACAGAGACACAGTGAAGTTAAATATCTTTCTCAAGGTCCCATGGCTAGTAAGTGATGGAGCCAGGGTTCAAACCCAGGCCAACTGGTCTCAGAGTCTATGCTCTAAACTAATATACACTACCACTTCCCTACTAGGCCATTCATCCTTGGTCAGCTGCTATACCCATTCTAATTTTGACTGCCTCATTTCAAACTGAGTCAGTGTTCTCTAAAGTCCTTCTCAGGGCAGGAAGGCAGAAGCACATAGTCTGAACTTACTGTTCTTAATGGTAGACCAGCCCTCATCTCCCCTGCCTGATGAGATCCCTGTAAAATGACAGTGAGAGAAGTTAAAAGGCATAAACCCAATATGACAAAGAGAACAGAGGTGGGACATCAATGGAAAAGGAACTTCATGTATTTCTAGAATACAGAAACTGGCTGGAAATGGATGGAGTCCGACAGAAGAAGCAGCGGTCCAGAACACATGAGAATGTGTTTACAGACAATTAGGAGGCTGTCTTGCCATGTTCAACCACAGAGAGATTCAAAGTTACCAAGTAAGAAGGAGGGTGAGAAGGTAGATCAGGGAATGAATAGAGGGGGTTAATACTAAGTCTTTATAAGGCTCATTACCCCTCCTATACCACTCCATGTTCAGTGGGGCCCTACATCAAAGCATGCATCACCCAGCGACAAGGAAGAACGCACTCTTGGGGGCTGGAATGGACTGTCTGGGACGACCAAAGACAGCTCATGGGGGTGCTGCAGCCTACACCTATGATACTCGGGCTCTTCCAGGGTAATAGCTTCCTGTTCACCTACCACAGGGGAACCCTGCAAGCCCTACGTTCTCAGAGCTCCCGAGCTGCTCCTTCTTAAACATGAATGGACAATTCAGAATTGCCAGACATTTGAGGCAAGCTGCCAACATGAAAGCAAGAAACTAAAAAATACAGAAAAACAGACCCACAAGGAAGCTATGATAATTCAACATAGAGAAGAGCAGAGAGATTCAAGAAGCTACTTCATTCATGAAGCAAGAAACATAAAACATGAAACAAGTACAAGATACAGTAAAAAACAGAGTAAGAAAGGGCTGTTGGGAATTTAAAATGAGATTATCAAAATAGAATTTTCCATAGGAAGGGTTGAAAGGTAAAGTCAAGGAAATTCTCCATACAGAAAAACAGAGTATGTACAAAAATAGGAGAAGGAGAGGGGCTTCCCTGGTGGCGCAGTGCTTAAGAATTCGCCTGCCAATGCAGGGGACACAGGTTCGAGCCCTGGCCCGGGAAGATCCCACATGCCGTGGAGCAATTAAGCCCGTGTGCCACAACTACTGAGCCTGCACTCTAGAGTCTAGAAGCCACAACTACTGAGCCCACGTGCCACAACTACTGAAGCCCACCTGCCACAACTACTAAAGCTCGTGTGCCTAGAGCCTGTGCTCTGCAACAAGAGAAGCTACCACAATGAGAAGCCTACGCACCACAACAGAGTAGCCCCTGCTCACCTCAACTAGAGAAAAACTGCGGGCAGCAACGAAGACCCAATGCAGCCAAAAAATAAATTAATTAATTAATTAATTTTTAAAAAATACAGGAGGAGAGAATACAGTGCTTAAGAGGTCCAACATTTGGCCAACAGGACTTCGAGAAAGAAAAACGAGAGGACTTCTCCACAGAGGAGTCTTCTGATAGGGACCCAACAGGCATTCCAGGCACAGGGAACAGCACACACAAGACACAGAGGCCTGAGAGTATGAGCTGCTTCTGGAGCTGCAAGCAGTTCTGTGTGACAGAGGATAGAATATCCAAGAGGAAAGGCAGGGAGATGAGATCTCACAGGTAGAACCTGAAAGGCCTTGAATACCACACAGGAAAGTTTGGTCTTTAACCTGCAGACTTTTGAGGACTTTTTAAGCAGAGGCAAGATGATCAGGTTTGCAGCAAGGAAAGATTAGCCTACAGTCCAAAATATGGGAGATGAACTATTCTAGATATCAATGGCTGTGTAACAAATAGCCCCAAACTCAGTGGCTTAAAACAATATTTGCTGGCAAATCTATAATTTGGACAGGGCTCAGTGGGGACAATAGTCTCTGCTCCATGTGGCATCAGCTGGGGAGACTCAAATGCTGGAAGTGACCCGGTGGCTTGGGGGCTGGAATCACAAAATGGCTGCTGCGGCTCCTACCTCACATCCTTTGGGAAAAGTAAGAGAATGGCTTTCCCTAGATTCCCAACAAATGTCTCTTCAGTTCTCATGGAATCTGACAGGGTCACAAATGTACATCCCTGAACCTATCACTGTGGCCCAGGCAATGCAGTACACTGATTGGCCCAGCTTTGGCTACATGCTCTCCCTCCCAACTTGAGCTGGAGAGGAGCCCCACCCTTGCTTGGATTGAGAATGACAAAGGGGAGCATCTCCACATGATAAAGCAGAGGAGGAAGGGAGATGGATGCTGGGAAGGCAAACATCAAGTTTGCATGCCTCTGTCTCCCTGTTCCTCCCCTCCCTGTCTTGCCTGCTCTTCAATAGAAGGAAGCTCCCTGTTCCCATGTCTTGCTGGATGGAAGGAATGCTAATTCCTCTAACTGGAGAGTTCTGTACCCAGAGGGCCATCTACACTCTGCTCAATACAACTGATGAAGCATAATCTAATTAATTCTTAGAGTGAGAGCATCCCTATCAGGTTTTTCCCAAATAGTAATGAATCATTATCAGCCCAAACCTTAACATCTGCTTATTCAATCAATCCATGGCTAGTCACATGCTATTAATGTCATCTGCACTGTTGCCCCAGTACCAGGCAGCCTGCATCCCCAACCCCCAGAGTCTCATTAGCCTTTGTAGCCAGAGGACCTCAGGCCTGTGAGAGGAAGAGGACTTTATTATGGGCGCTGGGGTGCAGCTTGTTGCAGGGATGGCTGTGTGTGCTGTGAAACAATGATCTACTTCCAACTCTTATAATCAAAGTATCTTGGAACTGAACGGATCTTAAAGCCAAAAGGTCCTCCAGTCTCTTCTTACATACCACTGATGGTGGTGAGCTCATGACCTCACAAGGCAGCACATCTGTTAGAATTTCTCAACATGTGCCCCCATTAATTAGATAATTACATGCAAATTTGAGGCAGCTTGAATGAATATGTCCAATGCAAAGGGTTAAAATAAACAGCAAACGGACAAAAGGGCAGGAAAAAAATAAAGCAAGGGGTAAGACTAACATGCAGAAAGGCAGACCAGCTATTCTACAGAAGGCAGACCAGCCATTCTATAGAGCCACAAATTTGACATTAAGCTTCTTTGTGGCCAAAAGGAAGAGGGAACCATTATCAGTTACAAATTTACATCAGTGAGAGAGAGAGAGAGAGAGATCCCAAAAATTGGTTGTTAAAACTACTTGTTATAGAAGCCTGTTTTTCGTCAGTGTTTGCTCATCTTGAACCAAAATCTGATTTCTAATTTCTACCTATCAATTCAACTCAAGAGACATTTAAGAAAGCCCCAGTGACTTTTTCACTCCACAAACTTCCAAAGTTTTTCTGTGACGGGAAAGACATTAGACTTTGGGCTCTGGGGGGGCTCATGTTCCCCAACTTCTACCATTTATTACCTGTGTGACTGTAAGTAAATCTCTTAATTCATGTGCTTCAGTTTCCTCACCATAACATGGAAACGACACTGGAGATGCAAATGGTATACAAGCCCCACTTTGCTCCAGGAGGAGTTAGTCCCTCTCTACCCTTCTAACCTTACCGTCGACCATGCCCTTCATAAACTCTCTGCTCAAGGTGAATCTAGCTTCCTGGTACACCCTCAAACTTCAACTTCTCAGTTTTTCTTTGCAAAAGAAAAACTTTTCTTGTGCCTTCCACTTGGAATGCCTGCCTTCCTACTCCTACGCCCACCTCCAATCTCTACATCCCGGGCGCCCTTCACAGCTCAGCTCACATGGCAGCCCCTATAGGTAGAGTCTACTGTGAGTTCTACGGCTGTGCATCATATTTATCTTCCCCAAATCCTCCGCTTATATCTGCACCTCCCTCGAGACCAGCATATCCATTCAGAAATTCCTTCCTGTTACTTCTCAGGGAATTTAAATGCTTTTTCAAATCTCAACTCCAAGAAAAATCAAGCAAGAAAACAAGAAAAAAATAGCATAATTCTCCTGTGAAAATTAAAGTGTATCAATATAGAGGCTTTACTTGTTCAAAGGAGTCCACCAATGTCAAGTCAGAACCAAGAACAGGAAATGCTGATATATAGAGTTGAAGGTCAGGGTTCACATGAGTCAGTCTTGCTCATGGCTGTTGTCAGGTTATCAGTTTGTTTGAGGCCCATTTTGCTAATGATGGTGAGTTACTCTTGCAAATAAAATAAGTAAGTTTTTATGCATAGTATACTTTACATAAATCCTATGAGGGGTGTTCCAAGAAATAACAAGTTTTGGAAAACAAGTACTTCCTTAGTGCTGTCAGCCTTGCTAGGACATCCCAGTGTTACATTATTCAAACACTACCCAATAATATTCACTGGCATTTTCCTGTGAAGCCATTATAGGCTGTAGTTCTATTCTACTAACTTAATAGTAAGGGAAGGGAGGGGAAGAGAGGAAGGGGGAGAAAAGAGGCAGGCTCACTTAATAGGTCATCTAGTGAGGAAACCAGCAGTCTCACAGCTCTCACTCATGGGAAGATGGAATAAGAAGTGGTGACCCATGTTTTTTCTTTTCTTCATAGGCATACACACTAGTCTGCAAGTTTGGGCCAAGTCAGACATTGGACTAGTCGGGACTCTTTCAATTGCAAGTGACAGGAATCCAGCTCAAAATGGCTTCATCAGGGCTTCCCTGGTGGCGCAGTGGTTGAGAGTCCGCCTGTCGATGCAGGGGACAGGGGTTCGTGACCCGGTCCAGGAAGATTCCACATATCGCGGAGCGGCTGGGTCCGTGAGCCATGGCCGCTGAGCCTGCGCGTCTGGAGCCTGTGCTCCACAACGGGAGAGGCCACAACAGTGAGAGGCCCATGTACCGCAAAAAAAAAAAAAAAAAAAAAAAAGCCTTCATCAAAAACAAATAAATTTATTGTCTTCAGTGAAGTCCGGGATATCTCCTCTCTCTCACTCATTCTCGCTCTCTGTCTCTCCCCCTCTCCCTTTCCCCATCTCTCTTTAGCTCTCATCTCTGCTCCCCTCTTTTGAATTTACCCTCAGGGAGACCGTCTCCCCATGGTAACCTTTGCACGCTTTACCTCCCACCAGCTTAGCAAACACTAAAAAGAGAAATTTTATAGGAGCAACAAACAAGTGGAAAATGAAAATTTTAAAAACCTTTTACAGTAGCATCACAAAATATAAAATATTTGGGGATGAACATAATGAAAGAGCTCTACACTGAGAATAATACAACATTGCTGAGAGATATGAAAGAAGAACTAAAAACATGGAGAGAGATATCATATTCTTGGATTGGAAGATTCAATATGGATAAGATGTCAACTTTTTCCAAATGGATCTATAGATTTAATGAGGTCCCAATCAAAATCCCAGCATGTTGTTTTTTGAAGAATTGGAAGTGTTATTCTAAAATTCACATGAAAATTCAAAGGACCTAAATAGCAATATATATATATATATATATATATATATATATATATATATATATATATATTGCAAAAGAACAAAATTAGAAAATTCATACTGCCTAACTTCAAGGCAGTATGTCAAGGCAGTGTGATATTGAATAAAGAATAGACAGATAAGTGGAACAGAATGAAAAGTCCAAAATGAAAAGTTCTAGAACAGGAAAAGTAACCTATTGTGATAAAAGTCAGACTAGTGATCACCTCTGCTGTGAGCACTGGGGAGTGAGTGGTATTGACTAGAAAGGGACAAGAGGACACTTTCTGGGATTGACTGGAAAAGAGCCTGAGGGACCCTCTTAGGGTGATGGAAATGATCTACACCTTTATTTGGGCGTTAGTTACACAAATGTGTATACAGCTGACCCTTGAACAACACAGGGCTTAGGGGCACCCCACACAGTAAAAAATCCTTGGTAACTTTATAGCCCTCTGTATCCACAGTTCCACATCCACAGATTCAACAAACCGGAGATGGTGTAGTACTGTGGTACCTATTTACTGAAAAAAATCCTTGTATAAGTGGACTGTGTAGTTCAAACCCATGTTGTTCCAGGGTCAACTGTACATTTGTCAAAACTCTTCAAACCAAACCCTGAAGATCTGTGCAGTTCAATCTATATAAATTATATCTCAATGTTAAAAAATTTGAAAGAGAGCTTCTCTATTCTAAGTTCTAATAAGTTCCCAGAGCGGTGTCTCAGTGCACAAATGTGGTCACATGTCCAACCCTGCACTAGTCCCCAGCCTGGTCATCCAGGCCTGAATAATCTGCCCAACCCTGGAGTTTACGCATGGAGTCAGCACCCCGAACCACATGGCCTGGGGTGCTGTATTTCCCAAGTAAAAGTCAGGGTGTTCATCCCTTCACATTCAAGAGGTGGTGAGAAATAAAAGACGGATGGAGGAAGGGAGAGAGGAATTGAGGGGAAGCTGGCATTCAGGCCATTGTGTTCTACCTTTCCCTTCTAACTGCAGTCTCACCTTGAACAGATAAATTAGATAGGTTGAAGGGAAAGCCAAGACCATCCAAAGAAGTAAAGACCCACTTCCCATGTCTACTGGCAGGAGTCTGTAAACCTCCAGGAAAAGCCCCTCATAAGAGCATTCCGGCATGGCAGAGCGTGGTGGCACAGCAGGGTCTGCAGGAAATGGCCGGAGGGATGAGACTGAGGCAGCACCCCTGACTCTCCATCCAGGAGGGGAGCCAAAGAGGGCACACAGAAGTACTGAGAGGGCAGAGGCACAGGATCAAGAAAAAGAGGGCACCAAGGACAGGAACTCTGTGACCCGAGGACAAATGGCCAAAACCATAGACTCCACCAGTACATCACCCAGAAGGCTAGAAGTGACCAGTCATATCCTAGTGGCTAGCAGTCCAAGGGAAGAGCACACCAGCTCCTGGATATGGAGGACACCTCTCCCCACTGCCATGGGAGCGCACTAAAGCCCTCAAATACCCGGGTGTCATCCTGGAGAGAAGCAAGGGAAGGAATGAAACGGCAAAATCAAGCATTGACTTGAAGAGCTATTCAGAAACCCACAGGGACTATTAAATCAGCTCTGAGAGCAAAATAAAAGGAAGAGTGGGGACATCTGCACTGAGAGGAGACTGAACAGAATGGGAGAGACTGTCACCTGCATGTTGGGTTTTCCTATTCCCCTGCAGGAAAGGGGCTCGGCAAGAAGGTCAGGTAAATGAAAGCGGCTACCTTTTGGAGCATGCCAAAGTAAAGTGAGAAAAGCTGCAGGTTCCACCACACAGATCTCATTGAATTTCAGCATCATAAAAGCAAAATTATGTGCCCAGTGTCACACAGATAGTAAAAGACACAGCTGAGACCTGAAAGAGGTCTGTCATGTGCCAAAGACACATTATTTCTGCTGCTTTATGCACCCTCCCTGCTTTGGTGCCTTCCATTGTCTGTCCTGCTGTGTCTGGAATCTTCCCCCCCATCGTCTCCCCAAACCCCAGCCATGCCTTTGTCCTAAGGGATGTTCCTGCCTAAAGTAGCCCCTTCCTGTTTCCCACCTGTGTAGAGGACCGTGGCTCTATGGGCAGAAAGCCCCTGCACTAAGGCTCGGGCGCAGCCCCAGAAACCGCAGCCTCCAGGTTTCCTAGTCCTCCCCAGCAGCACGCCAGACCTCACTGCAAATGGTCTCCCAGGGTCTGCAGGAACAAAGCCAAACTCCTCAGCCCGACATCCCAAACTAGCCCCCTTCTGGCTCTGTGCTGTCTTTCCTCTCACCCCCACTGTTCTTACACACTCTGGGTGACAACCAGATCTGCCTACTCTTGGTCCCCAAACTCTCACATCTCTGCATCTTCACTTGCCACGCTCCTTGCTCCATTATACCCTCTCTTCCTGCAGGCCCTCCTCAACTGTTCCACCTGAGACTGCCCCCGACCCTCCTCTAACTCCTCCAAAACCCATTCATGAGGAACTGCTGCTGGGTCGAGAGAGTTCTACAAAACTGACAGAACCGGATTCAAATCTTGCCTGTTAGTTGCTTGACGTTGGGCAAGTCACGTTATGTCTTGATACCTCCATTTGGCTCACCTGCAAAACTGGAATGGAAGTGCTTACCTTATAGAGTTGCCCAGTGAGTTAAATAAGATAATGCTTGCCAAGTATGTGGCACACGGCAGGTGTCCCAGAAACGGCAGGTCCCTTTTGTTACATCCTGAAGCTCCTTCTAATTTTACCCTCCTACCCACAAAGGGATAACTCAGCGTAAGTACGTCTCTCCTTGCCTACTTTAGAAGGGTCACTTACATCAGAATACTATGGCACAGGGAAGCAAGTGTGGCTTTTAAAAGTATACTTGGAATCAGACAAATCTGAGTTCGAATTTTGGCTAGCCACTTGAATTGTGTGCCACTAGACATGTTACTTAACCTCTCTGAGCCTCAGTTTGGTGATATGTAAAATGAAGGTAATAAGAGTTACTACTTCAAAGGATCATTTCGAGGATTAAATGCATGGGTAGTTTAGTTTAGTAGAGTCTGAATTAGTGGGTCACATAAAAAAAATCACTTTATTTTCTAAGTACTGCCTTCATCCATATCCTGATGAATCTAAATTTCCTATTTTGTAATGACATCTCAGGAAGAACCCCTCCCCATCCCCTTTCATTTTCAAAATCTAAATGGAATGTCCAGTGATTTAAATTCTCAGTTGCAAATCTAATTTAGCTCTCACGTCCTCCCCTTCCTCCCATACTGCCAGGCATCAACCTGAGAGTCATGCCATGAGGGAGGGCACATGCTCTGCTCTTTCACCCATCTCCCCTTCCTGTCCTGGTACCCTTTCTCCTCTGGAGCTTCTGGGCCACAAAAGGATAGAAAGAAAAAGGGGGATTGATGGACATTTGTGCTGGTAGATAAATATTCCCAGTTCTAACCCCAGGCACATGGTAGGATTACACTTTCCTGTCCCCATGTGGCTCCCTTTAGCAAATGACATGTGAGCATGGATCCCCCTAGGATGAGTACAGATGGACATGGAGAATGGACAGGGAATATACTACATTGTCATAAAGCGCTAAGATTTGGGGCTGTTTGTTACTTAGCATAACCTAGCCTATCTAAATGATACAAGTGGCTAATGGCTCTTTCATGGTCCAATCTTCACCGTTCTGGTAATAATCTATATGTGGCAGGTCCTAAACTGATCTTGGAATGCATGCGTGAGCTCTTCAGGAAACCGTACAGGAAGGAGGGCTCTCCACTACACATCCCCAAGAGCTGCTCCAACCTGATCTCATCTGATCTTTCTCAACTGTCACCCTTGGTGGTCTACCCCAAAGCCTCTTGCTGCTAAACTCCTTTCCCCTGCATCTAGTCTCTTGGATGTGTCTTGGCAGAATGGCTCAAGCCTGGCTGTATTCCAAGATGTCCACTCAACTCTCGAACAACTCATGCAATTTTACTGTGCCAAAATGCTGTACCCTCTCTCCAACCCCATGTCTCTCTCTGTATTCATTTCCTATTGCTGTCATAACAAATTACCACAAACAGTGACTTAAAACAACACAGAAACCTCACAGTTCTGTAGGTCAGAAGTCCAGCACAGATTTCACTGTGCTAAAATGCAGGTGTCAGCAGGGCTGTGTTCCTTTCTGGAGGCTCTAGGGGAGAATGTTTCCTTTCGTTCCCAGCTTCTAAAAGCCATCTTCATTGCCTGGATCATGGTCCTCTTTCTCCAACTTTAAAGCCAGCAATGGCAAGTCAAGTCCCTTTCATACCTCTAATTTTCTTGCCTCTTTCCCCATCATCCCAGTCATCCTCTCTCTCTCTGAGGACAGCCAGGAAAGGTTCTCCACTTTCAAGGATTCTTGTGATTAATTAGGCCCAGATGGATAATTCAGGATAATCTTGCTATCTCAAGGTCTTTAACCTTAATCAAATCTGCAAAGTCCCTTTTGCCATGTAAGGTAACATTTTCACAGGTTGCTGGAATTAGGACATAGACATCTTTGGTGAGGGGGTGGATTTTTCTGTCTACCACACTCTCCAATTATCTTTTCCCCCTGTTCAAATCAGCAGAGGGAGCAGGTTAGCAATTCTCTTGCTAAGGAGAAGTTAAGCCAAGAAATAAGATTCCAATCTTCCTTCATCCAGCACCCCTCCATCTCTATTAGTGATGCTCTTAGAACCTCTTACAAACTCCCTTCTAGCCTCCCCCATAAGAAATGGGAGGGGAGAGCCACATCACCACCCTCCTAGCACTCCCTACCCCCATGAGATAAATTATTTGCATATTTAAATATTTCTATTTCCAACAGAAATAAAATGTGAGACATATATATTTTTAGATTTCCTACTAGTCACATTAAAATAAGAAAAAAGAAACAGGTGAAATTAATTGTAATATAATATTTCATTTAACTCAATATAACCAAAATATTATTTCAACATCATATAAAAATTATTAATGAGATACTTTACATCCTCTTATTGTATTAAATCTTTGCAATCCAGTGTGTAGTATACACTTACAGCACTTCTCAATCTGGACTGGCCACATTTCAAATGCTGAATAATTGCCGCCTAGGGCTAGCGGCTACCATATTGAACAGCGCAAGATCTAGACTTTCGTTTGTATAGTTTGGGACAATGTGGGGCCAGGGGCCAGGCTACAGTGATGGATGGAGATAGAAGAGTCCACTTAGTAGCTTCTGGGGGGGTGGTGTACCTCTCTGTTTTTGGTGTTCTTTATAATACAGGCGTTTTCTGCCTCTTACCCCTAACTTTACTTCATCATGGTCCATCCCCACACAATTCACCACGCTCTTAAATATGTGAAGTGTTTAGTTCAGTGCTTAGTACATAATCTATATTCATATATGTTACTATTATCCTATGTAATGCCAAGTGTAGGGACAGACACACAGTAGGTGCCCAAAAAAGAAGTTGATGAATGAATTGGCTTTTACATAGTCCCCAAGTAGAACTTCCCAACATCCACCAAGTTATACCAATACTAGGCTCAGGGCCAATCACAAAGTAGGACTCACTGAGCACTACCCCCCTCACGTGTACACAGGGCACTGACCACAGAGGGTGCTCAACAAGAATGCACTTTCACTTCACAGAGAAGTTAGAAGGGAGCGTTACAATCTGGATATGGAAGTTAGATGGTCTTCCTCAAAGTATGAAGCCATAGCCAAGTGAGGAACTTAGAAAGTAGATGACAATGAGGACTGTCAAAGCTAAAATAAGTGGCATCTGAAAGGTCACCTCACCCAACTGCTCTGTTGTATAGGTTGGAAAGGTGAGACTTGGAAATAGAAAGGGACTTGCATATCCAGGGAGGCAACCCAAGTCCCCTGACCCGGAACCTAGGGCTCAGATCGGAAATAAAGACTCAGAAATGCACCCCATGGGACTTCCCTGCTGGTGAGTGGTTAAGACTCCATGCTTCCACTGCAGGGGGTGAGGGTTTGATCCCTGCTCAGGGAAGTTCCACATGTCATGCAGTGTGGCCAAAATAAAGAAAAGAAAGGAAGGAAGGAAGGAAGGAAGGAAGAAAGAAAGAAAGAAAGAAAGAAAGAAAGAAAGAAAGAAAGAAAGAAAAGAAAAGAAAGAGAAAGAGACGGAGGGAGGGAGGGAGGGAGGGAGGGAGAAAGAAAGAAACGCTCCCCATGAATTTTAGTGCAGACAAAAATAAAAATTTCTGGCTTAGGAGGCAGAGAGGTCATGAGAAGTGGGTCTAAAAGTTCTCATCTTGACTCTGCCTCCAACTCCCCATGTAATCTTGAGAAAGCCCCTTCCCTCTGGGGTCCCCATCAGGTTCAAGAGGACAAGGAGAAGAATCCAAGCAAATGAGATGCTGCTGAGTTTCTACCAAGCTCAGCCCAAGACCCACTTTTCAAATGGGAAAACTAAGGCCCAGAGATGGGAAGGGACTGATGTAAGATTACCCAGCAAATTAGTGGCAGATCCTCACTTAGGGCTCTTTCTGATATGCCAGGAAGTATCCCCCAGATTACAGCACTCACTTCCTCTTTACTTCTGAGCTCAAAAGCAGGGGCAAGCATCCCTTCTTTGGAAGGCAGAAGGGGCCTAAGTGGCATCTGGAGGACAGGTGGGCAGTCAGCTGACTTTTCTAAGGAGGGCTCTGACACGGGGGAAAAAAAAAGAAAGTTCAAGGGCCAGGCTGGGACGAGAGCTGGCAGCCAACAATCAGGCCTAGAGAAAAATGCAAATGAAATGCAGCCAAGGAGGAGAAATGTAGAAACCTAAGGCTGGTTCCACCAAGTATACACACACACACACACACACACACACACACACACTCTCAGCCTCACATCCCACGTCATTCAATTCCCCTGCGTGTTCTAAACCTAGATGATCAGATAATAAGAGGTTGAGTGGTATGC
This sequence comes from Phocoena phocoena, assembly GCF_963924675.1. Taxonomy (NCBI): domain Eukaryota; kingdom Metazoa; phylum Chordata; class Mammalia; order Artiodactyla; family Phocoenidae; genus Phocoena; species Phocoena phocoena. The sequence goes on from NC_089234.1 coordinate 55,206,458, forward strand.
ATAACATCAAGTTGATTAAATTTGTTTACTGATAATTCTTTCAGGTTCCCATGAATATTGTGTAATTTCCTTGCTGTATTTCAAACAGATTTGGGCTAATGCATTATTGACAGCACCCTTGCAGACCATCTCCACAATGTCATTCAGGATAATTATTTCACAACAGATTTCCAGAGCCCCTGGTTCCTGTTGGGATTCACTTGGGCATAAATTACAGAGCCGAATATTTAATCAGTGTCCCCATTAGAACCCCGTGGCTTATTTTTAGGAGTTGAGGAGGGAGAGGGGGTTGGGAGAGGGTATTTGTATTATTACAGCATGAATACATTTCTTCTGTTCTGGGTGGGTTTTTTTTTTCCCCAAAGCTCAACCAAGCTGAAAAGCAGCCTGAAGCATCCTTGCCTTTTTCAGAAATAAACACAAGCATTAATCTTTCGACTGCATTAAATTAAATATTAGTGTTAACGGATCACATAATGTGAAGTTAAAAAAACAATTAACATTTACACCACATTCTCTCTCTCCTAGCCAGTAATTACACAAATTAGTCCCTCTCCTAACTAATAATACCTAACCAATGGCACCTTGGAAAGGTAAGACCAGGAGACAGGGGCTGGCTGATTGTTTTGGGCATTTCTTAAGGAGAACTGGGGGAAAGGTGTCGATGGGCAGCCGCTGACCAGACCTGCCTCCCTCTCAGGTAGTTCAGCCGTAACTGAGGTGTGATGTACTTGCTCCCTTGCAAGGAATAATCTCAGGGCTAATTAGCAATGCGAAGAGCTGTGCCAGGATGGGGCAGTGTTTACATTTCCAGCTACTTGTGTTGTTCAAGCAACAGAATCAATCAAGCAGCGAGCCTGTGCTGGGCGCCCACTCCCAGCCCACAAGTGATGCCTCGGCTGCCTGCTTTCCACTGCTGTCCAGCTTTGCCACCATCATGCCCAGAAAGCCATCACACCAGGCTGCGGTGGCCCCCTAACTGCCCGCTCCAGCCACCTCCCCCGAGCCCTGCACAGACGGACCTCCTCTGAAGCCTGTGAAGTTGGCCATCACCCCTTCGTTTTAAAAGGGTGTGCCCCTCCATTTTTGAGACTTCCTTTGACCCCTCTTTTCATGTGAAATTATGTATTACCCACTGCCTGGCCCATCAGAAGCTACCAGACAACACAGGTCCTCTCCTGCCCCTCCTCCTCCTCCTCTGCCCTAACTGCTGATTCCAGCTCTGGCTGCCCTCTCCCACGATGCCTCCCCCACTGCCTAATTCAGACCTAGCCAGCATCCCAGACCCGCTGAGGGGCCTGGTTGTCCACGTCCAGGCTCTCCCTGTACCCCTGGGCTTCCCACCTTACCGCTGCCTGAGACCACAGGTTAATTCAGGTTAATTCATCTCTACTGGCTCCAGGATAAAGTCTCCCACAGCCTTCAAAACCAGCCCCAACTTTGAGTCACTCACTGCCATACACCCTCTGCTCTAGCCATATTAGGTTCGTCATCATAAATGACTTCTGTCTGCAGGGAAATGAGGTCAGGAGACCTTTCCACCTTCACAAAACCTTACTGAGCACCTAGTTTGCCATAGGGTGGGTGACCTCAAGGAACCCAATCCTGCCCCCCTGCTCTGAAGAGGGAACTGACTGTCTCACTCTGCCTGGGGTTCCTGCTCTGTAAGAATAAAGAGATCTAGTGTACTGGGGGTGATCAGAGAATCTTCGTGGAGGATCAGCATTTGCGCTGGACCTTGGAGAAATAATAGGATTTCAATAGGCAGAGAATTTTCATTTTATTCATTTATCTGTCCCGATTGGCACTTGGCAACGAGAAGAGGCAGAACCTCTCGCAGGGTCCCAAAGGTATCTTACTCCTCTCTATGGAGCAGCAGCAATGGTCCCAGCATGAGGAAGTTGCTCAAGCTCAGCAGCTGCTTGTGACTTGTCTGCTTCACCAAATCTGATTCTTGAATCTGGGACCCTGAGGTCTTTCAGCCTGGGCCAGAAGAGGGTGACACCCATTCCCTGCCCAAGTAATCGGCAACCTCTTTCCACCATTCACTACATGGGATATGGAGCCAGTAAACTGAGTTCCAATCCCAGCTCAGCCATTTACCTGTGATGCCATCTTGGGCAGGGCCTTGGAACAAACAAGCCCCCAATTCTTCATGTGCAGATAGGGGTTAGCAATACTCCCCCGTCACAGGCATGCAGATCACGCAGCAAGGAGGGCACGGTGAACCCAGAGCCCTGTGCTCCAGCATAGCCTCACGCCCCCGGCACCTCTGGGGTCCTGGGCTCTGGCATGGAAGGGCCTGGCTAGAGTCCATGGTGAGGTCAGTGCCCTGACTGCCTGGCAAGCACAGCTCTGTCCTCCAGAGCTTCCCTGCTCAGCTCACTGCACAACCTACGAGCAGGGGCCCTCTGGGCCTCCACACCTCCCTCTCCTTTGCAAGGTGCAGACAGAGGCCTGGAGAGCTGGGCCATTTGCGAGCATGTAACGGTGAACTCCGCCAACACCTGCTGCCACATTCCCCCTCCTCCTCTCTCTCTGGGCACCACACGAGCCTTGCTCGTCTTTGACTTGCAGGCTTGGCTGCCACTACTCCAAGGACCAAAACACCAGAGGGCCAGACAGGCCTGTGGTCCTCTGTTGTTGCTGCTTTTTGTTGTGTTTTCACTTTTTGAGTAGCACATATATATGCTTTAAAAGCTCAAATGGTACCAGAGCGGATATAGTGACCAGTAAGTCCCACTCCCATCCACCTTCAACACCAGTCCCTAAAATGCCCTTTCCAAGAGGCATCTCCTATAGCCAGAGATATCTTACATATATTCAAACATATTTATATCTTCTTCACACAAATTTTAGCATATTATATATACAGTTCTCTACCTTGTTTTTTTCACTTACTGTACCTGAGAGATTGGCCCAAATCAATACACACACATTCTCCTCACTTTTTTGACAGTGCAGAATATTTGACTGCATTGATGCACCATAATGTATTTAACCAATGTCCTATTTGTGGATCCATAGCTGTTTCCAGTCTGGTGCTTTAAAAAATCAGAGCTGCAGAAAGACCCCCTGCAAACACATCATGGCACACACCAGGTCCACAGTCGGCCCACAGAAGTCATCTATCCAGTCCATGCCCCAGGTACCGCCTCCTCCCATGAAGCCATCGAATACCTTTCCTTTGATGGATAAGTAAACTGTGCCCAGAGAGATTTTGTGACTTACCCAATGACGCTCAGCTAACTGATAACAGAGTGAGGAACCCAGGTTTTTCCATTCCAGGAATTATCTGATTTTGCAGTTTAAAAAATCATCCAAATTCTCCACTTTACTGATGGGGAAACTGAGGTCCTTGGGGAAGGAGAACATCTCCTCAAAATCCTAAGGCAGTGGTTCTCAAGCTCAAGCATCAGCATCCCCTGGAGGGCTTGCTACAACGGTGCTGGGCCCCACCCCCCGAGTTTCTGATTCAGCGACTCTGGCGTGGGCTTTGAGAATCTGTGTTTTTAACATGTTTCCAAGTGATGCTGAAGCTGCTGACACAGAGGCAACACTTTAAGGACCACTTTCCTAAGAGCTCATGGTGTTGTTTTAGGTGATGCAGGGAAGGCTATGTTCCAGGCCCCCCCCCAATCATCTACCCACCCCGGATCTGAAGAGAGCAACGCTACTTTTTTTATTTTTTATTTTTTTGGCTGTGCCACGTGGCTTGTGGGATCTTAGTTCCCCAACCAGGGACTGAACCTGCGCCCTCAGCAGTAAAAACGCAGAGTCCTAACCACTGGAACACCAGGGAGTTTCCAAATGCTACTTTTTTGTGGTGTGGATGAGATTCGCTTCCTTTTTTTAATTGGTGTTTGATTGCTTAAACGCTGTTCTGTGGAAACAACCAGAATATATCATAGAGAGGCCTCATCATTTGGTGACGGGAAGTTACCTGTCATTTCCCTGGAGCATGGTGGTCACCCACTGCGTGGGATGGGGTTGGGGGTCAAGGGTGAAGCCCCAGGACATGAGTGATGCTGTCAGAGCAGGAAAAGGACATTTTCAGCCAGTCTCCTCCCTAGTGGACACCCTACATCATACAGAGTGGGGCCCGGTAAGGACAGGTGTCACACCCAAGTGTCTCCCCACAAAGGCAGCATGCACAGCAGCTCCCCACCATGGCTGCACTGCCGGCTCTCCCACTGCCCTGCAACCTTGGCTCTGACTCACTGTCTCCCTAGACAGCTGGACTCTGCCCATGGCCTGAACTTGTTGACCACCCGCCTTAAAGGCAGGGATAGATCCAGCCATCACCGATTCCCTGCTCCCTCACCCACCCCAAGCTCCCAAGCAGACTGTCATCTGAAGATCTGGGCCTGGACTTCCAGGAGTCCAAGCCCCTTTCTCAACACAACAGGAGGACAGAAGCAGCAGTCAATGCAGAAATACACCAGAAATGTGCCAGGTAAGGTTTCAACATCACCATAGTCCACTGCATGGAGATTCTGAAGACCTCTAGCATTTGCCGTTGACATACACCACTTTATGGCTGCCCCACAACCAAGTCTTCTTGAGTCTTCAGGAGGCAGAGCCCTCCTCCCAGTTCAGAAAGCAATGAAGGCCTGACAGTCGTTTAATATTTCCCTACTCGATTGCGCAGCTGAAGTCCAGTATCACCAAGGAAGAGTGGATCTGATACCCAGGACGTGTAGAGGCAGAGAGAGGCAGGTCAGGAGAGAACACCTGCCAGAAGTAGAGGCAGCTCCTGGGTCCCCAAGGTGTCAGTGTGTGGCCCCAGGCACATACCCAGTGAGGTCAGAGGTCGCACAGCTCCACACCAAGCCTTCCCTGCAGCACAGTTCTGACTGTGGTCCTGGTGCCAGCCACCTTACCCTGGCTCCCCAGCTTTCTCTGAGATACCATATTCTCTTTCAAGAAATTCCTTTCCTACTTAAACCAGCCAGAGTCCATTTCTGTTGCTGGCAACAGTGAACTTGGACTAATGCTCACCCGAATGTCAGAATCCTCTGAAGCCAAGAGGAACATTTGTCCTGAACTTCCATGTCATCAGAACAAGACAGCCATCCCTGGAGGATTCTGGGGCTTCTACTTAGCTTATTGGCAACAATAATCCCTATGCTTAAGCACCAATTATATCCTCTTCAAAGCTGTGCCATCCACTATCCTGCCTCACTATCACGATGCATGGGTTGAGGTAGACATGGCAGGTCTTTGTTACTGGCAGGTGAGGCTGAAGGAGGACAAAGGATAGGAAAGCAGAGAGACTGGGACTTAGGGCACATGAGGACATTTTATTCTATTAGCACTACTATTAACGATAATAATAAAAACTGCCGTTCTGAAGAGCTGGCTATGTGCAAGCACTGTGCTAAACACTTCATATACATCATGCAACCCTATAAGGTAGATATTGTGATACGCATTCTGGGAATAAGAAATTAAGCTCAGCAAGGTTAGGTAATCTGCCTAAGGGCATCCAGCTGCTAACTACAGAACTTGGACTTGAATCCAGATCTGTCTAGCTCCAAAGCCAGAATTCTCAGCCATTATATTGAATAGCTTCCCACTGTCCTGCCACTGTCTCTGGACAAGCCATCTAAGCCCCTCCGGACTCCAGGGTCACCAGCTATGGTAACTGCAACAATGAAGTTTAGATTCTCCAGAAGGAAACTGACTGTCCTTCAGACAAGGTTCTCATGAGCCAAGCTCTGGTGGGGGAAGGAATTTAATTAGAAGCCAGATGTCCTGAAACCCAGCACCTAAGCTTACTGGACAGGTTCATATCCAGCCAACCATACAGCCTTGATGTTGCAGCCTCAGCATTAGTAAGTCCTCTCCTGCTCTTTGGGCTGTCTTAAAGGCAAGATAGCTAGCCGGACGGATGGGTGCAGCCATATTAACTTGGACGCTGATTCACTCGGCCTCCTAATTGAGAAGGATACTAATTACAAAGCTTGGAAAGTGGCAAGTCCTGGTGGCTGGTGGGATCGGCCCATTAAGCTCCTTCCCTTGCCTTGCCTTGCCTTGCCTTGCCCCGGGGGCAGTGTGGAAAGGCGGCACAGCGCACGGGAGTGCTGGCCAGAGAGGGCACATCTCTGCCAGCTGAGGGACGGGGTGGCAGGCACTGCTTGGTACGGAGGGGGCCTGGGTTCCAGGCAGCTCAGTTGGGGGCCCAAATAGCTGACTCGGCCTTTCATGGTGCTCAGAGGAAGTGGAGCCACACCCCACCCTCAGCCCAGTGAGGCCAATTAGAGCATTTACAGTAAAACAAGGGAGGGGATGTACCTCCATCTCCATCTTGCCGAGTTGGCTGAAGGAGCACCTGTGTCATTTCACAGGTTAATACTTCACTGAGCAAATTAATCCTTGGGATTTCCCTCACTACCTATGGCTTATAAATTTTAATTGGCTCTAAACCACCACCTGAATTGATGCTAGAGTGTGGTGATGCAAGAAAAGACAACAGGGGCTTCCCTGGTGGCTCAGTGGTTAAGAATCTGCCTGCCAAGGCAGGGGACACGGGTTCAAGCTCTGGTTTAAGAAGATCCCACATGCCACGAAGCAACTAAGCCTGTGCGCCACAACTACTGAGCCTGTGCTCTAGAACCCGCAAGCCACAACTACTGAGCCCGTGTGCCGCAACTACTGAAGGCCACACGCCTAGAGCCCATGCTCCGCAACAAGAAAAGCCATCGGAATGAGAAGCCTGCGCACCACAACAAAGGGTAGCCCCCGCTCGCTGCAACTAGAGAAAGCCCGCTGACAGCAACGAAGAACCAATGCAGCCAAAAATAAATAAATAAACAATAAAGTTAGTTTTAAAAAAATCAGAAACAGTGCCAACTACATGTGTAGCTTCTGGAAGAAGGAAGGAGGAAGCACAACATTCCAGGCGCCAAAGGGGTGAGGGAAGGAGGAATGTCTTTCAGTTGCCCGCAACATTTCCATCTACATTCAAGGGGGCGAGAGGAAAGATGTGGCCTCCTCTTTGCCTCTGCTTCCCTCATCTTGTCCATGGTTCAAATCCCATGCTCATTCAACACCTCAACAAGCTTTGACTGAGCACCTGGTATGTGCCACTTCCTGGGCTGGGTGGTGGGGAGTCTATGTGCTTAGAGATCACTGGGTTGTAAGAAAGGGAAACCCACTGAAACTCCCTTGGTTGTGAAGACGCCCAGGTGTCACAGGGTGGGGAGAGGGCCTTGTGGGAAGTGACAGGGGATCAGACCCATACTCTCTCAGGCTCTGTTACTTTCAGGGGAGTGGGCCTCTCCCTTCCTCTCTACACACCTGCTATGCTCCTCTCTCGCCATAGACTGGCTTCTCATCTTCCAGCACGCAGTCTTCCTTGTAGCCTCCCAAACATGGCAGCCTCAGCTCCATCCCCTAAGCTAATGACCTTCCAACTCAGCTCCTGCAGTTAATAGGCTCAGTCACTGTGTCTCAACTCAAATATCCAGGAGAAAGGAACCAACTGGCCCAGGTTAAGTCTCCTGACCACCTCTGTTCTTGCTAGGCTCACCAATGGCTTCTACATCTTGAAACTGTCCTTCTTGGCTTCTAGGACTGATCTTGAGCCATCTTTCCTCTGACTCCTGACTACTCCTCTCCAGCCACTCCCATTGTTTCTACACTCTGCTAGTGGCCTCTGGGCATGGGTTCCACTCCACCTATGTACTATCCTTGAAATTGGCATCTAGCACTTTCAGAGGGCTCCACTCTGGCCCTCCTCTGCCATACCCCTCTCTCCCTGTGGTGAGCAGTCCATGGATCCAAGGAGATGTGCCTACCCAGACATGGGGGTTCCCTTCCAGACTAGCACTGTCCAACAGAACATTCCACAGGAATGTCATATAGGCACTGGCCAATGGTAGCCACTAGCTACATGCAGCAAAAAAGCTCTGGAAACATGGCTACTACAGTTAAGGAACTGAAGCTTTTGTTTTATTTTCATTAATTTTACCTCCCAACTAGTCTCCCTGCCCTGCCTGGCTTCTTTTCTAATCACTCTCCACTCAACAGCAGTCTCGAGTCACTCCCTCGACTATAAAATATCAAGTGACCTCTATCATCTGTATTTCAGAACAAAGTCTAGCTTTTCAGCCTAACAGTTTTTGTAATCCTGCTTCATCTCTCCCTCTTCCTTCCCACTCACTGCACAGTCACACAGCAGTGTCTGCACTATGCTCTTCAACAATCCTTGCCTTTCTCACCTCTATGCCTTGCAAAGACTGTTCCCTCTGCCCAAAGCGATTCTCTACCCTGCACTCACTCCAGTGCTAACAAACTCCTACTGACTCTTCAAGCCCCAGGTGCCCTGTCCCCTCAGCAGCTTCCCTGTGACATGCCCTGACCCTCTTCTCCTCTCTCCAGCCTAACCATGCCCTCTTCAGTGCCCAGATCCCAAGCCCAGGCCTACATAAGCTTTGGGTAGACCTGGACCTGTGTAGATTTAACACTGAGATGATATCCATACCACTGCTATTTAAATATCAATTTCTCTCAAGGTCCCATATACATGTGAGCACCCCTGGAGGCCTCTGCAAAGGAGTGTTTGTCATTTTGCACAAGTGTGTTTGAATCTCATTCTGGAAGGCTAGTGTGCAGGGGGAATTTCATGAGCCCAACTAGCCAGCTGACATTCATTTCTCAACACATACTGGTTATACTCTATTATTTATAAGGTAAAGTGACTTTTTTAATGGAAAAAACCCTTTATTCATGAAAAAAAATGCCCCTCTCATCTGCCAGCCAAAAAAAGCTCTATAATAGTGGTGTACATATATATTTAGATACAAATCAAGATGGTCTCGGGATTTAACCTCCTAAATCCCATGAGTCTCCTGCAGTGGTTCTCAGAGGGTAATCCCTGGACCAGAGCATCAGCAACACCTGGGAACTTGTTAGATATGCACATTATCAGCCCTCCTTAGACCTGCTCAATCAGAAACTCTGGGGTGGGGCCCAGCACCTTGTGTTTTAACAAGCCTTCCAGGTGGTTCTGGTCTATTTATGTATTAGGAGAGCTCCTGAAGGTGGGAGCTCTGCCATCCTCAGCTCTCCAAGCCCAGCCCTTGGTCCAGTGCTCTAGAGTGATGGGCCTTCCATAGCTCGGTATGTGTGCACTGAATGAACAAATGAATGCATGTGTAAGAGAATGAACAGAAAGTTAAAAACAAATAGAAAAGAAATTGAGCAACAAATGCAAAAACAACTAAGAGAATTTCTTGTTAGGTATCCATTCAGACTTTCTGATCCAGTGAGTAGAAAGATAAGTGTGAAAGGACAATGCAGGCATTGCAGACTCCCCCTCAGACCTTCTATCTCTTCATCCCCATCCCTGCTGTACTGACATCTGAGTGGCAACGCTTGGCCACTCCGCCTCTCTAACCCATGTCCCAGGTGAAAACTCCTGGCCAAACAACTTCCTCAAAAAAGAACCCCAGAAGCAAGGGAGCACTTGGTCCTAAATGACCTGTGCAGGACCCATAAATTACTTACTTAATATCATTTACAGAAGGCCACTTGGTCTCAAGATGAACGGAGCTAATGCTGTTCTTGGCACCGAACTTAAAGATTCAAGGCCAGAAATACAAAGGAAGGCCTCTTTCAACTTCCAGACTAGGCTGCTGAATAAAGCTGGAAGGCTGGGATGGGGGAAGAGGGGGCCTATTCGAAAAAGGAATAAAGGTTTCTTTGGTGAGGAGATATTAATCTCAATATTCACATGGTGTTAAAATATATGTTTGAGATCTCCAGAATGAGATGTTCATAAATAGATAAGCTCTAAGTGGATGATTTTTAGCCTTGATTTTCCTTTACTGAAATATAATTAACACTTCCTGAAACCAGCTAGCTTGGAATAATTTAGTTCAATTGTAAGTATGCAAAACACTTAACAATTAGCTCCATGAAATGAGACCAGCCAGCACTGAGCCGACTTCATTAATGCCCTAAAGTGCATATGCCCTATTATAAGAGCTTTCAGAAATATTGTATAAATCTGAAATGTCCCCATAGAATGGAACGGGGAGGGAGTTTCTGATTATTTTCATTCACTTGAAATCTATGTCTCATAAACACAGCGGTCTGAAAGATGACAGCAATTGGTTTTAATATTTTTACTGCTGCTTCCAAGGTGGTAAAAAGAAAAGAAACCAAGGTATTACAATGGGGTCTTTAAACCCAGCATGATTTAACTTGCCATAAAGAGGGGCAGCTTGGGAAGCAGGAAAAGCTCACGGGTTCTCAGAGTCAGGGGCCCTGGGTTCAGCTGTGCAGCCTGGCATACACCCTTCACCTGAGTTTTCCTCTGTAAAGTGGGGATAACAAGGGGTACTATTCAAACAGGTAAACATCAGTGCAGCACGAGGCATTACCAATCAGAATGGATGCTGGCAGTAAAGGATCAGGACTGTGGGCACCGTGGTACGGTCTGCATGCCCTGTACCCTCACGTGGTCACCCTGGTTGAACATCGGAGCAGAATAAGAACACCTCTCTCAGAAGGCTGTTGAAAGCATTACAGGAGATAATGAATGGGACAGGACTTCAAAGGAGGAAGACTCTTCAAATACTGGAGATTTGAATACTTTTATATTTTTTCCTTCTTTTTCAGACACTGGCCGGAGGCAAAGCCTTCGAGAAGTTAAGATCAACTTAGGCTACTTCCATTTTTTTAAGCTCTGAGTAAAAAATGAAGAATTGCCAAAGCCAGAATTTTTTTTAAAAAGGGAATTTTTAACATGTACATTTACCAAAATATTGTTTTCACCCATCAATCCAAAACAAAATGCAATGCAATGTGATTTGGCTAGTCATAAAATGAAGCCTTTTTGAAGTCATAAAATGAATTTTTTTATTGAAGTATAGCTGATTTACAATATTGTTCTAGTTTCCGGTGTACAGCAAAGTGATTCTGTTATATATATTTTTTTCAGATTATTTTCCATTATAGGTTACTACAAGATATTGAATATAGTTCCCTGCACTATACAGTAAATCCTTGTTGCTTATCTATTTTATAAATAGGAGTTTGTTAATCCCATACTTCTAGTTTATCCCTCCCCCCCACCCCTTTGGTAACCATAAGCTTGTTTTCTATGTCTGTGAGTCTGTTTCTGTTTTGTATATAAATTCATTTGCATTATTTTTTAGATTCCACATATAAATGATATATATTTGTCTTAGTCTGACTTACTTCACTTAGTATATTCTGTAGGTCCATCCATGTTGCTGCAAATGGCAATATTTCTTTCTTTTTTATGGTTGAGTAGTACATTGTGTGTGTGTGTACATTCCCACCAACAGTGTAGGAAGGTTCCGTTTTCTCCATACCCTTTCCAGCATTTATTATATTTGTGGACTTTTTGATGATGACCATTCCGACCAGCGTGAGGCAAAGCCTCATTGCGGTTTGGGTTTGCATTTCTCTAATAATTAGTGATGCTGAGCATCTTTTCATTTGCTTGTTTGGCCATCTGTATGTCTCTGTTGAAATGTCTATTTAGGTCTTCTGCCCTTTTTTTTTTTTTTGTGGTATGCGGGCCTCTCACTGTTGTGGCCTCTCCCGTTGCAGAGCACAGGCTCCAGACGCACAGGCTCAGCGGCCATGGCTCACGGGCCCAGTGGCTCCGCGGCATGTGGGATCCTCCTGGACCGGGGCACGAACCCGTGTCCCCTGCATCAGCAGGCAGACTCTCAACCACTGCACCACCAGGGAAGCCCCCATTTTTTGATTGGGTTGTTCAGTTTTTTAATATTGAGTTGTCTATGAGCCGTTTGTATATTTTGGCTATTAACCCCTTGTCAGTCACATCATAAGCAAATATTTTCTCCCATAGGTTGTCTTTTTGTTTTGTTAATGGTTTCCTTTGCTTTAAGTCTGATTAGGTCTCATTTGTTTATTTTTGCTTTTTGCCTTAGGAAACTGATCTAAGAAACTACTACTATGATTTATGTCTGAGAACGTTTTGCCTATGTTTTCGAGTTTTATGGTATCATGTCTTATATTTAGGTCTTTGAGCCATCTTGAGTTTATTTTCGTAAATGGTGTGAAAGAGTGTTCTGCTTTCACTAACTTACATGGAGCTGTCCAGCTTTCCCAACACCACTTGCTGAAGAAACTGTCTTTTCTCCATTATACATAAGATGTTACGAAAAAACCCGAACAACTTTTTGGCCAACCCAATACACTCTTGCTTCCTTTGTCATAGATTAACTGACCATAACTGTGTGAGTTTATTTCTGGGCTCTCTATTTTGTTCCACTGATCTATACATGTTTTTGGCCAATACCACGACAAAGCCAGTATACTTGAGAAATATGGAGAACGACAGGTAGTGAAGGCCAGAACAGAGAGACACAAGTTCAAGACTGCAAGATGCACATCTTTTTGTTTTTTTCCTTCAGTCCCACCAGTGGGCTCTGCGACTGTATATGTGACCCTATGGGGTGATGACATCCAAAGTCCACATCTTAAGCCCTTCACAATTTGGCCTGAGCCAATGTCTCTCCCAGGCCCCTGTGGGACAGGGCCTGGGGGAAGGCAGTCAAAACACCTGGGTCCCCCCACAAACAAGGAAGGTAGCAAGGAGCTGGTTCTACCTCTGGAAAGTCCTGGCTAAAAGTGAATTCTTCCCCACTGCCTGGCCCTAACTCTGTCCATGGGACAGGTCACCTCTCCTCAGGAGAACCAAAAAAACATGAGGCACTGAACACGACCCCCACCAGACAAGAGGGTTCTCCTGGGGAAGAAGGATATGGCGCATCCAAGTCAGGCAGAAGTAGGCAGCAACATTAATTGGGTTAGAATCTACTGAGTGCTGGGCCCATGTCAAGTATTTCTCATGTGTTGAACCCTACTCTATAGATACGGAAACTGAGGCTCAGAGAGGTCAGGTGGCTGGCCCAAGATCACATTGCTAATGAGCAGTAAAACTGGTATCCCTGCTCGCATCTCCTACATCAAAGCCCACACTCTCTGCACACACTCATCACATCACACTGCTTATAGAAATGCATTTAGGTGGAAGTACCTAGCACATTGCCTGGCCTGGAGGAGGTGCTTATCATTGCCTGTGAAATTTGAGTAGAAAATATTAAATAAGGATCTTTTACTGATTTCCTACTGCTGCTGTAACAAATTACCACAAACTTAGTGGCTTAAAACAATACCAATTTATTACCTTACAGTTCTATGGGTCACAAGTCCAGAATGTGTTGGCAGGGCTGCATGATATCTTGTGGAGGCCCTAAAGGAGAATGTTTCCTGGCCTTCTCCAGCTTCTAGAGGCTGCCCACATTCCTTGGCTCGTGGCTCCTTTCCCCATCTTCAGAGCTAGCAGTAAATCATCTTCAAATCTCTTTCTGTCTCTCTGAACTTTGCTTCCATCATCATACCTGCTTCTCGAACTCTGTCCCTCTTGCTTCCTTCTTATAAAGACCCTGTGCTGACATTGGGCCCACCCAGATAATCTATTAGATAACCTCCCCACCTCAAGAGCCTTAATTTAACCACTTCTACAAAACCTCTCTTGCCACATAAGGTAACATATTCACAGAGTCCAGATTTAGGATGTGGACATTTTGGGAGGTTCTTTATTCAGCCTACCACAGACTTTAATAAAAGAAATCATAATAGCCATTCCTTCTTTAGAAATTAGCCAAAAGCTTTTAGCATATGGTTACAACAAACTTAATTCCAGATTTCCAGGATGAGGCTCTATATCAAATATTGGCATTCCTAATCAATAATTTAGTGGCTACCACTTACATACTTGGTATTATAAGTGACTTCCAAGAATTGTCTCATTTCACCCCTAAAAAATGCCCTGTGATTTAGACATTTACTTTATTTATTTATGCCTGCATTGGGTCTTCGTTGCTGCGCACCGCTTTCTCTAGTTGCAGTGAGCGGGGGCTACTCTTTGTTGTGGTGCATGGGCTTCTCACTGCGGTGGCTTCTCTTGTTGCAGAGCACAGGCTCTAGGTGCACAGGCTTCAGTACTTGTGGCACGTGGGCTCAGTAGTTGTGGTTCACGGGCTCTAGAGCACAAGCTCAGTAGTTGTGGTGCACGGGCTTAGTTGCTCTATGGCATGTGGGATCTTCCCGGACAAGGGCTGCATTGGCAGGCAGATTCTTAACCACTGCGCCACCAGGGAAGCCTGGTTTAGACATTATTATCCTCAATTTACAACAGAAACTGAGGCTTCAACAACTGTTTGACTTAGTCAAGGCCACAGTCAGTAAATGGTGAAGCTGGGATTTGAACCTGGGCTGTCTGAAGTCGGACTGGCCATCCAGATTGTTGGTTCAGAAATTATGGTCACCAGATAGCCTGTGCATGGAAGAGAACGTGCTCTGGAAAATATAAAGAGAGCCTAATATACTGAAAGGAAGCACAAGGAATACTAAGGAAGCATTTGGGGCCGAATCCTGGTTCTGCCACTTTGATCTCAATTTCCTCATCTGTAAAATTGGCTTAATAGCACTCCTCTCCTGGGGTTGGTGTGATTAAACAGAGATAACGCATGCAAAGCACTAGTGTTCCATATATGTTAGCTGGGCAAGGAGAAAGGCCAAGCGTTGTCCTAAGAGTCTCAGCACAAGGACTAATACTGGTCAACCTTGAGCCAGTGCGTTCTCCTGTCTGGACCCAAGTCTCCCCCAAGTGAAGTGAAAAAGATAGACTAAACTACTCTCCAAGGCCCTTCTTCCCTGATTTCCTGGGAGAAGACTGTACTGACATCCTCTGACTCCAGACCAAAGGGCTTTGGAATGCAGCTTCCCAACGCGGCATTCTCATTTCTCAGTCCCAGGGCAGCCTCAGAATGGACGGGAATGTGTAAAAAAGTCTTAAAGAAACTTGCTGAGAACCACTCTCCACAGGTACTCTTCAAGCCTCTTCCAGCAGAATCATTTATCAGGCATGTGAAAACATGGCTGTGACTACGGGGTCTGGAGCCTGGTCCCAAGCTGTGTTTTACATGGGGATTAATGACTAGTGTGATCAACCAGGAAAGCTGTTCAAGCTGGCTCTCACAGCTTGTTGATGACGTCATCTGGACAGCTCCTCTGTCCCTAGAAAGAGAAGCTCCACCCCTCACCATCTCACTCCCTTGCAGAGAGTCCCAAGGCCAAACACAGCAGCCAACAACAGGCAGAGCACTGAAACACATGCAACATAGAAAGAGGCCAAAGCCCTGCCCCAGGTCAAGCAGCAGACTTGCACATCTCATGACTGTCTGATAAGCCACTAATAGGCAATGGGACCTTGGGCAAGTCACTTACCCTCTCTGTGCCTCAATTTTATCAACTATAAAACACAGACAAGGATGTACCTATTCCATAGGGTTGTTGTGAACCTCAAATGAATTTAAAACCCGTAAGGTGCTTAGAAAAGTACCCAGCCCACAATAAGCACTATGTTATTATGAGCTACTGTCTCTTTTTAAAACTTGGCTCCGAGCCTCCTAACTCCTATATTCATGCTCTTTCCATGACATCAAAGCACATCCTTCTGCCAGGTCAGCTCTCTGACACTGCCACGTCTTCTCTCCTTAGCAAGAGAGACCACAAGGTCTGCTTTCATTCTCCCAACTCATCCAAAATAGGACCATTCTTTCATCAGTGCTCTCCCTGATGGTTTCTGGGCTCGTTATAACATAAAGGAGTTAGTTATAACAGCCTAGGAGTTAAAAACTCCCAACCAGAAGCTCCTTCTCTATGTAGTGATGCAGGCAATCAGGCAGAGGGAGAAGGCCCTCAACCATTTCCAGAAAGCTGGCCGAGCCTGTTAGTCCCTGTTGGGTTTAAGTCTCCTGGATTCCCAGAGCCAGAGGGAAAGCTGTCCCTTGCTCCCCAGCCCCACCCGATTCTGGCTCACCTCCTTCAAGGAAGCAGGAGTCCTGTATAGATGCAGTAGGACCTGGTTGGCTGTTGTGATAGCCAATTAAGGACAGTCACCTTGTCACTGTGCCCATTAAAAGCCCTGATACTAAGGCCTTCTTTGATGTCTAACTCACTCTCTCTCTCTCTCTCTCTCTCTCTCTCTCTCACACTCACACACACACACAGAGCTTGTCTCTCCAGCGAAGACACGACCCTGACACAGGAGAGGTCCACAGGAGCGTGGGAGAAAAGGCTGGCAGGGGCAGCCACAGACAAACACAGCCCTGCACAGCCAGCTGGGCCATCAGAGCTCCCAGACACGAACACAGGGTCCTAGTCCATTCGAGCTACTATGGCAAAACACCACATTCCTCGAAGTTCTGGAGGCTGGAAGTCCAAGATCATGGCACTGACAGTTGAATGAGGGCCATCTTCCCGGCTGCAGGCTTCTCATTCTGTCCTCACATGACAGAAGGGGTGAGGGAGCTCTCTCTCTGTCTCTAAGGATGTTAATCCCATCCATAAGGGCTCCGCCCTCATGACCTAGACACTACCCAAAGACCGAGCACCTTCTAAAAGCATCACCTTGGGGATTTTAACATATGAATGGGGGGGTTGTTGGCAGACACACACCTTCAGACTGTAGCACACGGTACAACAACGCAGCCTACAAATAGGCCAAGAGTCTCTGTGACCTAGAATGGGGAACACCACGCAGGGAGGAGCAGGAAGGGGGCCAGGAAGCAGAAATGAGGCCCTGGGTATGAAAGAGGAAAGTGGGAGGGGCATATCCAGGAACCCCACTCCCCACCCCCCTTCAAAAATTGAAGTAAGCAGCTGAAGCAAGGGCCACGAGAACATTATTTCCCAGGCACCCCTTGACCAGCGAAATCTGTTTTTCAGAATCTCCAAATTACATAAGAGGGCATTAGGCCTGGGTTCAAATTCAGATTGTGCCACTTACTGGCTGTGTGACCTTCTACAAGAACTTAACCTCTCTGGACTTCAATTTCCTTATCTGTAAAATTAATTAAAAACAGAAATTCTCTCATTGGGCTGTCCTCAGGATTGAAAGGGATAAAACATATACCACCCTTTCACATGGTCTCTGGTCTACAGTTAGCTTTCAGGAATGGGGCCCAGCACAGCCCTAGCACTGTTAAGCACTCAATAAATACCTGATGAACAAATGCGTGTTTCTTCTTCACTTGTGTGATGGTAGTAACCAGGCCCACTTTTCCAGCCGAGTTCTGGGAGTTAAATGGGGTTGCACGGGTGAAGTGTTGAGCACAGTGCCAGTTACGTGGCAGCTGCTCGGGAAAGAGTATTACGAGATTCTTGATTAATGTGGATACGTGTCTTTCACTGCGACCTCCCTTCCTCATGGGCTCAAAATGATGTGAACTCAGAGAGAAACCCACCAGTGAACTGTAGTCTTGTGGGCCTCCCCTGCTCAGAGCCTACAGAAGGCAACTGCCCACTTGGAGAAAACAAGACCACAAAAAAACTGAACCTGGTTCTGCTCTCCTGCCCATGGTCTGAGTGAGACAAATGGCTTCAGCTTGGCCCTCCGCAGCAGATGGGTTCAGGCATACCTGCCCTGCCCACATCCCTAGCTGAAGAGGCAGCCCCAAGTGGCCATGTTTGCACCACATGTTCTGTTCTGAATGGACAAAAGATAGATACCTAAGGACATCTAAGTTCACTGGCTAATCAATAACCAATCAGATTTTTTTCTCTCAAGAATTTGGACCAGGTTAGACAGTGATGGGCATTTGGGGTTGTGTAGAGTCAAGTCGGCCCTACAGCAAAACCAAGCAAGAAGGCCGGAGAAGAGGGGTGTGCCAAGCAGAGAAACCATGAGTAAGCAGAGGAATCCTGCCTGGAGAGAGGAAAACAGGAGAGAGGCAAAAAGCAAAGCCCGAGAGATGGAAAACTTGAGACAGAGACAAGCTGCCTCACTCTTGGGGGGCCTCCCAGATCTGATTCCCATGAGCTGGCTGGGCTCACTTTCCACCTAAGAACTCTGTACTGCTCCAGTAACCATGCCCTGCCCTACTACTCCCAGTGCGTGGGCTGGCTCACATGGACTGCGTTCCATGCAACCCCATGATCCCCACCTACAATAATGATGCCAAAGAGCATCCGCCAAGGAGCAAGGGTGCATCTTTCAGGAGCCTCTTGGCCCTGGTGTAAGGGACCAGACTCCATGGCTGTCTGAATGTCCTTCGCTCCACCCTTCCCATGGGCCCAAGTCTCAAATGCCTGTAAAGACATTCCCAAGTTCCTGGGCAGTATGCAGATTAGGCAGCCACAGAATTCAGGGTGTTACAGCTCAGCTGTTTTTAGAGATAAGAGGAGATATCTGCAAAAATATTCCTCGAGTTACTGCCCTTCACTGAGAAAGCTTCAGTGCAGCCACAACATGATGGATTGTTTGTTTTGGTCTCCCGGAACTGAAAGAGTCTCCTCCACCAAAAGTAAATATAACCCTTCAAGGCCACTGCATCATTAGCCCAGCAAGCCACCTGGAGTCAAAAAACTTGGATTCAAATTCTGGCTCTGCTACTTACTCTGTGACTTGGAGCAAATAACTTAACCTTTCTGTCGCTCAAATTTCTCATCTCCTGGGAGATAGTATCCTACTGGTATGGTTTGGAGAGGATTCAGCAAAATAAGGTGTCTAATTAAAAATATTTTAAGAGGTTGTCTATCTGTCTGCCTTTCTTTGTAAGTGACTGGCAACAAGCAGGTATTGTCTGGACAGGGGCAGCTGCTTGGCTGACTGGTTTTAAGAAACCCATTAATGAAAGAAAAACCCACTGAAATGGGAGAAACTCAGGTAAAAGTGTGAATAATGTTTTACATTTTTGTAGGAGTTGATCTTTTAAAATATCGTCTCACAACCACTCTGGGATACAAAGGGAGGCAGAACTACTATCCTCAACTCACAGAAAGCATCTGACTTCCGCACTGCCTTTTCCATCCCTCACCAGGGTGACCCAATTCTGCTTTGTGCCCAGAGGGAACCGAGAGTAGATTCAGGTAGACCAGCTGTCCCTGTCTTGAGCACTGTCTCTTTTCCAGGTTCAAGACTACAGGGGTGTCTGAGAGGACTAGGGGGCTGTTTTTTTTTGTTTTGTTTTGTTTTGTTGGCCATGCCATGCCTTGTGGGATCTTAGTTCCCTGACCAGGGATAGAACCCGTGCCCCCTGCAGTAGAAGTGCGGAGTCCTAACCACTGTACCGCCAGGGAATTCCGTGGAGCTGCTTCCTTTTGTCCCTGGGCATTCAGAGGGACCCCTGGCTCTGTGGATCTCCGAAAGCCAGGATGGGGAGCCTCTGCCCAATGGAACAACAGATCACTTCTGCCAACCACAGAACCACACTTAGGTGGACGCAGTTCAGCACCTTTCCCCACAAGTAGACTGGAAGCCACCAGGAATTAAGAGTGAGATCTCTACAAAAAATCTACAAACAATAAATGCTGGAGAGGGTGTGGAGAAAAGGGAACCCTCTTGCACTGTTGGTGGGAATGTAAATTGATACAGCCATTATGGAGAACAGTATGAAGGTTCTTTAAAAAACTAAAAATACAACTACCGGGCTTCCCTGGTGGCACAGTGGTTGAGAGTCCGCCTGCCGATGCGGGGGACGCAGGTTCGTGCCCCGGTCCGGGAGGATCCCACATGCCGTGGAGCGGCTGGGCCCGTGAGCCATGGCCGCTGGGCCTGCGCGTCCGGAGCCTGTGCTCCGCGACGGGAGAGGCCGCAACAGTGAGAGGCCCGCGTACCACCAAAAAAAAAAAAAAAAATACAACTACCATACACCCAGCAATCCCACTACTGGACATACACCCTGAGAAAACCATAATTCAAAAAGAAACATGTACCACAATGTTCATCGCAGCTCTATTTACAATAATAGCCAGGACATGGAAGCAACCTAAGTGTCCATCGACAGATGAATGGATAAAGAAGATGTGGCACATATATATAATGGAATATTACTCAGCCATAAAAAGAAACAAAATTGAGTTATTTGTAGTGAGGTGGATGGACCTAGAGTCTGTCACACAGAGTGATGTCAGTCAGAAAGAGAAAAACAAATACCATATGATAACACATACATATGAAATCTAAAAGAAAAAAAATGGTTCTGAAGAACCTAGGGGCAGGAAAGGAATAAAGACACAGACGTAAAGAATGGACTTGAGGACACGGGGAGGGGGAGGTGTAAGCTGGGACGAAGAGAGAGAGTGGTATGGACATATATACACTACCAAATGTAAAACAGATAGCTAGTGGGAAGCAGCCACATAGCACAGGGAGATCGAGGGGTGGGACAGGGAGGGTGGGAGGGAGATACAAGAGGGAGGAGATATGGGGATGTATGTATATGTATAGCCGATTCACTCTGTAATAAAGCAGAAACTAACACACCATTGTAAAGCAATTATACTCCAATAAAGCTGTTAAAAAAAAGTAGAAATTAAAAAAAAATTTTTTTTAAAGAGTGGGATCTCTAGAAATTGGCTGTCCAAATTCAAAGCCTGCCCCCGTGTGACCTTAGACACTTTGCTTACGCTCCCTAAGCATATTTCCTCCGCTGGAATAGTACTCATCTGATGAGGCAGTTGTGAGAATGAAGTGAAATAATTATTCAAGAAAGTTCAGCCCCGAGGCAGGTGCATGGTAAGGCCCTGACAAACATCGGCCCCCCTCATCCTATAGCGGTGGCTATCTGTGACACCAAGTGCCATTAAACATGCGCATCACATAACCCACTCTCCCAGCCTGCACCAGACTATGAACCCCTTGGGAGCAGGAGCTGAATCTTATTTGTCCTGCTATCCCCCAATTCCCTGCACAAGCTCTGACACAAATTGTAAGAAAGAAGCAACAAATGAATATAGGTTCCTTATAGCACCTTCAGCTCTCAAATTGTTTGTCTCTGGTTATCATGAAAATGCATTCTGTGAGTCCACGCCTGTCACCTGGGAAAGTCACAGGCCTATGCATGGCCTTGGGACTAGGACTTCTATCCAACCAAAATGTAATACTCCCATCGCAGATAATGCACATGTAGAAGACTGGAGCCAGGGCAAGTGGGCAGGGACACCCAGCTTCCTCTGAGCCTCAGAACAGATTCTCAGCTGGGACACTGGCTTCCTGCCAATCTCTCTCAACACAGACAGACACAAACACGTATTCATATGCACGCGCATACACAATCAGGCCAGGGAAGAAAGTCTCCAAGCTGACCTCACCTAGAAGACCCCAATCCTCCTGGACAGTTGGGTAGAGGCCGGGAGTTGTGGGAGTTGGGTCAGGCATGGATCTATAAGGATAACTTGGGGCCCATAGGCGGCTCCTTTTCTCTGAGGGTGTGTCCGGCCATGTGCAAAATGTCAATGCCAGCAGAGATGGATCTACCTAGGCTGCCTACTCAAGGGATCAGATGGAATCTGGAAACCAGATTCTGAAACAAACTCAGAGGCCACAAAGAAAGCAAAGGGAAGTCACGAATCAAGGAGATTCGGAATTCAGACCAAGAACTGAGCCGAAAGGAAGGTCGGGGTGAGGGCCTTGGGATAGCTGCCTTATCCCAAATAGCTTCCCATCCTCAAATGGTTCCTCCAGGCCACCTCTCCCAGGAGAAGACATAACCATACTTACCTATTGGTGGCATAATGTCAAAGTAGGAAGAGACCATGTGATCAGCCACCCCACTCCATCATTCATCCTATGGTGGGATGGATGGCAGTGGGTGAAGGCTTGTTGAAGAGGTGTCAGCCACAACTCTTTGCAGGAGGACCGGGAGGAGGAAGAGGCCAGGACAGAGACAGGAACCAGCCCGTCTCTTACCACGCCCTACCCTGCATATTAGACCCCAGGAACACAGAACTGTTCCAAGTTCTCAGCATATTCCATGCTATTCCGTGCCTCCATGCCTTTGTTCTTGCTATTCCCTTTCCCCAGGATGCCCTTCTTATATTTCTTACCCTGCTAGTTATTACAATTCAAGACTGAGCTCAAAGATCATTCCCTCCAGGAAGCCTTTCCTGAGTGCCCAAGTGCTTAGAGGTTAGTGAACTAACCTCTAAGACCTCTCCAGCCACATCCCTTAGATCTTACCTTTTCATACCGAGATTCTCTCCCTTAGGTCTATGGCCCCCACTGGACCAAGAGCTCCTTGAGGGCAGGCACCATTTTTAGTCACCCTTGGATCCTCAGTACCTATCACAGGACTTGATGTATAGTAGCTGCTTGATTAAGTGCTTGTTGAGCAAGTCCTCATGACAGAGGAAACACTGGTTTGGACTGTGGAGGTGAGAAGGGAAGGAGAGATGAGGAAGTTAAATATGAGCATAATGAAATCTGGTGGGATGTCCAAGTGGAGACAGAGTCACAGAGAGCTCAGGGCTGCTGACAGAAGCTTGGAGGTCTCCCACATGGAAGTGATAATCAGAGGCATTGAAGCATTTGAGCTCTTTGGGTTGGGAGGTGTCTTGCAGGGTAGGAGAGAAGGATGGGAACCCTCATGATGTTCCTAAGATGGTTCCAGTCATACATAAACCCTCACTCTAAATGTGTGCAACAGGATGTCAGGGCCTCAGCTGCTCCTGTAAAGTCATGTGGAGATGCAAAGGAGAGATGAGCTGGAGCCCAAGGACATCCCAAGAAGCAGTGTCACACCTGGAAAGGAGATGTGGCATGCACCATTCATGGGGCTGAAGGGAGGCCTGCTGCCTCTCTCTGGGGGAATCTTCAGTGATGGATGGTGCTGGCATGAGATGGACTCTGCCCCAAGGACGCCAGCCCCCATCTATACACAGACCACCAGGTCAGCCATGGCAGCAAGCCAAAATAAGAGATGCCTCCCACAACCCTAGGGACTGCTTCCCTAGGACAGCCTGCCTCCGCAGCCCATGGTCCCTGCCTGTGAATTTGAAGGAGTGAGACCCAAGGCTCTGGAGCTGGAGGAGGAATGAGAGAGCCAACACCACCCCCTCCCCACTTCAATCATCTGAGAAGTGTCTGGCCTACTGCAGGCCAAGGGGAGGGGTTCAATTCAGAGATGAGCCAGTAGTTTTGAACCAGCCTGGACCATAAATGACCATAAAGCTATGGACTCCACTCGAGCTGATGTTAAGGGTAATTTGACATAGTTCAGCAGAAAGCAGTGCCTGGAGAAAAATAAACTCATTTCATTTCTCTATGCCACCAAGTTGACACTTGTCAATAAACCAGTTACACGGAGGTCAGTGTGAAAGCCCCTCTCTGGGCTGACGGGCAAAGGAAAGAGGGAAGAGGTGGAGAGTTCTCGGCTGCCACCTCTGTTTCTCAGTTAAGACAGAACTTAAGTCAAAACCTCCTCCGTCTTAATTACCAAACAAAAAAATAACCAGACAAGCCTCTCGCTGTATGTCTTTATTTACACTGTCATCTGCTCCGGCATTTTAATATCCAAATTTCCGTTGGAAGACAGCTGCCTAGATGTTCACACCCCGTTCTAATGGTTTAATACCCTGGGTACGGGAGCACGGAGGGGGCTGCAAGGAAGGAGGGGGGATGAAAGCCGCCACCACACTGAGCACAACTTTAGAACAAATGGGTTTGAATATTCATTAAACAACATTTAATTTAAACACCCAAACTCTGAAAGCAGCAGCATATGGCCTGTTTTATTTTACATAAACTGAATAGGAGGTTGGGCCATTAGCTTCTGCAGACACAATGTTCATCACCAGTGAAGAATTCTTTCCTTTGGGGACGTCCCTGTACTGTGCTGGCCCCGCACCCCACTGCCCCCGCGGGCTCTGAGAGCCAAAGCTGAGGGCTCCCTGGCAGCCCACTAGTGGTGGTACAGCAACAGCAACCAAACACCCATCACCCAACCCATTAGGGGACAGATCAGAACTTCATCAAGCAAAGGAAGGTTCTGGAGGCCTCCTGGCCCCTTGGTTTACGCCTTGGGAAAGTGGGTTAGACAGAGTTCTGGTCCTCCTGGGGGCTGGGTGGCAGGATCCAGATGGCATGAACCTGGCCTCTTCTGCCCTTGCAGCGACAATGCTAGGCCCTGAGGCTTCGGATTGTGCACGTTTATACAGAAGGCTCTGGGCACAAAGCTAGACGTGTGTGTCCACACGCTTGTGCATGTGAGCATGTGTAAGTGTGGGCACGTGTGTGCACTTCTGTGGGGGGATGTGTACACATGGCCCCAAGTGTCTGACCTGCACGTGTCCACGAGCACATATATACATTGTCTCTCTGGGTGTGTCGGCAGCTGGGTATGTGTGTGCATGAACAACAGGTTCACCTGGGAGGTAGGAGGTGTCCTCCATAGCTCTTTGTGCAGGTATGAGGATCCCAGGTGTCTACATCTTCGTATGCACCTACATGCACACATTCTCATAATGTATATGCGTGTGTGTGTGTGTGTGTGTGTGTGTTTGTGTAAGGATTTTGGTTTGGTTTGGTTTTACTCAAGGGTTCTTAACTTGGGGCCCACAGACATCCCCCATGGGGTCCATGGATAGAACGCAGGGGACTGTAAACTTGAATGAGAAAAAATTACATCTTTATTTCACTATCTCTTTTTTAAATTATGAATGGAGACAACACCCCCCAGTAGTCTGATCAGATCCAGTGACTTTGATACCAACAGAAAGCACAAATATTTTCAAAGAACATCATGGCTATTACAGGTATCCTGTTATGTCCTTTATGCTCACCATGACAACTCTGAATTATACAGTAGTTACTGGACCTGCCACAAAATACTCTTATTACTGCATTAACAAAGAAGCATATATGGGACTTCCCTGGTGGTCCAGTGGTTAAGACTCCGCACTTCCACTGCAGGGGGTGCGGATTCGATCCCTGGCCAGGGAACTAAGATTCCACATACTGCATGGCGCAGCCAAATAAATTAAGGAAAAAAAAAAGAAGCAGCAGCATATATGGCACTTCATCACAATTTTTAAATATTTTGCTATATGTATTTGAACAGAATTGGTTTTCTTTGTAAGTTCATGTTTTTTATGCATTTATAAGTATTCTAGGAAGGAGCCGTTGGTCACCAGCCTACCCAGGAGCGAAGAAAAGGTAAAGGCCCCGAATGCGGGGATGGCATGGAGTCACCTGTGGTCCAGCAAGCAAGCACTCCCAGCAACCCACATGGACGTGTGCATGGCTCACTAGCAGAGGCGGGACTGGGGCCTTCCCCTCTGAGCAACAGACCCCCACCAAGAGGGCACGTATCCACAGGGGAAGGGGGTTAAAAAGCCAGTGACTCTAAAAAGACAGATTTCTCTCCATGGTCCCAATACTGCTAGAAACCATACAGATAGCCCCAGCTTGCCCACTTTCAGGAAGAAAGAGCACTTTCCTTTTCCTCAAGGCACTTGTGGGATAGAAGGCTTCTCAGAGGGACTCAGGCAGGGCTGTGGAGCATGCGTCCAGCAAAAGCCACACCTGGCTCTCATCATGTTCACTCATGCCTCCTCATCACTGTCTAGCACCTAATTAACAGTTAGGCTTTCTTCAATGACCAGGACAGAAAAGTCAACTCAAACTACCCTAAACTGTAGACAGCATGTGCTAGCCCCCATAACTGGGACAACAGGTGCTCCAGGTAGGTTTGAGCAGGGCTCTGGCTGTTTCCCTGCTAGGCTCCTGGCTCGCCCTGCTGTAAATCTCAACTCTGTCCTCAGGCTGGCTTCCCTCATGACAGCAGAATGTCTGCAGCAGTTTCAAGCCTCATATTTGCATATCACACCACGTGGAGCAGGAGAGACCTCCTTCCAGCCATCAAACAGAAGCTTTCCAGCCAACTCCGAGTGGCCCAAACTCAATCAGTCACTTTGGCCAGGGGTGATTCCATACACTGATTGGCTTAGGTCTGGGTCACTGCCCATCACCAAGCTATCACTATGGCAGAAGTAGATGCCATACTTTTATTGGCTTAAGCCAGTCAAGACCCCACCCCCCCCCAACCAAGGAAAACAAGTGGGGAGAGTGGTAGGGGGATAGGATGCCTGGAGAGGCAACTGGAAGACCCTCCAAGATCTGTCTTTTCATGAACTGCTAAGCAGGCATCTCAACTTTCAACCTAACTGGCAGTGCCTGGGGCAGGAGCCATCTTATGCCCTTCTATTCATCAACCCCAAGGTGACCACTAAGAAAAGCATTTTGTACATGAACTCAGTCACCATGGCAGGCCCCCAACCTGCCATCAAGTACAACAGCAGCTGCTCTCAAGTCACTGCCACACAGCCCCTGAGGCTTCTCCTCTCCCCCCCCAGAGACCAAAGTCCTTTAATAAGATGCCGTTGGGGAACAGGAAGGCTGCATTCTGTCCCTAACTTAGCGGGGAATTCTTTTGTGGGCCTCAATTTCCCCAAATGATCAAAGAGGGGATTAGACAAACTAAACCTAAAAGTTCTTCTCAGTGGACAGTTCATGCGTCACAGCAAGGGGAGAGCTGCTAAACCTTGCCATTTGGTAGACCCAAGAACCCTGACCATCTCCTGTCTGAGATTCTGTCACAGCCTCCCGGCTGGTCTCCCCACTCCACCCCATTCCTGCTCCCCAGCCCAATGCACTCCCACACAGCCACCATTAGGTCGGTCAATCATTCTGAAAGTATTTATTTACCCTGCTGAGCTCCAGGTACTGCTCTAGGTGCCAGGATAAAACAGCAATGAACAAATTAGACACACATATTTAAAAAAAGATCCCTGCCTTCATGAAGCTTCCTTTCTAGTAGGCAATCAATAAACAAACAAAAAAAAATTAGAAGTAAATTCTGAGGGCTTCCCTGGTGGCGCAGTGGTTAAGAATCCGCCTGCCAACGCAGGGGACACGGGTTCAAGCCCTGGTCCAGGAAGATCCCATATGCCGCCGAGCAACTAAGCCGGTGTGCCGCAACTATTGAGCCTGTGCTCTAGAGCCCGCGAGCCACAACTACTGAAGCCCGCATGCCTAGAGCCCTTGCTCCGCAACAAGAGAAGCCACCGCAATGAGAAGCCTACACACTGCGACGAAGAGTATCCTCCACTCGCCATAACTAAAGAAGGCCCGCGCGCAGCAACAAAGAGCCAATGCAGCCAAAAATAAATAAAAATCTGTATTAAAAAAAAAAGTGGTAAATGCTGAGAAGAAAATATTAAAGCCAGGAAGGAAATTTGAGGAAGGTTACAATCTTTGATAAGGAGGCCAGAGTAGTCTTGAACAAAGACCAAAAGGAAGGGAGAGCATGACCTACGAGGTTTGCTGGGGAAGAGTGGGCCAGGCAGAGGGAACACATGCAAAGGCCCCGGGGCAGGAGCAAGGCTGACGAGCTGGAAGAGCAGAACCAGCAGCTGCGAGGGGAATGATAGACCAGGTTTTGGGCCATGTGGATCATGGAGAGCCTTTTGGCATCTCCCTGAGTGACATGTGCAGCCCCTAGAGGGTTCTGAACAGAAGGGTGACCTCATCTGACTCTGACTTTCACCCTGTACTCCAGCTGCTGCGTGAAGAATAAATCGAAGGGGCCAAGGTGTAATCGGAGTGCAATAAGGGGATCAAGGCAGTAAAAAGGTAAGAAATGTGGGAGCTTGAACCAGAGGAGCCGTGGAGGTGGTGAAAAGCAGTCAGATCCTGGATATATTCTGAAGGAAGAGCCAAAAGACTTGTGGAGGGACTGGAGATGTGGAGGGTCAGAGAATGAGTCGAGGCCTTTTACCAGGTTTTCAGCCATAGCAAGCAGAGGACGAAGGTGCCATCCACAGGTGGGGAAGGCCAGCAAGGCACAGGGAAAGCTGGGAAAACCGGGGGCTCGGTTTCTAGCCAATGTCCTTTGTAAAAGAAACCATTCCTCTGCTTAACATCTTCCCGTGGCTTACTAGAGCTCCGTCACTACCCGGTCCTGCCCACCCCTCCGGCCTCATTTCCACACACTTCCCAATCCTGGCTCTTCTACCTTTCACAAACCCATCTGCTTTCTCTTGCCTCCAGGTCTTGGCACCTGCTCTTCTCTCACCAGGCTTGCAACTCCAAGCCCCAATTCCCTCATCTGCAAAAAGGTGACAGGGAGTATAGCATCAGATGATTTTCAAGGGACCTTCCAGCTGCAGTGGTCTCCAGTGTGTGGCCTTGGGTTTCTGTGCCCTCCTTGCCTGGTGCCAGGGAAGACTTAGCAGCACTCATAGTCCAGACAAGAGTGCCCCCACTGCAGACTGGGTCACTCGCCGAGGGCCAGCCTGAAACAAAATGCTAAGGCCTAAAGAGAAAGAGCTTGGGAGGGATGGAGAAGCCAGATGCCTGTGAGACTCTGAACAGAGGTAGGAGTGACAAACAGCATGGTCTGGAGTAGACAAGAACCCCAAAGCCAATATGCCTTTGCCCAAGCAGAGCCCTTCACCTGGGGTCCTCTTCCCTTCATCCCTGCTCATCCTTCACAGCGGTTCCAGCAAACCTCTTCCCTGAGCTAGTCCACAGTCCCTCCTCTGCATGCCCAGGCTCTTTAGCCATCCATGCAACAGCACTCAGCTCACAGGCTCAGAACCTCAAAGAGCACGCTAGGCAAGCCCTCTCCTAGGGAGAGTGAGCCCTGGGGGTGGGGGGGGGAGCACGGGCAAGAACTTGACCCACGTCACATGGCTAGTTGGTAGGAAAACCACTCAAACTCTGAGCTCCAGAATGTAAATCCAGGGTCCTTGCCAAGACTCTCCAAACTTTGCTCAAATCCCCTCCCTGAGGAAGCCCTCCTGCTGCCTCAGGCCCCTCCCCTCTGCTAGAAGTTAGCGGTGGACACATTGGTCTTCCCCCCTCACCTTGGGGCTCAAACTTCATCCACTCACCTCCATGCCCACCCATTCCCACTCCTGACTGAGTTGACCTGGAGTCATATGCACCATGGGTGTGTCTTAAACTTTTTATGGAATCAGATCACCAATATACTATTCCCAAGAGCTTCCTGCTGGGGAGACACACTCTTTACCCAGTACGTTGTATGTGGGAGTGGGGGGGGGTGGGGGGCCTGAGGATCTGTGATCCAGGCCACGCCCCCAGCCCCAGGCTGGCTCCTAAACCAGCCATCTCCTCTCACCTTCAGGATGTGAAGAAGTCAGAGACAGATTCCTTCTCCTCTCTGGCCCTCCCTCACTTTCTGCCCAGGGATGTTATGAGGATTAATGGGATAACAGATGAAGTGCCCCCAAGGAAACAGGCCAAAGTGTTGTTATTAAATTCCAAATTTAGCCCTCGGGATGAGTGAGGCATGACAGATCTGAGCTGGGAGCAATCTCAGCTGCATGGACAGGAAGTCCTGTAAAACCAGAAGCCATGACATATAAGCTTTGGGGGTCAAAGTAAAACTTAAAAAAATCCCACAGGCCTTCACCCAAAGAGCCTCTAGGACATTCCACAAAGTAAGCAGCTAGACTCTGCTTGTATAAAACCAGTGACAAGAAGCTCACGACTCCCCAAGGCAGCCCCTGCCACCTCCCATTAGCTCTGAGTTTTAAAAACTTCCTCCTGACCAGCCAAACCATTCTGCCGCATTTTCCACACTCTGGCACAAATCTCACCCTTTCTCCGCGTGATAGCCTTTCACCAACAGCACCTCTCTTGGCTCATTTCCAATTTAAATACCTCCAGACCTTTCAATTAGGCCTCACAGGCCATTATCTGAAGGCAGGCCACCATCCTGATACTCTTTTCTCAATGGGCTCTACTTCATGGCTTCCAAAAATAACATAACTCCCAGGAGTGGTCCAACAGGACAGGGCAGAACAGGACCCACGCACCATTCCTTCAGTCTAGGTGCCCACTTCTTACAGAGGCAGCTGGAGACAACAATTTGCTTTTTTTTTTTTTTTTTTTTTTTAACATCCAAAGCACACTGTGAAATCATATAATCTTACTCAGGTTTCAGGACATTCCTTGCCATACATGTATCTGGCTAGTCATGGCCCCAAAGAACTCCAGAAATGACACCCAAGCTGGAAGGGACCTCCTGGGAACAGAGAACCACAGCACACGGCTGGGCTCAGCCCTTGGAGCCACACTGATCTAAGTTCAAGGCCCAGCTCCACCACATTACTAAAGGACACCCTCAGCAAATGGCTGAAATGCTTAATTCCAATTTGCTTATCTCTGAGATGAGGATACTACTACTCACCGTGAGGAATTATCGTGAGGACAAGAGAGAATATATATAATGTGCCTAGCACCGCAAATAGTAGGTGTTCAATATGAGAAAGGCATTATTGTTTATATTCACAGTCTCATGGGAGCCCTGACAGCTGTTTCAAAGGACAGAAAATCCAGGAAGTGGCTACACAGAACATTGATTTTCCACAAAGGTGCCAATACAGTTCAGTGGGAAAGCACAGTCTCTTCAACAAGCAGTGCTAGGACAACTGAGAAGCCACATGCCAAAAGAATGAAGTCAGACCCATCCTAACACCAGCTACAAAAATTAACTCAAAATGGATCATAAAACTACATGTTACAGCTAAAACTATAAAACTTATAAAAGAAAACATATCCATCTTTGTGACTTTGGGTTAGGCAATGATTTCTCAGCTATATGAATTCCAATTCATATAGTTCATCAGAATGTAAAACTTTTGCCTTTTAAAGAACAATCAACAATCAAGAAAGTGAAAAGACAACCCAAAGAATGGAATACACGCAAAACATATATCTAATGAGACATATCTAGAATATATGAAGAATACTTGTAACTCAACAAATTGCAGCAAAATGGATGGATCTAGAGAATATCATACTACATGAAGTTAGAGAAAGACAAATATTATACAGTATGACTTGTATATGTAATCTAAAACATAATTCAAATGAATCCATATACAAAACAGACTCAAAGAGACAGAAAAAAAACTTATGGTTACCAAAGCTTGTGGTGGGGGGGATGTGCAGTGACAAATTAGGACTATGGGATTAACAGATACAATAAACTACACAGGACTTCCCTGGTGGCGCAGTGGTTAAGAATCCGCCTGCCAACGCAGGGGACAAGGGTTCGAGCCCTGGTCCGGGAAGATCCCACATGCCGCGGAGCAACTAAGCCCGTGCACCACAGCTACTGAGCCTGCGCTCTAGGTCCAGAGCCCATGTGCCACAACTACTGAAGCCTGCGTGCCTACAACCTGTGCTCTGCAACAAGAGAAGCCACGACAACGAAAAGCCCGCGCACTGCAACGAAGAGTAGCCCCTGCTCGCCGCAACTAGAGAAAGCCCACGTGCAGCAACGAAGACCCAATGCAGCCTAAATTAATAAATTTATTAAAAAAATGAACTATGCATAAAACAGATAAGTAACAAGGATTTACTGTACAGCACAGGGAACTATATTCAATATTTTATAATAACCTATAATGGAAAATAGTCTGAAAGATAATATATATAACCGAATCACTCTGCTGTACACCTAACACAGTACTGTAAATCAATATTTCAATTTAAAAAAAAGGACAAATAACCCAATTCTAAAATGAGCAACACTAAACACTTTTCTAAATAAGACATACAAACAGCCAACAAGCACATGAAAAGATGCTCAGTGCCATTAATTTTTTTTTTTTTAATGCGGACCACTTTTAAAGTATTTATTGAATTTGTTACAATACAGCTTCTGTTCTATGTCTTGGCTTTCCGGCCAGATGCACATGGGATCTCAGCTCCCTGACCAGGGATCAAACCCTCACCCCCTGCACTGGAAGGTGAAGTCTCAACCAATGGACCACCAGGGAAGTCCCACCACTGATTATTATCAGATGCAAATCAAAACCTTAATGAGAAACTACTTCATACCCACTTGATGGCTAAAGTCAAAAGTACAGATAATAACAAGTGCTGACAAGGATGTGAAGAAATGAGGACCCTCATACACTGCTGGTGGGAACATAAAATGGTGCTGCCTCTGTGGAAGATGGTTTGGCAGCACCTGGAAATGTTAAAACACAGAGTTGCCATATGACCTAGGATTCTACTCCTAGGTATTATACATAATCCAAGAGAAAGAAAAGGATATGTCCACACAGAAACTTGCACATGAATGGTCATAGCAGAATTACTCATAAAGCAGAAAAATAGAAACAATTCAAATGTCCATCAACTGATGAATGGATAAACAATATATGGTATACCCATACAACTGAATATTACTTGACAATTAAAAGGTATTAACTGTACTGCTGTGTGTCACTACACGGATGAACCTCAAAAACATTATACTAAGTAAAAGAAGCCAGACACAAATCATATAAATGGTATGATTTCATTTACATAAAATGTCCAGAATAGGCTAATCCACAGAGATTTAAAAGCAGATTAGTGGTTTTCAGAGGCCGGGAGGGGAGGAATAGGAGAGACTGCTAATGGTTAAGAGGTTTCTTTTCTGAAGTGATGAAAATGTTCTAAAATTAGATAGTGGTGAGTGTTGCACAACTCTGTGAATATACAAAAAACAACTGAGTTGCATACTTTAAACGGTGAATTTCATGGTCTGTGAATTATAACTCAATAAAGCTCTATTTTTTAAAGGAATGAAGTAACGATACATGCTAAAATATGGATGAAGCTTAAAAACATTAAGTGAAAGAATACAATCACAAAAAGACCACATTCTGTATAATTCCATTTATATGAAATGAGTATGTCCCAAATCAGCAAATCTATAGAGACAGGAAATAGCTTAGGGGTTGCCCAGGGTTAGGGGTAGAGGCTGGAGTAAATGGGGAGTGACGGCTAATAGGCACAGGGTTTCTCTCTAGCATGATGAGAATGTTTAAAAGTTAGGTGGTGATGACAGTTGCACACCTCTGCAAAAATCCCGAAGCCCACTGAATTGTACACTTTAAAAGGATAAACAGGGCTTCCCTGGTGGCACAGTGGTTAAGAATCCGCCTGCCAACGCAGGGGACAAGGGTTTGAGCCCTGGTCCGGGAAGATCCCACATGCCGCGGAGCAACTAAGCCCGTGCACCACAACTACGGAGCCTGCGCTCTAGAGCCCGCGAGCCACACAACTACTAAAGCCCGCGCACCTAGAGCCCGTGCTCCACAACAAGAGAAGCCACCACAATGAGAAGTCCGTGCACCACAACGAAGAGCAGTTTCTTGCCACAACTAGAGAAAGCCCACGTGAAGCAACAAAGACCCGAAGCAGCCAAAAATAAAATAAAATTTTTAAAAAAAGGATAAATATTTTGGTAGTGAATTATATCTCAATACAGCTATTTTCTTTAGTAAAGTTTTTAAAAATAAAGGTTTGGTTGGTTTTTTTTTTAAATGGTAACATGGTGGTCTGGGAGTGACAAGGAAAGCAAGTCTTAGCAACACGAGGGGCGGTGCTGTGGACACATCAGCAGCCCCCTGTCTTCATTCCTTCTCAGCAAGTGCTCCCTTGGCCCTGGTTAAGTGGAAAGCGGGCTCCATGAGCTAGCAGGACCAGGAAGGGACCCTTCTCCCAGGCGAGGCCAGTCTCATTCTTGGGAAGTGACAAGTGGGATGCAGAGTCAAATTAATGTTGTTGGATGCTTGGAATGGGAGGGAATGGGAAGCTAGAATGGTAGCCATGGGAAAGAAAGAAGAGCACAAGAAGCAGGCCTGCAAAGGAGTGGAGTAGACTCACAGAGGGGGAAGGGGGGAAGAGCTGATTTGTACTGGAACACTTTCCAGTCCCACTCCCAAGGGGGCCACCAGGACCACCTACATTCTGGTTGTTAGACACCTCCAGCTTTCCAATAAATTCCCCCATTTCCTTGAGAGGCTTCTGTTCAAAGGGTCCCCATAAAGCATCCATTTTCTTCTTCCGTCCACGGCAAAGACTAGAAGATGTCCCCCCAAACCACTCTTCTCGCCTCTCCCTGGGCTAGAGCTAGGCTACATTCCCCAGCCCCCTTGCAGCAGTGTGTCAGGAGACTAAGTCGCAGCCAATAGAGTAGGAATAGAATGATGTGGGTGACTTCTAGTCAGGCCTTTGTGGAGAACGGGTGCCTCTCCTCTACCTCTTTTTCCCACTCTGCTAGGCAGATGCAAGTGACCGTGAGGCCCTAAAGATGGCAAAGGCACAGGAGAGAAGGAAGCTGTGTTCTTGAATTACCACATGCAAAGGAAAGCTTCCTGCTGACCAGGAATACCCTGCTTTGGACTTCTAGGAGAATTAGGAACACGTCTGTATTGTGTTTATGCCAATCACATTCTGCGGGCCTATTTGTTGCAGCAGTTTAGCCTACGCTAAGTGAAATGAGGTGGTGGGGGTTGGCGGGGGGCGGTGGCAGTCTCTCTTCCACCAACATGAAGGAGGGCAGGGTTAGCCAAAGGGCCAGAACCAGGGTGAAGTACTCCTGGAGTCATAAAAGCGTTAACCCTGCATTACGCCCACCCCGAGTGAACACCTCCTTAGGTTTCACATCCCAAGTGTCTCACCACACCACCCTAGTCCCAGCCCTGTTAGCCCCAGTGGTACTTGGCAACCATCTTGCATAATGGAGCCAACACAGTGAGGAGTAAAGCAAAGAGAGAAATGTTTAGGTCCTGATGACACTGTTGAACTGCTGCATCTACATAAGAAGCCATCTAGATGCAAAGGGGCCTGCAACCTTGAAGGCCCTGTTGCATCTAGATGGCTTATGTAAGCAAATAAATGTCTTAACTGTTCAAGGCAGTTTGAGTTCTCAGTTACCTGCAGCTGAAGGCCACCTACCTAATACACCATCTAAACCAAAGACAAAGCTGGCTCAGGGAGAACCAGTAGGAGACATTTAAATTCTTGGCCTCGGGACTTCCCTGGTGGCACAGTGGTTAAGAATCTGCCTGCCAATACAGGGGACACGGGTTTGAGTCCTGGTCCGGGAAAATCCCAAATGCCGCGGAGCAACTAAGCCCATGCGCCACAACTACTGAGCTTGCGCTCTAGAGCACGTGAGCCACAACTCCTGAAGCCCGCACGCCCAGAGCCCGCGCTCTGCAACACGAGAAGCCACTGCAATGAGAAGCCCGCGCACCGCAACGAAGAGTAGCCCCAGCCCGCCGCAACTAGAGAAAGCCCACGCACAGCAATGAAGACCCAATGCAGCCAAAAATAAATAAATAAATTTAAAAAAATTAAATTCTCAGCCTCTGAGGGAACACTTCTGTACCAGCGACACTCTGTGAGACAGAAAAGGGTAATGAGCTGGACAGCGTGGAGAAGCACCCCAGACAACACTACAATGCTCTGTAACCTTAAAAACAGAAGGAAAATGGTACTGGGAAAACTGGACAGCCACATGCAAAAGAATGTGGACCTCGTACACCCTACCCAAAAATCAACTCAAAATGGATTAAACACTTGAACAGAAGACCTAAAACCATAAAGCTCCTAGAAGAAAATACAGGCTGTAAGCTCCTTGACATCAGTCTTGGCAATGATTTTTTTGGATTTGACACCAAAAGCAAAGGCAACAAAAGCAAAAATGAACAAGTGGGACTATATCAAATTAAAAAGCTTCTCCACAGCAAAGGAAACCATCAACAAAATGAAAAGGCAACCTACCGAAAAGGAGAAAGTATTTGCAAACCAAATATCATATAAGGGGTTAATATCCAAAGTATATAAAAAAAACTCATGTAATAGCCAAAAAAAAAAAAAAGGCAATCCAATTAAAAAATGGGCAGAGGAACTGAACATTTTTCTGAAAAAAGACACACAAATAACCAAAAGGTACATGAAAAGGTGCTCAACATCACTACTCATCATGAAAATGTAAATCAAAAACCACAATGAGGTATCACCTCACACCTGTTAGAATGGCTGTCATCAAAGTGACAGGAGATAACAAGTGTTGGCAAAAACGTGGAGAAACAGGAACCCTTGTGCATTGTTGGTGGGAATGTAAATTGGTGCAACCGCTACAGAAAATTAGCATGGAGGTTCCTCAAAAAATTAAAAATGAAAAAAAAAAAAAAGAAAAAAAAAAAATTAAAAATGTAACTACCATATGATCCAGCAATTCCAAACATGGGTATATATCCAAAGGAAATGAAATCACTATCTCAAAGAGGTAACTGCCCTCCCATGTTCACTGCAGCATTATTTACAACAGTCAAGACATAGAAACAACTTAAGTGTCCATGACTTGATGATTAAAAATGTGACACACACACACACGGAATATTATTCAGCCATAAAAACGGAAATCCTGCCATTTGTGACAATACAGATGGACTTGGGGGTAATATGCTAAGTGAAACAGGTCAGAGAGAAAGACAAACACTGTATGATCTCACCTATATGTGGCATCTAAAACAAACCAAACTCACAGAAACAGAACAGGTTGGTGGTTGCCAGAAGCAGGGGGTGGGTGAAAATGGGTGAAGGTGGTCAAAAGGTACAAACTTCCAGCTATAAGTTCTGGGAATGTAATGTACAGCATGGTAACTACAGCTAATGATACTGTATTATATATTTGAAAGTTGCTAAGAGAGTAAATCTTAAAAGTTCTCATCACAAGAAAAAAAATTTGTTAACTATGTGAGATGATGGATGTTAAATAGACTTATTATGGTGATTTCACAAATATATAGACATATCAAACCATTATACTGTATATGTGACAGTAATACTGTGCTATATGTCAATTACATCTCAATAAAATGGAAAAAAACCCAAACACCTAAGGGTGGAATATTTTCTTTAAAAAAGAGGAGAATATGGCACCTGAGTAGCAAATAGCTCACCTGCAGTCAGGAGGGGAGCCAGCTCAAGGTGAAGAGGCCTCAAACTCAGTCCTCCCCGACACTGATGAGCTGCGGGACTTGGGAAAAGCCACCTGACCTATGCCTCAGTGGCCTCATCCAAAAACAAGAAAATGGAGCGTTATGTGCATGCAAAACAGAGGTGCCAGATCAACTGAAGAGCTTTCTTTCCTTCTCCAAGGGGGCCTGATGGAAAGAGGCATCTTGTTTAACAAGCTTCCTCCACCAAGGAGAACTGCAACTTGACAGTGTTTGCCTATTGGGCTGGGCAATTTCTAACCAAGCTCTCTGAACATCGTCGTATAAAGAGGGAGCCAGCAAGAGAGCTGAACCAGACGCTCTCTTTGATTCCCTCTGGCTCTGAGATGAGCACATCTACAGCTCTCTGAAAACACAATTCCAGAAACTAAGTGCCCAGGCAGAGTAGCTCAGCTGGGTGAGCAGTCACCATGAGGTGCTGGACACCAATCCCTTGATTAATGAGGTGAATGCCAGAGCCCCCAACACTGTCACAGCCCCTCCTTCAGAGGCAATGTATTTTCAGAAGAAATACATGCTGCAGCTGAGAGGAGAATAAGGTGTATATCTCCCATTCTTCTAAGCATATGCAGAACAGAAATCTATAGAGGCAAATCCTTGCCTAAAGATCTGGACTTTTTAAAAAAAATCCAACTTGATAGGTTCCACCTTCTGCCTT
This sequence comes from Phocoena phocoena, assembly GCF_963924675.1. Classification (NCBI taxonomy): domain Eukaryota; kingdom Metazoa; phylum Chordata; class Mammalia; order Artiodactyla; family Phocoenidae; genus Phocoena; species Phocoena phocoena. The sequence goes on from NC_089234.1 coordinate 55,243,815, forward strand.
GTACCAAGGACCTGACAAGGCTTACTTAAATGGATACAGGAGATGGATGTCATGCAGCAGGGCTTACAGCTGCCCTGCAATCCCAGCTCCTTGAGTAGGACAAGCCTATCTCAACTCCCCACAGAAGCATTTTATATGTGGAAAGATGCTGAAAGCCACCTTCTCCGCACCACTCCCTTATCTAACACAAAAGAAAAATGAGGAAAAAAAAAAAAGAAAGAAAAATGAGGCCCAAAGAAAAGGGACTTGCCTGAGATCACAAAGCATGGCTGGGGCAGAGCTAAGGCTTGAAGACAGGTTTTGTGACCCAGCACTCCATCCTACTCCCAAACTCTGAAAGAACCAGACAGAGGTGTCACCTAGAGGTAGCACAATGAACTAGAATCGGGCCGCTGGGGTTCAAGCGTTCTTTCTTCCAAAGAAACTGCAAGCCCCTTGGCTGGGGAGCTACAAGAGGAATGCTATTTGCACAGGATCTGCAGAGACACTGCAGCACAGACGGGTAGACATTGCCATGCACGTGTGAACAGCAGAAAGCCCTGTAGGTTCAGCTTCCCTACAAGGGACGAATCCTATAAACAAGATTACCACCCCCATTAGACCTTTTCTGAGAAGAAAGAATGACCTCTCCAGTTGATGTGGCACCAGGCTTTTTTCACGCTTCCACCAGGGTAGCAGCCATGACAGCATAACAGGCAGCATCCAAGCCTGTGCCCACAGTGCCCCCTTGTGGGAGTCTGCATGGCTCATGTGACCTCTTGATTCCACCAAAGGGAAGGCCAGTGATGGGCCAGTCTGCAACACTGCCCTTCCTGGTCTCCACGACTGTGCCCCCTGTAATGTCCTTCTCTACCCCCAACTCAGTGGTTCTCAAACTTCAACCTGCATCAGTACCTCCTAGAGGACATGTTAAAACACAGGTTGCTGGCCCCACAGTTTCAGATTCGGTGGGCCTGGGGTAGGGCCTGAGAAATTGCATTTCTAACAAGTTCCAGGGGGGTGCGGATGCTGCCAGTGTCAGACCACATTTGGACAACTACTGCCTTAGCTAATCTCTCTGCACCCATCAAGACTCAGTGCAAATTTTAGCTCCTTACTGGGAAGTTCCACAAATGTCCCCAGGTGTACCACAGGCAGTCAAACCTGCATAACTTTGACCAAATGCACTAATCTCTTTGAGCCTCAATCTCTTCATCTGTAAAACAGGGATAAGAATACCTCCTTCATAGTGGTTATAAAAGGTAAATGAGAGAAATGAGTTCAATACCTGGCACATAGAAAACGCTCACTATTCTGTATTACTTTTATTAGCAGTAGTAACAGCAGTATTACTATTTACTTGCCAGCTTCTTAAGGACAGAGACCACATCTCCCTCAGAGACACAGAATTCTCAGAGGCAGAAGGGACATTAGACTTTTTAGTCCAGTTTCCCTAACCTAGCTCATCAGCAGCATCACCTGGAAGCTGTTAAAACGTCAGATGCTTCGGTGCCACCCAGAACTAGTAACTCTGGAAACTGGGACAAGAGACATGGGCATTTGCATTTTTAACAAGCCCCCAGGTACCACGCTTGGGACCCATGCATCCAGCCCTTGTATCTCACCTAAACACAGGGAAATGGAGGCCCAGGAAAGGGAAGCCCCCTTGCCCATCCAGGACCCCAGCCAGCTGTCAGCTCACTAGGGATCAGAAACCAGGTCTCCCGATTCCCAGTCTAGTCCTTTTCCCACTAAGCTAGACTGCTTGGATGCCATCTCAACAACCCCTAACCTCCTGCACAAATCCCCTCTCCAACATACACGAGCAGTCCAAGGGCTTAAGTACCCTCCATGCAAAGGAATTCACCATGACAAAGACAAGTCAATCCACTGCTGAATATCTTATTTCTAAAGTTTTCTTTTATTCAACCAAAATACTGAACAAAATACATCCTTAGCCCAGCATACAAGGTTCCTCCCTGACCTGTTCCCTGCTGACCCCTCCAGCCTCATTTCCCACCAGAACCTCACTTGTCCCTAACTCCCAACCAGACCGTGGACACAGTTGTTCTGGGGGGGTCTCACTTCCACAGTGTCTAGCATACAGGAAAGGAAGTTCAAGGGTGAGTGGAAGGGGAAGGACAAATGAAATTGAGGTGTCTTTACTCCCTAGGCTCACACTATAGGGCTCCAAACTCAGGAAAGCCTCTGCTTTGCCAGCATAAATAAATCAGGGGTCACTGATGAAAGAAATTAAAGATGATACAAACAGATGGAGAGATATACCATGTTCTTGGACTGGAAGAATCAACATTGTGAAAATGACTATACTACCCACAGCAATCCCTATCAAACTACCAATGGCATTTTTCACAGAACTAGAACAAAAAACTTCACAATTTATATAGAAACACAAAAGACTCTGAACAGCCAAAGCAAGCTGAAGAAAAACAGACCTGGAGGAATCAAACTCCCTGACTTCAAACTATACTACAAAGCTACAGTAATCAAGGCAGTATGATACAGGCACAAAAACAGAAATACAGATCAACAGAACAGGATACAAAGCCCAGAGATAAACCCACGCACATATGGTCAGCTTATCTTTGATAAAGGAGGCAAGAATATACAATGGAGAAAGGCAGCCTCTTCAATAAGTGGTGCTGGGAAAACTGAACAGCTACATGTGAAAGAATGAAATTAGAACACTCCCTAACACCATACACAAAAATACACTCAAAATGGATTAAAGGCCTAAATGTAAGGCCAGACACTATAAAACTCTTAGAGGAAAACACAGGCACAACTCTCTATGACATAAATCACAGCAAGATCCTTTTTGACCCACCTCCTAGAGAAATGGAAATAAACAAATGGGAACTAATGAAACTTAAAAGCTTTTGCACAGCAAAGGAAACCATAAACAAGATGAAAAGACAACCCTTAGAATGGAAGAAAATATTTGCAAACAAAGCAACAAAGGATTAATCTCCAAAATATATAAACAGCTCATGCAGCTCAATATCAAAACAACCAACCAAATTCAAAAATGGGCAGAAGACCTAAACATACATTTCTCCAAAGAAGATATACAGAGTGCCAACAAACACGAAAGGATGCTCAACATCACTAATCATTAGAGAAATGTAAATCAAACCTACAATGAGGGGCTTCCCTGGGGGCGCAGTGGTTAAGAATCCCGCCTGCCAATGCAGGCAACACAGGTTCAAGCCCTGGTCCAAGAAGATCCCACATGCCGCGGAGCAGCTAAGCCTGAGCACTACCACTACCGAGCCTGTGCTCTAGAGCCTGCAAGCCACAACTACTGAGCCCACACGCCACAACTACCAAAGCCCACGCACCTAGAGCCTGTGCTCCATAACAAGAGAAGCCACCGCAATGGGAAGACCATACACCACAAGAGTAGCCCCCACTCACTTCAACTAGAGAAAGCCCACATGCAGTAATGAAGAACCAATGCAGCCAAAAATAAATAAAAAAACTACAATGAGGATCACGTCACATCGGTTGGAACCAATGATATGATTAATACTTTTTCTTATAATCTTTAGGAAAATTTGAAACAATTTAGTCCTCAGAGTTACAGATTATCCCTCATTCTTTCTGTGTCCTGTTAAAAAGAAGTACAGTTCTGTATTTCAGTAAGAATTCTGAGATCCCAAATATTATTATTTAAAAACAAAAAATCTACAAACAATAAGTGCTGGAGAAGATGTGGAGAAAAGGGAACCCTCTTGCACTGTTGGTGGAAATGTAAATTGATACAGCCACTGTGGAGAACAGTACGGAGGTTCGTTATAAAACTGAAAACAGAACTACCATATGACCCAGAAATCCCACTACTGGGCATACACCCTGAGAAAACCGTAACGAGTCATAGGGGCTCCCCTGGTGGCGCAGTGGTTGAGGGTAAGCCTGCCGATGCAGGGGACACGGGTTCGTGCCCCGGTCCGGGAAGATCCCACATGCCGCGGAGCGGCTAGGCCCGTGAGCCATGGCCGCTGAGCCTGCGAGTCCGGAGCCTGTACTCCACAACGGGAGAGGCCACAACAGTGAGAGGCCCACGTACTGCAAAAAAAAAAAAAAAAGTCAGGTACCACAATGTTCATTGCAGCTCTGTTTACAGTAGCCAGGACATGGAAGCAACCTAAGTGTCCATCGACAGATGAATGGATAAAGAAGATGTGGCACATACATACAATGGAATATTACTCAGCCATAAAAAGAAACAAAATTGAGTTATTTGTAGTGAGGTGGATGGACCTATAGTCTGTCATACAGAGTGAAGGAAGTCAGAAAGAGAAAAACAAACACCATATGCTAACACATGTATATGGAATCTTAAAGAAAAGAAAAAAAGGTTCTGAAGAACCTAGGGGCAGGAAAGGAATAAAGACACAGACAGAGAATGGACTTGAGGACACGGGGAGGGGGAAGGGTAAGCTGGGACGAAGTGAGAGAGTGGCCATGGACATATATACACTACCAAATGTAAAATCGATAGCTAGTGAGAAGCAGCTGTATCGCACAGGGAGATCAGCTCGGTGCTTTGTGACCACCTGGGGAGGATAGGGAGGGTGGAAGGGAGACGCGAGAGGGAGGGGATATGGGGATATATGTATACAAATAGCTGATTCACTTTGTTATACAGCAGAAACTAACACACCATTGTAAAGCAATTATACTCCAACAATGATGTTAAAAAATCAATCAATCAATCGTCACACCTCTGTGCTCTTGCAGCCAACCTGAAGTCTATTTTTGAAATAGAATTTCTCTTACCAGAAATGCTTTGGGCAACACTCTGCTGGAAGCCACCAGTCACCACAGCACCTTGCACCTCACTGAGGATGACAAAGCCTACCTGCACTCTGCTCCCACACTCTCCCACCTCATCTCCACTCTTCCCCTGCAGGATGACTGGTGCATCTCCATGTGATCCTTCTCTACTTTCATAGCCCCAGTGAGACACCTGCTCCCGTGTGCCCAGATCAGATCACATTTTACCCCAGTTAGTGTTACTCTAACACTTTCTCACCTCTGGATTCCCACCACCTAACTTAACATAATTACAGTCTGCTGCTTCATGGTAAGGAGCAGAAACCAGGCCATGAGACCCCGGACAAGGTGCTTAAGCCCCTCTGAGCATTGGGGGCAGGGACAGCTTCTTCACCCATCTCCCGAGCTACCAGAACAGGGACTAGTGCGCACAGCAGGTTCAGTAAATGCGGAATTCAGATGATCATCTATGACTTGGTTCAGTAACACTACTGGCAACAGGCACCCTAACTCCAAGTAGTTAGACAAATACAGTACATAGTAGGTATAGTCTTGCACACCATTATACACCCTGGGGAAGAAAGCTGCTCAATTAACATTTAACAATGGGTAAATGCACAACAAAGACCGCAGTCAGACAACTGCATTCTAATCCCACCCCACTACTTAGTTGCTTAACTGCTCTAAACCCTCTCCAACATGGGTCCAATGAGACCTGCCTCTTAGGATTACTGTACAGATTAAAGGAAGTAATTGTTTATACAGTAACTGCCTCAGCTATAAGAGTATGGTGTATTTGTCAAGATGCTACCTTTAAGGAGAGCCCAGAATAATCAAATTGCCATTCAACCTCTTCTTTGGAGGGAAGAGAACAGTTAAACGCTGGCTACCTGGGCACATGCAGCTACAAGTGGAACAAAGGGGTGCAGTTCTAAACTTCTCGCCAGACTCTTCCTTGCTACCCTCATGAAGCAACAGCCTCTCACAAGTGGCAAGTTGAGGGAAGGGATGTGCCCTCCCTGACTGTTGATGAGTAAAGTCAACTTTGCATTTTCACGGAGGCTCTTCCAAAGCCTGTTGACAGCAGTATGATCTGGTTAATGCCAGGGCCGACAAAAGTGCTGAATCTCCAATCCTAGAGTTCCACAGCACAACTGTGCACAACTGAACGCTAGTCCTTGCTTCCCGTCACACAGTTGCTCAGCACTTCAGTTCCCAAACTATTCTCACAGACGCTTTATCATGTGAGACTCAAAATAGCCTTGCATCAGGTCAGCAGAGAAAGTACCCTTGGGGGCCCCAATTTAAAGAGAAGTTAACCCAATCAGGGGACCACGCAACTTGCCCAGACACCCAGCTGGACTAGATGGAAGTTAAGCGGCATGCAGAGGGGACACAAGACCAGAGGGCAGGTGGACAAGGGTGCAGGCTAGCTTGCAGAAGCAGAGGCCACGGAGGATGACAGAACAAACACCTACCCTGAGGCACACAGCCCACCCTCTAACCTTGCCAACTGTCACCATGCAGGAAGGTGGGCCTTCTGTTGATTCTTCTGATAACTCAAGAGGCTAGGAATCTGGATCTTCACGTACGGTTTGTCCTATTTTGAAATGCTTTGCTTGTCCAACAAAGCTTACTGACAAGACTGCCAGTTCGTGACGTCTGTAATATCCTAGCCCAGGCAGTTCCCCTAGAAAAACAGGCTCAACCAGAGTTAATCACGATTCCCTTCAAAGAGACTACTGGCTGAATGACTGCAAACTTTGCCCTCCCCGAGCATATCCCAATGGAAAAGCCTACGGATCTTGTGACTTGGTTGCCAAACTTCACCTCATCAGGCTCCCTGCAGCTGTGCCCTGTCTTCACACCAACACCTAGTACCTCACTCTGAAAACCACCTCCTACCCTTCGGTTCTTGCTCCATTGCTTCTTTTAGCCCTGCTCCTGAACTTTGTGACCACAGGCCCCTGGGGTCACCCCCCCACCCCCGCCCACCATTGCTCGGCTTCATCTCCTGTCCTGTTCTGAGCCATCCCAAATATAACCTCTCCCAGCATCTTCTGCTTCTTGCCCCTACCTGCTGCTCACCAGCCCATCTCTGCACCTACACACCCTATAGATCAGTCCTGGGGAACTGCATCTCCACCAGGCATGGATGATCTCTGGCCTCCACACACTGCTCATTTAAAAATGCCACTCATAGGGCTTCCCTGGTGGCGCAGTGGTTGAGAGTCCGCCTGCCGATGCAGGGGACACAGGTTCGTGCCCTGGTCCGGGAAGATTCCACATGCCGCAGAGCGGCTGGGCCTGTGAGCCATGGCCGCTGAGCCTGCGCGTCCGGAGCCAGTGCTCCGCAACGGGGAGAGGCCACAACAGTGAGAGGCCCGCGTACTGGTAAAAAAAAAAAAAAAAAAAAAATGCCACTCACCTCAAATCCCTTAGGGATTCCACACCACCCATTAGCCATTTTGGTGGAAACAGAAGTGTGCAGACCTAAATCCCCCACTCCTCCAAACTCTTCCTATACAAGTAGACCATCTAATCTTATTTCTTGGTCCTATTAAGGGAACACAAAGCAGATTCCCTAGCAAGGGAACCCACAAGGCCATGGTTTCCACAAACCCAAGTATGCAGCCTCAGCAGAGCCACAAACGGAACTACACCCACCCCGCCCTCTGCACCCTGGGCCAGCAGGTTCAGGCCCCTCACTTACCTGGTCACATCCCTGCCCTCCCAGGCTATAGCTCCTTCTTCAAGTCAAGGCCTCTCACCATGCTCTCTGCAAGATATCCAACCACTCCTTTCTACAACCCTCACATGCCTTCTGCTATCATGATTCTTGCTTTTTCCTGGTTCCCCTTTCAACCCAACCAGCCAAGCAGTCCTCTACTGCTTCCTGAGTTTTCTCTGAAGCTTTCCATCCACTGACACAGTTCTCAATAGCATTTATAAGCCTGACTCCTACATGGACCCACTTAAGGTAGAAACCAATCACACACCAACCTCAGGGAAGAATGACATCCAAAACCCACGAGCCATTAATGCCTCTTCTGTCCCCTAACACCCAAGCTCTCCTACTCATGTTTCTTATCCTCTCAAATGGCACCCCAACCCCCCAGCAACCTTCAAACAACCCCCTCCTCAAATCCCCCAACCCCACACAACTGACCAATAACCCACATTTCAGGTTCTCAACCTTGACGCCTAAAAAAGCCAGTGTGAGAATAAGCACCTGGCAAAGCAGCAGCAGCACTAGATAACCCTCCATGCCTCGTAAACCCACGCAGTCAGACTCACCAAGCAATCACACACTACACACACACTCACCACTCCAGAGCCTGTTTCAAATTCCCACCCACAACAAACCACTCATTTATCACCTAAGCACAAGCCCGCAACCCACAAATAGCAATTTTGACAGACCCTGTTTACTTCAGGATAAATGATGAGAATGTAATGTAGTAACTTAACTTCTATCAAGGCCAGCAAATTTTTTTCCGTAACAAAGACTAAGTGGGGTTCTAGTAAAACCAAAAAGGAATTCAGGTTTCAAGAGTCTCTTTCAGGGACTGACCAACTATAATACCAAGTATTAACATGGGCACCAGACTGGCCCCACATGCTCCCACGCCGCCAGTACTCTATGCCCTGACATCTAATACCAAGTATTAACATGAGCACACCAGACTGGCCCCACATGCTCCCACGCCGCCAGTTCTCTACGCCCTGACATCTCTGTGCCATTAAAGGGAAGGACAAGCACCACCCCAACAGAGCAAGTTTTCACTGAATGCTTAATGGAACATGTGAACTTGGGCAGCACTCTAAATCTGTTAAACAGCAAACCAATTTTACAGCACTCCCAGTAAACTTCAAATATATTCCAAACGACCAGATATGTAAAAAGTCTTAGTTTATTAACTCTCTCATGAAAAATCTGCACAATCACCACAGACACAGTCACTGCAGAGTCTTTATTCCTTCTGTGAATTAAAGAAAAAGAAAAATTTAGTTAGCAACTGCCTTTAAAAATTAAAGTTCAAAGTCTTCAACAAACCCCAAAATTAATGACACTCATGCAGAACGAACATTAGTAACCTAGACCATATTAAGTTTGTGTGATCTTAAAACAATGTAAGCATCAAGATATAAAACTCACAAACATTCAAGTTAGGGATGAGACAAAAAACAAGTTTTGACAACAAAACCATGTCACTGCTAGTTTTTAAGGGGCACAACTCTTGAGAGCATTTGTAAATATACTTCTAAATCATTTCACATGCTCTATTTTTAATGACTGTCAACCAAGGAGTCTAGCAATCTAAACGAAAAGCTTGAATTATACCTGTTGTCCAATCTCCAGCTCACTGAATCAGTGGCAGGGAAGGGGGAAAGGAGGGAAGAGGGAAAAGAAACATTTCATTAATAGTCCCTTTTCAAACTCCTAAATAATCTGCATGCAATCAGATACCTTAATGACTATTTTGTTCTTTGCAGTTGTATAAAGAGCACTCCCTAGACACACTCACTGATTTTATTCCACCCAATATTGAGAACAGCCTGCCTGATTACTATGGTTCGTAGGCTGCCACTGCCTACTTACACATGAAGGCGCCCCTGCTTTGCTCAGCAACACCGTGCTGGGCACGCTAGCACCAACAACAGACCTGAGAATCATCGCAGACTGAAGTCTAATTTAACCACAAGGGGAGAGCTCTAAATGATCAAGCAAGTCTTTTAAAACCTGTCTCAGTTCAGTACTTTAAAAGCCACCATTCACAATCAACACAAGTAGTGCGAATTAGTATTTAAAAAGGCAGAACTCAGCTGATGTAAAAAAAATTCAATTGCTCTTCAAACATGAGACTATTCCGTAATTTAAAACAACTCTATTATACCCGAAAGGTGCAACTCCAACGTCTGGATTCCAACATATAAGTTCAAAGGACATTACTATGCCTTTTTTTATTTGAGCCAAAGAATACACGTGCTCATTTATGCATTCCTTTTCCAGCCGCTTTTCAGAGCAGTGCTAGTGAAATGCACTAGTGCAACCTGAAGCAGGAATAGTGATAGCTCAGGTCCCCACAGGGCTAAACTCTGCACGTCACCGCTGAGCACTAACACACGTGACTCAAAGGCTGAATGAAGAAAACAGTGTGTAAAAAATTCTTCAGATCTAGATCAGAACACAAATATTGACTGTTTTTCAACTTCTGGAACTTCTGTCAACAAGTATACTAAGCCTCACAAAGAGGGAGCAGTTATTCTAACTAAGCAGCAAGCAGTTCCTCTGGCAGTCCATTACAACTCCATGGCACCCGGAAGTCAATGGGATTACAGCCCAGAGCAGGCACACCACGTTTACTGCCTGGTCTGGCGGGGAGTCACGGTGAGAGGAAGCATGTCGGTGAGAGGAAGCATGTCAAGCGGTGACCACCACTGTTTCAAAAACTTACTAGTCCCAACCCACTCTCAGCCCACTTTACATGTTACCGGTTTAGGCTGCTCAGATGAGCAGAAGTATTTAAGTACCTGTGGGAAAAGCGTATTTATCAAAGGCTTTGATGTGAATATTCAATTATCTTGGAAATTTTCCAATTAAAAAAAAGGGCATCAGGTGGAAAGCTGGAGATCAACTAATAAAAAGCAATGGGACAGTAAAGGAGACAGTAAAAGGCAGCTTTCGGTGTGTGCTCCCGGGACAGAGGCTTTGCCAGATTTTCCGGACCAGTTTATCACCAAAGCTGCCAGAGAATCGACCAATCTCCAGAGTCCCCAAGGGAAAGACTGCTCATGACTGGATGAGTGAATCCTTCCCAAGCCCTGTGTTAAGTAAAGCCATTTCCTGGGTATGTGGTACTCTGGAACACAGCATTTCCCAAGTGCCAGTTAAAAGCGGCTACCTTCCTCCACTGGGGCACTTCACAACTTAACATGCATTTTTGAGTTTCCAAAATAAACATCATTTGAAGTTTTTCTCCTTTGCCCATAATATACTATTTTAAACCGTAGCAGTGGTGTTATAATAGACTATACTACGAAACTCTCTTCCGAAAGCCAACATGCAAAGCATCAAAGCAAACTTAGTGAAGGTGATGCATCCCCACACCGTGCTCACAATCTCAGTACCTGCTAGACACTTCATTTCTGATGAACAAGAATTCCAAGAAAGTAGAGGAAAAAGGCAAAAAAAAAAAAAAAAGTTCACAGAACACTTGATTATTTGTTAATTTAACAACCCAACACCTTAATTCCATTCAACTACTTACAATTAGCTAGCAAAGCTGGTAAAAAGCTCATCATTAAAATCACTTAAGTCCTGACTAACTGGAGAGGAAAGCAATGGAGAACTGTGCTACCTCTCCAGCATGCCAGGAAAACATGGGCCACATTGATTGAGCTGCTTCTTCAATCAGTTGTCAATTTTAAGAAAATAAGTCTTGGGAAACTAGATCCGCTCCCCCTTTAACAATCTTTGTAATTAGCAGTAAAATGCAAACTTTCCTGATAGGACTTGCAAGGCACCCACCAGGATCACTCTACCGATCACTGAACCGATGTGGCCCCATGTTGTGCTAATCTGTGAGCTAACAAGGGGTGGGCAAAGCTACTCTACTGAGGTGTTAAGATACTACATTACGTGGCTTCTCAAAACAGGTTACCTTCTGTAATCCAGAAGAAGTCGGAAAAGAAGAAACATTAAGAAAGGTTATTAAGAAAACAATACCCCACCTTTCTACAAACTAAAAACCTGGAATTGACATTTCTGTATTTCCCTTGATAAACTATACCTTTTTGCCAGCACCAACATTGGCCTTTGCAGTCCCCCTGACTTTCTTCATTCTGTTCTTGCGTTCCTTTCGCTGTTTTCTCGAGGTCTTTTTCTTCTCATACAGGCCATGCTGAAAAAGAAAGGAATATATATACGTATACACGTAGGTGACTTGCAAACATCAACATCGTTACATACTAATCCGGTAGGGAAAGTTGACCAGGCTGGAGCTCAAGAAATACAGCTTCAGAAGTCAAAACTCTTCAAGTACATTTAACAATACTTGTTTGTGCTAGAACAGAAACAGTCATTAAACTGAGATAGCATGAACAGAAAACAACACAGGAAAAGTGTGCACTCAACGCTCCGTGCATGGTGTTATGGTTCGGAGCCTACAGTTCGCTAGGTCTCCACATTTTCAGGGTCTCTTCCATTTCAACTCCCTGTTTCCTACTCATAGCTGACAGAAGAATCTTTCCCAAGAACTCTACACCCCCCCACGGAGACAGCATCCAGCTACTCATCTTCACTCTGCCCACTTCTGCATTTGCTCTTCCTACTGCCTACAGAAATGCTCCCCTATCTTTACAAGGAACTCGGCTTCACTTCACCTCAGCCAGGTCTCCCAGACCACCCAATTAAGAGTGCAGGGCTTCCCTGGTGGCGCAGTGTTTGAGAGTCCGCCTGCCGATGCAGGGGACACAGGCTCATGCCCCGGTCCAGGAAGCTCCCACATGCCGCGGAGCGGCTGGGCCCGTGAGCCATGGCCGCTGAGCCTGCACGTCCGGAGCCTGTGCTCCACAACAGGAGAGGCCACAACAGTGAGAGGCCCGTGTACCGCAAAAAAAAAAAAAAAAAAGAGGGCAGCATCTATCTACCACATACCTATTCAGTGGAAAGATTTTACCTAATAGCAAGGAGGAAAAAAAGTTAAAAGGGGGCAGACACAAAAACTATTTCAAAGTAACAATTCATTTGCTCATTCACAATTTAGTATATAAGCTAGGGAGTTTGCCCAGTCTACTGCTGTACAGTTGAGCCCTGAACAACTGCACAAATATGGGTGCCAACCCTCAACACAGCTGAATATCTGATTATACCTTATAGCTGGCCCTCCACATCCACACTTCCCTTCGCATCTGTGCAGTCAACCAACCTCGGATCACTGTAATACAGATTTTACTACTGAAAAAAATCTGCGCGTAAGTGGACCTTCATAATTCTAACCCGTGTTGTTCAACGGTCAACTGTAGGTCATTGTGTAGTGCTTGGTACTCAGGAAGTGATCCGAAAGCTTTCATGGCTCCTGACAACCTATGAAGTTAAGCCCAAACTCAGATGTTTGGGAATAAAGATTTCACTTAATTTGGGGCCAACCTACCTTTCTAAACTCATCCCCCTACCTACTTCCAGTTCCTACCTCTAGGAGCACTGCTTTACCTGCTCTTCTAGACCCAGCTCAAATGTCACCTCCTCAAATCCTGCAGACCCCATTCTGAACTCCTGTTCAGAACTACCTGTGCATTTATCAAAGAACCTTTTCTCTCAACCCCTTAAGAGTTCTTTAGTATGTTGTCCCCCTGCAGACTGCTTGCTTTTGCTCACTCCACTGCACGCACAACACAACGTTACTGAAAAAATGTCTTTAGCAGCTGTTGAACAGATAGGACACCTACTCTTGCAAGCCTGTGTTTGGGCTCATTCTTCTTTGCGTAATCCAAGGAATCGTAAATCATGCCAAAGCCAGTTGTCTTGCCACCACCAAAATGGGTTCGGAATCCGAACACAAAGATGACATCTGGTGTGGTCTTGTACATTTTGGCTAGTTTTTCCCGAATTTCTGTCTTAGGTACTGTTGCCTTCCCAGGATGAAGGACATCGATGACCTAAAAAGATTACCAAGTTTAGTGTTTATTATAATGAAATACATCTTCGAAACTGAATAACAACCAACCTTTGACGTACCCTTCCTTACCATTTGTTTCCGCTGAAGTAGTCGGTTGGTCATGAACTTCCTTGTGCGGATAGTTACTGTGTCGTTCTGAAAACATAACAACACTCATTAACAAAACTATTCAACCTTTTCTTGACCCGCTGTGATTTTCCAAGAGCTAGAATTGCAATGTCCAAATCAGTAGACCCTGTGGCTATCCATCTGTGGATAATTAAAAGTAAACAACATTTAAAACGCAATTCCTCAGCTGCAGTAACCACATTTCAAATATTCAGGAGTCACATGGGTTAGTGGCAAAAAAGCTTCAATAAAAGAAAAAAAAATGCACAAATTCCCATCTCCTCCTAAGCCACTTAGCACAGTGCCTAACTCACAGGTCACCCCATCACAAAAACAGCATCAAGAAAACACTCAACAGCCACATTCTGAATCTGTCAGGATTTTAAGTCTGGAAACACCTTACTTCTCTTCATTACAGAAATCACTCTGCAGCAAGGTTTCTCAAACCTCTGGTATTTTGGTTCAGCTACTTCTGTGCTGTGGGGACTGTCCAGTGCATTCCAGACCGTGGAGCAGCATCTTTAACCTCTAACCACTTGATGCCGGTAGCACCTGCGCTTCCCAGTTGTGACCAAGAATGTATCCAGATTTTGTCAACTGTCCCCTCACAGGCAAAAAATCACCCCCAGTTAAAGCCTACTTCTCTGGAGTAAAGCTGTGACTCTATAAATGTTATGGTCACGGCACCCTGTTTATTGCATCCTGCACAGATGTGACAAGCATTGCACCACCTCCTTGTAAACTACCCTTCTTGAATGACCAACGCTACACCTCACAAAAAAAACTGTACCCCCTTCTGAATGGCCCCGTTGCTCTTTTACACTATGAGTGACTACCAAGGAATGTGGGCATTCAACGTGCTTACACTGACTATAATAATTCACCAAAAAAAGAGCTCTCATAGTAGATTGACTAATTTTCGACTGCAGTATGAAAAACCACACCACACTAAGTTCACTTCAACAATATTCAATTCTTGAAAGTAAGGGTCAAGGGAAAAACAGCTCGCAGATAGAATGGGGTTAAAAACAGGTGAACCTTCTAATGAGCTAATCATGACATGGCAAGCCTTAAAGTGGCTCCTCTTCCCGGGGCCTGTTTCCCCCCCTGTGAAACAAGAGGATCCATTCAGCTGACAATATTCTAGCTTACACGTGGGAACGGTTTCAGTCGTCGCAACACGCCCGGGCACTGCCGACACCCTCTTCTCCTCCTGGGCTGCCTTCACCGGCGAACCGCCTACCCCAAATTAAGCGTTCAAGTGCGATGTGTCTCTCCTCACCCTACCCCACCCCACCCTCTAGACTCCACGAAGCCGACAAACGCAGCAGCCGCTCCCGCAGTCCCCATTCCGAGGACTCCGAAGCCCGGCATTTCTGGGTCGACAGCACAGCCCGGACTCCCCGCCGGCGGCTCCCCGGCCCTCGGCAACCGACCTCCGTCAGACACGGCCAGGGAAGAGCAATCGGGCTTCGGGCGGCCGTAGTGCTAACGGCGGGACCAGGGGACGGAGGATTGCCCAGATACACATTGGATGATCCCTGGATCCGCAAAGACTCACCATAATGGCGGCTGATCTTCAAGCAGCCAGGAAGGAAAAGAGAACTATCTTCCGCCGGCCAATCATATCAACGCTCACGGAAGGACCCCGGGAGACGCCGGCGTGGGGGCGTGGCCAGACCGCGAGGCTGACCGCGCTAATGCCTGATTGAAAGTGTATAAGACCTGGTTTCTTCGCTCTTTCGCCACACCCCCGGAACGTGAACGGCCAATCCGGGGGGGGGAACAGTTTGGGCCGACCAGGTTTACGCAAGCACGTGTTCCACTTCAATTCATTATCTTGAACCGTCTCTACTTAAAATTCCGGTAAACCGGTTTAAAGTTAATTCCCCTCCAACCGCGTTAGAGGTTGGTGAAGCTCGAAGGCGTCCTTGGAGGTCCTCTCGACGAGCCTCCTCATTTTACTGCTAGGGAAACTACAGAAACCCGGACTCAAACTTTTATTTCAAGTACGCAAAACTGACCGTTTTAATTTATTGCTATTTAATTAATTGATTTTTTTTGAGCTTAGAGAATCTGATTTTCTAATTAAAAATAAAACATTCTTTAATTTGTCTTTTTCTGAAAAATCTTAATCCCCACAAAAGTGAGCTTTTAATAAGTATCTGCTTGATGGAGAAATTTGTTAGTTTACAGTGAGACATACGTGTAACAATAAAGAACATAAGCATGCAGGTTCAGAGACCGACAAATCAGGTTGCAGGCTTTTGAGAGCGCTGCTATGTGTCTGTTACTTTCTGAGTACTTTTACCCTTATTTTGCCATTTAACCTTCCCACCAACTCTAAGAATTAGGGTACATATTACTTATCCCTTTTATAGATGGGGAAACTATGACAGCACGAGGTTAAGGAACTTTCCCAAGGTCGCTCAACTTTAAGCAGTAGTGCCTAAACACCCATGGATACTGTGGTTCCAGAATCTTTGTTTTTAACTTCTAGATAATGAAAATCACTCACCAAATCTTCAAAGATATATTAACTGCTGAAATAGAAAAATCTGGTTTGCTTTGCTTTCTGTCTGTGACATATGTTTTACTAGTGGGGATCCATAAAGTCTGAAGACAGCATCCCTTAAAATTCAAAAGTGTTGAACCACTTTATTGGTTTCTGTTTAGAGTTTCTCACAAATAGTAAAGAAGTAAGTTTCAGGTTCTGTAGCCCTGAGTCCTATGGTGGAATGGTTTTCTCTCTAGTATCATGCGCTAAGATGTCACACTAGGATCACCTCCCACAGGGTGTGAGGTGTGAGATAAGAAATTTATTTCCTCAGTACATGAATAATCGCTTCCTATTCTCCCTTCATCTTGTTTCCCTAGCTCAGCATGGCTCACTTTTCACACTAAACTCACAGATTTTCATCTTCTGTTTTTGTAATCAATAATATAAGTTTAATTCTTCTTCTTTTTCAAAATAACTTTGTGAACTGGAGGTGCATGCATGGCCGTGTTTTCTGCCCTGTTTACTTCCTTTCTAGATAATCTAGATGAAGTCCTCTGTTCCTTGGGCAGGTTCATTTTAGCCTCCACCTTTCCTTAAATAATTAGAGGCTCTTAATTAAGATGGTATTGATGTTGGTAAGACGATTTTCCATTGTATGCAATTTTTGGCTCTCTGGTTTTCTAAAAGTTTTGAGGCAGGGGGTTGTAGTTTCTTTGCAGGTGTCAGGTGACAAGAAGAAATGGACCGGAAACGGGACTTTGAAAATACCATGAAGGTTTCGGTACAGTTTCAAGGAGGTGCCGCCAGATGGCAGTGTAGAGAGAAGGCGAAAAGCGGCGTGTTCGGAGCCTCTCTTAACAGACAGAAGCGCCGGCGAGTAGCGGAAGCGGAGATGGGCACGTGGGGCGAGCTACGGTGGCCGAAAAAATGCCGGGGAGGTGTTAGCAACCAGTCAAGAATTAGTCCCGGGCGGGTGCTGTGAGCATCGTATTTCTAATCTAGCTCAAAGAGTCTCGAGGAGGGAGCCCCGGCAGCCGTCACCATGGTGAAGGAGCAGTTCCGGGAGACGGATGTGGCCAAGAAAATGTAAGATGGAGCAAAACTCCCCGAAGAGCAGAGAAATTAGGGGCAGAGGGGTCCGAGGTCAGGGAAGGGTCAGAGGTGAGGTCGGTTGGAAGGGAAGGGCCAGGAATCAGTGGGAGGTGTGGGCACAGCTCAGGAGTATCAGGTTAGATTAATGGATATTGATCGGGCAGAGGGTTTTCACGACCTGGGGAACCCAGGCCAGGGGTGGTTCCTTGGGCGGAGAAGGGGGAATGTGGTGGGAACCTGGGGGATGTGGTGGGAACTTTGGCGATCCGTGCACCATGGGCCGAAGGTCGAGTTCTCCTGAGGTGAGACGATGATCCCTTTCAGCGAATCTTTGGTCATTGAATGGGAGCAACCTGGGGCGGGGACTCATTTTGCTGCAGAGCACATGACACGGAGGTAGTGTTTGCTGACCAAAAGAATGGAGTTGGCAGCTAGAAAGCTGTATCACAGGCAGATGGATAGCAGTCTCAGAAATGAGGTTATTCTGGACCTTCTTCAGAGCTAATTTAGTAGGCCACAACCTCTCCTTAGACCTTCCAGTAGAGAAACAAATCAATCATTCTTGCAGATGCTTAGTGAGGAAGGTACTGTGTTCTGGCCCCGATGATAGACATGAAGATATGACATGAGTAAGACCTTACCGCCTTGTCTAGCTGGAGAAGGTAGACAAGTCAGCGTTGGATAGGACAAGTGCGAGGACAAGGGTAGGCATAGGGGGTTCTGACAGCACAGGTGGGCAAGGAGTTCAGGCAGAACAGCCTTCTTCCAGGAGCTTACAGGAGGGAGAAAGTTAGTGATGAGAAGGAAGCAGATTTGAAGCTTTGTTTCAGAGCCATCTTGCAGGCAGTGAGGAGTCTTTTTTTTTCTCTTTAATTGAAGTATAGTTGATTTACAATGTTGTGTTAGTTTCAGGTGTACAGCACAATGATTCAATTATATATATATATTCTCTTTTAGATTCTTTTCCCTTATTGGCTATTACAAAATGTTGAGTATAGTTCCCTGTTATACAGGGAATATACTGCCAATATATATACTGTTATAGTTCCCTGTTATACAGGGAATATACTGCCAATATATAGCAGTTCCCTGCTATACAGTAGGTTCTTGTTGGTTATCTATATGGTTATCTATTTTATATATAGAATGTGTATACTTTAATCTCAAACTCCTAATTTATCCCTTCCCTCCCCCCTTTCCCTTTGGGAACCATAAGTTTGTTTTCCATGTCTGTGGGTCTATTTCTGTTTTGTTTTTTAAATATATTTATTTATTTATTTATTTTTGGCTGCATTGGGTCTTTGTTGCTGCACGAGGACTTTCCCTAGTTGCGTCCAGCAGGGGCTACTCTGTTGCGGTACACGGGCTTCTCATGTTGCGGAGCACGGGCTCAAGGTGCACAAGCTTCAGTAGTTTTAGCACGCGGGCTCAGTAGTTGTGGCTCACGGGCTCTAGGCGCGCGGGCTTCAGTAGTTGTGGCTCGCGGGCTCTGGAGCACAGGCTCAGTAGTTGTGGCGCACGGGCTTAGTTGCTCCGCGGCATGTGGGATCTTCCCGGGCCAGGGCTCAAACCTGTGTCCCCTGCATTGGCAGGCGGATTCTTAACCAATCCCCACCAGGAAAGTCCTATTTCTATTTGGTAAATAAGTTTATTTGTATCTTTTTCTTCCCCCACATATAAGCAGTATCATGTGATATTTGTCTTTCTCTGTCTGGCTTACTTCACTTAGGATAATCTCTAGATCCATCCGTGTTGCTGCAAATGGTATTATTTCTTTCTTTTTTATGGCTAGTATTTCACTGTGGGTGTGTTTGTGTGTGTGTATATATATATATATATATATCTGTATATATCTGTATATATCTACAGCACATCTTTATCTTTCATCTGTTTCATCTGTTGATGGACATTTAGGTTGCTTCTATGTCTTGGCTATTGTAAATAGTGCTGCAATGAACATTGGGGTGCATGTAGCTTTTCAAATTATAGTTTTCTCCGGATATATGCCCAGGAGTGGGATGGCAGGATCATATGTAGCTCTATTTTTACTTTTTAAAGGAACTTCCATACTGTTCTCTATAGTGGCTGTACCAATTTACATTCCCACCAACAGTGTAGGAGGGTTCCTTTTTCTCCACACCCTCTCCGGCATTTATTATTTGTAGACTTTTTGATGATGGCCATTCTCTCAGTTTGAGGGGTGTGAAATTGACAGGATTGGTAGGGATGGGTAAGGGAGAAATGCGATTGACACACAGAATTTCTTGGTTGGGCAATCTTACAGCTGACTCCCTCTTATTCAGAATTCAGCGGAAATGTCAATTTTCCAGACTTTCTGGCCACACGACATGGTCTCCTCAGACTCTCCTCTACCACTTCACGTCATTTTCCTTCCCTGCATCTATTCAGTTTTGTGTATCTATTTGTTTATTCTCTGTCTTGCCCTCCCTGAAATTGAGCCCCATGTTGGCAGGGAATTCCCTGTCTTATCTAATCTGTATCCTCAGCCCCTGAGGATGGTGCCTGGCACATCATACGTAAACCCCCAGTTTTTTTTGGAAAATGAACAAGGAACAGATTTGGGAGAGAAAGTTCCAGGCTTTGTTTTAGATGTGCTGAGTTTGAGGTGCCTGTTAACTGTCCAGAAGAAGTATCTGTATGGTCTCCAGCTGAGCGGAGATAGCTGGCCTGCAGATAGAGATTAGACAGACACTACTCAGAAAGAATGTGTAGAATGAAAAAAGTTTGAGGGTTGTAACCCTAGGTGGGGAGAGATGCCAATATTCAACAGAAGGCAGTAAAAGAGACCACAAAACAAACTTAAGAGGGAACGAGTCAGCAGGATGAAGTGACATTTAATAATGAGAGAGCAGAGCCTATAGGGATTTGGAAGGGTAAGGTTGCTTATGGTGGGTCATATGCATAAATGCTATTTTTGGTAAGTGGTTTTGATGTAACTGTTCCCCTATCCCTTTCCATTCCAGAAGCCACATCTGTTTTGGAATGAAGTCAGCTGAGGAGATGCGCCAGCAGGCTCACATCCAGGTTGTGAGTAAGAACCTGTATAGCCAGGACAACAACCATGCCCCACTGCTATATGGGGTGCTTGATCACAGGATGGTAAGACCCCTGCCCTTCCTGGTTCCATGTGTTTTGACTTGCTGATGAAACTGGTGACTTACCAAAGAGGAAGAAGCAAGGGCTTCCTTCCACCTCCCCCATTCCCCTGCGCCTCTCAGGGACTCCAGCCTCCTTTGGTCAGGCGGATGTGAATACCCTGCAGTTTCCCAGGTGATTCTGACTCTGAGTCCCCTGGTCACCTGTGAGGACTGGTCCCACTTTCCTGTCCACTGGTCTCCATTGATTATGGTGTGCTTTTATCCACAGGGTACGAGTGAGAAGGACCGTCCTTGTGAAACCTGTGGGAAGAACTTGGCTGACTGTCTGGGCCACTATGGGTACATTGACTTGGAATTGCCATGTTTTCATGTGGGGTACTTCCGAGCAGTCATAGGCATCTTACAGGTAAGCATGTATGTGTTCATCTCCAAGGTATAAACCTGGGAGTTATTGATCTAGGGACATTAGAGTGAGCTTGGGAATGATGAGTGGTGGGAGATACATGTAGAGAACATTTTTATACTAAAAACAATATTTCGTCTTGTAATAAGTTAAATTGCTTAAAAATTCTTTTTCCTTGGTTTTCCTTGAGTAGGTGGTAGATAGGCATTGTAAAAAATATTAGTAATTCAAGCAGTACAGAACAGCACAAAAAAGAAAAAATAGGGCTTCCCTGGTGGCGCAGTGGTTGAGAGTCCGCCTGCCGATGAAGGGGACACGGGTTCGTGCCCCGGTCTGGGAAGATCCCACATGCCGCGGAGCGGCTGGGCCCGTGAGCCATGGCCGCTGAGCCTGCGCGTCCGGAGCCTGTCCTCCGCAACGGGAGAGGCCACAACAGTGAGAGGCCCGCGTAACGCATAAAAAAAAAAAAAAAAAAAGAAAAAATAGTTAACAAAAACGCCACCAGCTGGCTCTGACTATGGCCAGCATTCTGGTGAACATGGGCTGCCTTTGCGTGTCTTCATGTAGATCTGTACATTGTAGCTAAGTGTCCTGGGCAAGGGGGGGGGGTGGCTTTTTTAAAAAAGAAGAGACTTAGAAAAAAATCTATTACTGGCCAAAGCTCAGGAGATCATATCAAAAAAGTTTGTTTTAAAGGAATTGAAAGAAAAGACTGTCATCCTCTCTTATCCTTTTACCTGTTTTGTTTAATTTTAAAAAGATGATCTGTAAAACCTGCTGCCACATCATGCTGTCCCAGGAGGAGAAGAAGCAGTTTCTGGATTATCTGAAGAGGCCCGGCCTGACTTACCTCCAGAAGCGAGGGCTGAAGAAGAAAATCTCTGATAAATGCCGGAAGAAGAACACGTGCCATCATTGTGGCGCCTTTAATGGTGAGTGGATGCACCTCTCATCTTTCATTGTGGTGGCAGTTTCTGTAACTGCATTTCCTAGACCGCAGCCTCAGACCAGCCTAACCAAGAACCTGATTTTTCCAACCGTCGTAAAATAAATTAACTCTTACAGGTACTGTAAAGAAATGTGGGTTACTGAAGATAATCCATGAGAAATACAAGACCAACAAGAAAGTGGTGGATCCTATCGTGTCAAATTTCCTTCAGTCCTTCGAAACCGCCATCGAGCATAACAAAGAAGTAGAGCCTCTACTGGGGAGGGCACAGGTGAGCCTTGGGCGGCAGCGTCACCCAAGATAACGGTGAGCGGTGGAGGGAGAATCCTAGCCAAGGCCATCGGAGCATAGCCTGTGCTGTAGGAAGGACGAACAGCTGAGTCTGCCTTCCAGAGGGCATCCCACTCTTGGGGAATGTGGAGCCATTGAGATTTGAGCAGAGAAGGGACGTGAATTAATAACGAAATTTTAGACGAGCCTGACTGCTCATCAAAAGACACCATTACAAAAATGAAAAAGCAGGTCACACAGTGGGAGCAAATAGTCACACTTCATTTGTCTGTTAAAGGACTCTCATGTCCAGAATATAGGACACATCCGGAACCTGTGCTCCACAGTGAGAGAGGCCACAACAGTGAGAGGCCCGCGTACTGCAGAATATAGGACACAGTTCTTATAAATCAGTAAGGGGGGGAACCCGAATTTTTTTTTTTAATTTAATTTTATTTATTTATTTTTGGCTGCACCACACAGCCTACAGGATCTTAGTTCCCTGACCAGGGATTGAACCCGTTCCTCCTGCAGTGGAAGGGCGGAGTCTTAACCACTGGACCGCCAGGGAAGTCCCAGAAAACCCCGATTTTTGAAAGCAGAAGCAAGACTTGAATTGGCACTTCACAAGAGGTTATATTCAAATGGCCAATCAGTAGATGAAAAGTTCAATGTTGTCACTCATCAGGGAAATACTAGTTAAAACTACACACACACACATACCCTTTCAGCAAAATTAAAATGTAAAACAACTGAAAACCGAGTGCTGGCGAGGATCTGAAGCAGCTGGCTCTCCTACGTTGATGGTGGCCGTGTGAAATGTTTCCACCACTCCAAACAACAGTTTGGCAACTCCTTATAAAATAAGACCCACACTCACCCTGTGATCCAGCAGCTTTACTCTTAGGTGTATACCCAAGAGACATGAGTACATATGTCCACAGAAATATTTGTACAAGTATGTTCATTACAGCTTTATTAATAAAAGCCAGAATTCGAAACAGCCCGGATGCCTGTCAACAGGAGAATGTAGAAATTGTCCCAGATCTACACAATGGGATAATATCCCGAAATGAAAGAAATGAGCTGACACACACAGCCTGGCTGAGTCTCAGGATCCTGCTGAGAGGAGGCAGCTTTATACAAGAGCGTACAAAGCGTATGATTCCATTTAGATCAAGTCTAAGAACAGGCAAGACTGATCTGGGGTAAGGGCTTAGTACTGACTGGGAAAGGGGATATGAGGGTATTTTCTGGAGGGAGGGACATATTCTTTATTTGATTTGAATGGTGGTATATGTGTACCAGTGTATACATGTAAAGATTTATCAATCTCTTTAAGATTTGTGCAATTTTCTGTATTTAAATTATGCCTTGATTTGGGGGGTGGGGATGCAAAAAGAAAACAGATCCTGAACCTGGGTAGTGATAGTGGAGCCAGGGGCAGAGTCATCGTATGCAGTCAGAATGGACAGGAATTGATGAACAGCCACTGTAGCGCTGGGTGTGAGAGAGTGGTCAGAGGCGAGCGGGTGCCCAAGCGCAAGCATCTGGAAACATGGTAGTTCTTCTGGAAATGGGGGAGGGCATCAGCAGTGCATTCCAGTGGAGATGTCTTCAAGGCAGTTAGAACTAAGCTCCTGCAGAGGAAGTGAAGGTGCAGGCTGAGAAAGTGGATCTTGTCCTTCTACTGTCATGATTGTAGATGAATTCTACCTTCCAGGCTGATGGCTGTGTAGAAAGCAGTCAGAAGCCTGGCTGGCAGCCTTGTCAGTGAGCCTGAGGGGTGCCCCAGCTCTCTGGGGTGTGGCCTTACTTGCAGCCTCCCCTGCTGCTCCGAGATCAACCTGCCTGACATCCACTACCACTTTCCCCTGCCAGCTCTCTGCCTGGACCCCTGTGGCCACTGTCCTTACTTGCTGGGGACTGCTTCTCTGCTCCACACATTCTGCAATAGAATTCTCCACTGGGGCCTGGGAGGCATCTTGTTTGGAAAAGTCTCCAAGTGACTAGGCCTAAATGGCTGGGCCCAGGAGGTGACCCCCTCCCACTTAGGAGTCACTTGTCTCACACGTCTAGATTGCCTCTCAGGGTGTCCCCCACTGCCACCATCTCCCTGTCCGCCCCAGCTCACCTGACCCAGGCGACACCTTAGACATGGTTTAGGGTGGTGGTTAAGAGCTTTGGCTTTGGGGTCAGACAGACCTGAGATTAGAGCCCAGCTCTGCCGCTTATTTATTCTGTGACCTTAGACATGCGACCCAACCTGGACTTGACAAAAACTCCGGACTCCATCCCCAGAAGACTAACATATATCCATTCCCAATTTTAATACAAATCCAGGGGGTGGTGGACCTGCAGATAAGAGTCTCTCCCTAGATGGCATCATCCCTGCAGACTGAGTGTTAGGCTGCCCTGGCTGATGTCCTTCTAGCCGTGTCATCTCGCCACCACCCGAGGCAGCCACGCTGCATTGCTAGAGAACTCAAGCTGTTAGGGTATTCCGCCGTGTACAAAGCTGAGCCCTGCTCTACCGTCCATCAGTCCCTGACTTCTGCTTCCTGGCATGTAACGATAAGTCAGCCGCCTCTTCCACGTGCCTCTTGGGATGCAGTTGTTCTGTCACTCTCAGGTAGCTGCTCTTGCTGAGAACTGGTTTCCAGGCTCCTGCCTTCCTTGCCCTCCTGGACAGCCTCCAGCTCCATGACGTTCTCATCTAGGACTGACTGTGGTACTGCAGGTGACATCTGGCCTTCATGCCGTTCTAGAATTCTATTAGTTTTATACTTCCTCCCTGATTTCTTCTGGTGGCAGCGAGGTGCCCATCACTGGGAGGCAGGGGTGCTGAGGAGGGCCATTCTTCTCTGGACAGGGACCCAGACTGGAAAACCTCTGGAGGGATTCCTAGAAGAACCCAGCTGCACTGCCATCTCCTCCAGGGCGGGACCACAGAAACTTTTCATTGGCAGTGTTCTAAGAGCAGTGGCTGGCCGTTCAAACGTTTCTTTCTTAACTTTGTTCCCCTTCTCATTAAGTTATCGCATAGCAAATGCTGCTTATAACATACAGTCTCAGTCAAAACCTTTGATCCCAAGAAAATTTAATAACCAGCAACAACACAATCTGACCATTCTCAGCTGTGATGTTTGAATATCTGATAATTTACATAGTTCTTATGAGTAAGTTGTTAGAGCCTAGCACTTCTATTAAGTGAAGTTAATACAAAGACAATATAAGTTCACTACAGAAAGTTTAAATGTAAAAAAAGAAGCAAAAAGATGATAATTCCACTCATCTAAAGACAGCCCTGTTCACACCTTGGTAAATTCTTCCATTTCCTCTTTTCTGTATAGATGTACATTTTCCCCCAGATTAGACCACATCATAGACATACTTATCTCATTTACCAATATTTTGTGAACACCTTTCATGGCAGTAGCCACATTTCCGTAGCTTCTTTTTTGTTTTTAATAGCTTCATAGTTTTCCATGTATGGATGTACCATGATTTTATTGACTCAGTCACCTGTCAGGCTGTTTCCAGCTTTTCACCATTAAGAACAGCTTTAGTGAACATCCTTGTAGCTGAATCTTTCTGTTAATTTCTAAAATCATACCCTTTGGAATAATTACGAGGAGTGGAATTTTTGGCTTAAATTATTGGAATAAAAGGCATGAACATTTTTAGGGCCCTTGCAACGTAGCATGTTATCAGAAGTCTCTGTCATCATTTGTGCATATTATCATTTAAGTGGCAGATAGGTTAGAGGACATGCAGAAGTAAACCTTTGCCTAAGCTGTGGAAAACTAACATGTATCTCCATTCCTTCCTTCCCTCCTTTCCATAGGAAAACTTGAATCCCTTAGTAGTTCTGAATTTATTTAAACGAATCCCAGCTGAAGATGTCCCTCTACTTCTGATGAATCCAGAAGCTGGAAAGCCCTCCGATTTGATTCTCACACGACTTTTAGTGCCTCCTCTGTGTATTAGACCCTCTGTCGTGAGTGATTTGAAGTCTGGCACCAATGAAGATGATCTGACGATGAAATTGACAGAAATCATTTTCCTAAATGATGTCATTAAAAAGGTCAGTGGGGCTTCCCTGGTGGCGCAGTGGTTGAGAGTCCGCCTGCCGATGCAGGGGACGCAGGTTTGTGCCCCGGTCCGGGAGGATCCCACATGCCGGGAGCGGCTGGGGCCCGTGGGCCATGGCCGCTGGGCCTGCACGTCCGGAGCCTGTGCTCCGCAATGGCAGAGGCCGCAACAGTGAGAGGCCCGCGTACCGCCAAAAAAAAAAAAAAAAAAAGGTCAGTGCTTCCCATTAGCATGAAAACAGAATTGTCTGATGGAGAAAGTCAAATGGACCAGGCTTGTTTCTGTTTATCCTCTGCTTATTCTTAGCATCGGATATCAGGAGCTAAGACCCAGATGATCATGGAAGACTGGGATTTCCTGCAGCTGCAGTGCGCCCTCTACATTAACAGTGAGCTCTCAGGCATTCCCCTCAACATGGCGCCCAAGAAATGGACCAGAGGGTTCGTCCAGCGCCTGAAGGGAAAACAGGGTACGTGTCCAAAGATGTGTGCGGGAGACGGTCTACTGCCTTTGTTTCATTTTGGGGAACGTATGTCCCGCTTATCTAGTTGGAGGTCACGGACTCTCCTTGGGCTTTCTGGTCACATTGCCCCCAACAGCACACGTTGTACCTTGGAGGCCTGTGATATATTTTTATTTATTTAGGTCGATTTAGAGGCAATCTCTCAGGAAAAAGAGTGGATTTTTCTGGCAGAACAGTCATCTCACCTGACCCCAACCTCCGAATTGATGAGGTAGCTGTGCCAGTTCACGTGGCCAAAATTCTAACTTTTCCTGAGAAGGTAAGTACATTGAGTTGCTCAATATTTTGTCTGAATCCAGTCTTTTGTGTCATGTTCTGAGATTCCAAACAACAGACAGTGGAAAATCCCCAGTAACCCACCCGGCCCACAGTTTGGCATGTGTGTTTATCTTTCCAGTTTGCTTCATACATACGTCACCATGTGTAATATCTACAACACGTACAGCCACAGTTGTGTCTGCCTTTATGTATATATACTCAGATATACATTGAACAGGCAAGTCTGCAACTTTTTTTTTTCCAAATAATATCATCTTTAACATCCGTCTTAGTTCATATCTCAGGTGTTAAAGTAACTTATGATAAACACAACACCAGTTAATTTTCTTGGGATAGTTATTATTTTTAGAACATTAGAATCAGTGAATCAAAGACTTTGAATATTTTAAGGCTATTGATGCATAACCAGAAAGGCTGTACTGCTTTACACTCAGTTCATATTCATCATGAGTGTAAACTGGTATTTACTTAGTAATAAATACTTAGTATTTATTTTTTAACCGAGGTGTAGATAATCGAAAGGCCTGGTAACAGGAGGATATTGCCCTTGGCTTTGCCCTTGAGAGTCATAATTAGCCCAAACCACAGAGGCCTCTGGTTAAGCTTGTGTAGAAAGTGTCCTCGGTAGAGTTACTAATGATCCAGAGTTTCCTTCTCTGAAGTGGTGTCCCATGAGACTGTTGTCCAAGAGGCTACAGGACATGGCCGTACAGACCAGGGCCTATGGTGCTGGTGTCACAACTTTTAAACCTTAGAAGCCCATGGAATATCATTGCAGATGAAGCTGCACCTGTTTTTAGGATTACAGAATGCTGGAAGGTCCCTATAGATCATTCCAGTCCACTCTTTGAACCACTAGGGAAACCAAAGGCCGGTAAAGGCCTTGGCCCTTTCACCCAGCAAGTGAGTGACCAAGTTCAGACTTGAACCTGGTGCCATCCCGTTGTTGTCCTTACACTCAAGACCCTGGCAGCGGGGTGCCTGCAGGTGCCTCTCTTTCTCCTAGGACAAGATAAGGAAAGTAAAGACTGAGATCCAGTTCAGTATAGTGTGCTAGCTTCTAGAATTAACAGTGTCTCATTCTGCTTTATATTGTGGTCCACCAGGTGAACAAGGCAAACATCAACTTTTTGAGGAAGCTGGTTCGAAATGGCCCTGAAGTTCACCCAGGAGCCAATTTCATTCAGCAGAGACACATGCAAATGAAAAGGTAATGCTTTCCCAATCTGGTTGGGTGTAACTGTCTTCTCATGACCAAGCTTACTGTCACCATACTTAGCACAGAATGCACTCCAAAGTGCAATTGTTGTGATATTGTAGTACGTGGAAAATATCTATTTAAACTGCAGTGAGCCTAGGTACATTGCTCGTTTGCTCTGCTTGGCTTGTTGAATGTACGTACAGTGTTCATTTATTCCATAGCATTTAATGTTATTGGATCTAGAAAGACAGAATGCATTGGGATATGAAAGCAGATCATTGTCTATGTCACCTGGGCGCCCTGGGGTTACCTCAGTGCGCTCATGACCCAGGAGACATGCATTTTGCCCGTTCTGGCTTTTCACAGCGAGATGAGCTGATCACCAGTGCCTTTTTATCTCATGAGTTCAAACATATCACCAGGGCCGTGTAGGAGAAGCTGGTTTATTACTCTATTTCTGTGATTCCAAGACATGCTTTTATCATATCTTAACGTTTCTAAAATTAAGATAGATCTTACAAGCAGTTTGTTGTAGTTTAGGGAATTCCCTGTGGGTCCAGTGATTAGGGCTCAGCGCTTTCACTACTGGGGGCCAGGGTTTGATCCCTGGTCAGGGAACTAAGATCCCACGAGCCATGCGGCTCAGCCAAAAAATAAAATAAAATAAAATTTTATTGTTGTTGTTGTAGTTTAATTAATGGCATATGGAGGCACCTTAAATACAATGAAATGTGATCATTTTAGAGACTGAATCCTGATATGAAGAGGGAGAAACTTGCTGAGGAAACTTTGTTCTCACAGATTATGTCTATTATTGTATGTTAAGGTTTTTGAAATATGGAAACAGAGAAAAGATGGCTCAGGAGCTCAAGTATGGGGACATTGTGGAGAGACACCTCATAGATGGAGACGTGGTTCTGTTCAATCGGCAGCCTTCACTGCACAAATTGAGCATTATGGCACATCTGGTGAGCATGAGACTGGTTTTTATTTCTGTTGGGTGGAACTTTGCTGTGTGTGCCATGCTAAATTCCAGACTTCTAAAATTTAAATTGCCAGTAATCTCAAATTTTCATAACTTTTGGTTTTCCTCTTCTCTCGTTTTTTAGTTTGAGTGAAACTCTTAAATTTCAAACTTCCCTTCAATGTTTTTAATAGTTGTAACATACTGTTCATACAACAGTAAAACAGGAACTAATTGAAAATTAGTGTGAAAGTGACTACCGTGATTTCACTTGCAAACAACATATATACATATATGTGTGTGCACAAAGTTATGTAAAATAGATATGGCAGAAAATTGACTTGATTTAAAATAGCATATTAACTAAGGAACTAAAATGCTTACAGGATTTCTCTTTGCAGTAGTCCTCCAACTAAGACCTTGAACCATATTTTTTGGGGTGGTTTACTTTTTGCAACAGCAGCAGTTCCTTTTATGGAGATTTAAAATGGAAACAAGATGCAACTTTAATTTGTTAAATATTCATAAATTCTCCTGTCTGCAAAGCCATTAAATCCCTGAGCATTTGCAAACAGTGTTTAAACAGGCTCCTAAGGTAGTGTTTTTCTAGATTCCTTTTTTTAGTAGTTTGTGAAAACATTACATCAATCTTTTTGCTCAGTGGTGGAAATACCAAAGATGCAGTTTATGATTATGGAATTATGATTATTGAGATCTAGGAGGCAAACAGAAGCCTTCCGTTTCTGGAAACTTTTGCTTGGCTTTGGGGCATTTTAACATAGAAATATTTTTGTTTGAAAATTTTCAAATATATACAAAAATAGAAAGAGTACTGTGATGAACTCACAGTCCCATCCTCTATAGTCAGTAATTTTCAAGATTTCGCCACACTAGTTTTCTCTCTCTTTTTTCTTTGTGAACCCAGATGCCATGTCTTTTTTCCATGTGTATTCAGTTTACTTCTGCAAGACACATGTATTTATAGTGCCAGTGTGACACCTCACAAAATGAAGTCATTCCTTGGTGTTGTCTAGTACCCTGTCCATATTCAGATTTCCCCAAGTGTCTCAAAATCTTTGTGCAACTAGTTTGTTCAAATCAAGATGCAAAGTCTATACATTACGTTTAGTTGATACATGTCTGAAGCCTCTATTGATCTGGTAATGTCCCACCTCCTTCTTTTAATTTCAGTGTCATTGTTGAAAAAAAACAGGTCATTTGTCCTGAAGAATGTCACGTGTTCTCTGTTTGTCTGCCTTTGTGTGGTGTAAGGGTTCCTTCATGCTTCATTTTATTTCTGTAAACTGGAAATTAGCTCTCAAAGGATGATCAGATTCAGGTTCAACTTTTTGGCCAAAATAACTTATAGATGGTGCTGGCTACTTCCTCTTGCCATATTTCAGGAGGCACATGTTATCTGGCTGGCCCACTTTAGTTATGCTGAGGTTAGGGATTCAGATGCTTCAGCCTGGTGCCTCTCTTGAAATGTCCCTTATTAGCCTTTTCTCTAATGATCTCTTCCATTTATGGTCATTGCCTACATTATTTCATTGGGTCACAAAATGGTGATTTTCTAATTTAACATTCCTTTCACATTTAATACCTACCACTCTTGTAATTAATAATTTTTCCTTGTTAATTAGGGCTATTTACTTACCCAAAAAATAGAATTCATAAAGGAAAGGCAGAATAAGCGTCTAATTCTTTTTCCTTTTTCGTCAGTTTAGGGCATAAAACTTCGGTGCTCAGTTTCTTCCAACTAGGTTGGTTTGGGGGTTTTGTTTGTTTTGGCTTTCCTTTTTTTCAGTGTCATCATGAGTTTTTATTTAGTCAGTGTGTTTTGTTCGATTTCTGCCATTAACCTTTTAATAGCAAATTGTGACATCATTGGCCAGTGGGAACCCCTTTCTCATGGCTTCTGTGTTTATGTTTGCCTCATAGTATTAAAGCAAATTCATTGTGTTGTTTTGATCTAATAAAGCTACTTGAATGAGACCACAAGTGACATGTTACTTGCCAGAACATACTAGAAATTTACTTCCTTAATGTAAAATGTCCAGTTCTCCAGGAAACCATTTTTTTATGTTGAAACTAAGAAGATTTTATTTTATTTTTTAATTTTATTTGAATTTTATTTTATTTATTTTTTTATACAGTAGGTTCTTATTAGTTATCCATTTTATACATATTAGTGTATACATGTCAATCCCAATCTCCCAGTTCATCACACAACCACCACCCACCCCCGCCACTTTCCCCCCTTGGTGTCCATACAGTGTCCATAAGTCAGAAAGAGAAAAACAAATATCGTATATTAACGCATCTATGTGGAACCTAGAAAAATGGTACAGATGAACCGGTTTGCAGGGCAGAAATAGAGACACAGATGTAGAGAACAAACGTATGGGCACCAAGAAGGTTTTAGATAAATGACTTAAGTCCTTCTCCTGGTTTGTTTTTTGTATTCCACAGGCCAGGGTCAAACCCCACCGCACCTTCAGATTTAATGAGTGTGTCTGTACACCCTACAACGCAGATTTTGATGGTGATGAAATGAACCTTCATCTTCCTCAAACAGAGGAAGCTAAAGCAGAAGCCCTTGTTCTCATGGGGGTATGTACGGTGGTACAGCCCAGCTTCTGAGGAAAAGCGCCTTAAAAGGAGGGAAAGGGGAACCTGTCCTGTTTGCAAACACCCCGCAGTATATAAGGGAGTTAGTTTCTCTGATAGGTGGGGAGTTGAGCAGAGTGGGTGTCTTCTGACCTGTAATGTGGGTTCCTAGGAGAGTAGATACACATGAGCGCCAGTTATGAAAGGGTAAGACAAGGGTATAGCAGAAACTTGACTGTTGGCTCTCATGGTCAGTTACACCTCAGTTAAAAGATTTGAGCAAACGCACTTTGATGCACAGAACCTTCTCTAAATTGGTTAATAATGCACTGAACAAGTAGCACCCATTTTTGCCACTGTGGGCACTCATTACATTTTAATTAAAATCCAGTTGTTCAGACTTAATGTCTGACGCAAGAGAAATTCGACAGTTCTGCCATCTTTGTAGAGTGTGGAATTGACTGACTTCAGACATAACACAGTGCTACTCATCATTCATTCACACAAGTAAATTTCCTTTGGAGGAGAGCATTTGTTAATTACAATAACATCTTATACCCGAAGTGTTCTTTATAGAAACTCAGAACTACTTCATGCAGTATTTGAGTGCGGGAACCTCTGAGGTCAGTCTCGCTGGTAATTTTTCTCTCCCCTTGACAGATTAAGGGATGGAAGTTAGTGACAAAGCTGCGGTTAAGGACCCTAGCTTCCAGTGCTCAGCCTCTTCTTCCTGCTACTCTTCATTTTTTCACAACAGTTCAGAGTCTTTGTGGTGCAGGTCTTTGGGGCTGCATCATGCATCCAAGGATGGCTAACTTACTGGGTTCCTTTTTCCTTCAGACTAAAGCAAATCTTGTAACCCCAAGGAATGGAGAACCACTAATTGCTGCTATTCAGGATTTTCTGACAGGTGGGTTGGTGGAGTTCACTTGAAAGGAGACTTTGGAACACGAGGATTCTCATTCACCGTGTTCACGTGTCCACTTGAAAAGCTGTTTAATTGCCTGTGTTTAATTCTGTTGTTTGTTTACTAAGTGTGATTGTGAACCTACTTGAGATGTTTTGCATTAGTTGGTTATTTAGTGAACTCCTGCCATACACAGGACATTTTTATTTTCTAAGTGCTGGGGCCGTGGCGGCCAGTAAAACAAAGTCGCTTTCCCTGTGGAGGTTGGATTCTAGTTGGAGGAGAAAGCCAAGAAGCAGCTGTGTTTTACTTTTACCTCACTCTTTTAGTAATAGTCCACGTTTATTTTAAAATTGAAACCTTATGGTTTTTCTCACAATTTCATTGCTTTTCTTTCCTCAGGTGCCTATCTCCTCACTCTTAAGGACACTTTCTTTGACCGAGCCAAGGCTTGCCAGATCATTGCTTCAATACTGGTGGGCAAGGATGAGAAAATTAAAGTTCGCCTCCCACCCCCTACAATATTAAAGGTTTGTGCAGGAGCTGTGTGTGTACGCACACAGGGGTGTGTGTGTGTGTGGCTGTATGGACGCACCAGTGGCCTTAGTGTACGCATGCTGCTGCCCAGTTGGTGTGTGACCACTGTACCATCTTGCCTCATTTGCATGAAGGGTGGTTGAGACCAGGCTCAGCCCTCCGATGCTCTGGCTTCTTTCCTCCTTCAGCCTGTCACCCTGTGGACGGGAAAGCAGATCTTCAGCGTCATCCTCAGACCCAGCGATGACAATCCAGTGAGGGCCAACCTCCGAACCAAGGGCAAGCAGTACTGTGGCAAAGGAGAAGACCTCTGCGTCAATGATTCCTGTGAGTTAAAGCAATGGGGTGGGGCCGGGGGTCAAGAAAGCAAGTGGCCAACAGTTACCTTCGCTTAGCCTGCAAATCCCAAGTTTCTCTATAGCCTTAGGCAGGAACTTTGTTCTTCAGGGAAATGCAGGTGGTGTTTCTCTAAAAGGTAGAGATCGTGTAGACACATGACCAACCCAAGGATTAGAATGTTCTTCTCGTTTTTTGTCTCAGTTGAGACTCTTTTCTACCAATTAATGCAAATTCTTTTCTCTTCCTTTTTTTGTTGTGTTTTTTTTGCCGTACAAAGATCTCAGTATTTAAGGCATTTAATTTACTATTTTATATCCAAAATCATGTTCATTGCCTAAAAGTGTGACTAAAAAGTATAACTGAAGAGGCTAATTTTTTTAACCTGCCTCACCTG
Source organism: Phocoena phocoena (assembly GCF_963924675.1). NCBI lineage: Eukaryota > Metazoa > Chordata > Mammalia > Artiodactyla > Phocoenidae > Phocoena > Phocoena phocoena. Next base: position 55,277,565 of record NC_089234.1, read on the forward strand.
GTCAATGGATGTTTTGATAACATGAAGATCAGGTGTAACAGTGAGAGGATTTATTTATTTACTTACTTATTTATTTTTTAATATCTTTATTGGAGTATAATTGCTTTACAATGTGTTAGTTTCTACTGTACAACAAAGTGAATCAGCTGAATGTATACATGTATCCCCATAGCTCCTCCCTCTTGAGCCTCCCTCCCGCCCTCCCTATCCCATCCCTCTAGGTGGTCACAAAGCACTGAGCTGACCTCCCTGTGCTATGCGGCTGCTTCCCATTAGCTATCCATTTCACGTTGGGTAGTGTATATATGTCCATGCTACTCTCACAGTGAGAGGATTTAAATGCGAGCCATCTGAGTCCCCTAGACTGATTCAGCCCAAAGTGTGGTCCACACACCAATGCCATTCAGGCAGCATTTACTTTCTGGGTCCCAGGCTGCTAACAGGCAGTTCCCCAGCAGGCTGCTTTGAGTAGCACTGATTTAGAATGGGTTTTGCTAGCAAGGCCTAGTGACGAGAAGTGGATCTGCAGAGCTCTGTGCTAAAGAACTGAACCGCAGAGTCTCTGAAGGTCAAGGGTTTTCTGCTGTCTCACGATGAAGAATAAATGTTTTGAAGGGCACTGATTTTTTTCCCCAGGTTTATAACCATTCTTCTGAAAATATACTCTCTGGTCTTTAACGTATTTTGGCTTCTTGTTTTAGATTATGTTTTGTCTGTTTCTAGATACAAATTTCATTTTGTTGTTTAGGCTTTTCATGATGGTGCCACTGTTAGTCTTCAGTGTCTTAGGTAAATACCAAAGTGCTTTATAAACAGCACTTCGTTGTACATGATTGAGTTGATGCTCAAAACATCCCCATGACATCAAGATGGCAAGAGCTTGATACTGTCATCCACAGTTCACAGATAAGGACAATGAGTGTCAACGCGTACCTTTCAGAGTTAGGACTATAGGGTAACTAACTAGACCTTTCATGCTTTTCAGAAGTTCCCAGATTTCTCTTTTTTTCCCTCAAAAAAAAATTTCTTTAAGAGCCTATCTATTTGTTCTGCTTTAACTTTTAATGCGAGGACACATTTTCTCAACTGCCTCAAATTCCTTTTGGAATGAGGCAAAGTAATAATCGTGTCAGTCCATGATCGTTGTTTCCTTGCAGACGTCACTATCCAGAACAGCGAACTGATGACTGGCAGCATGGACAAAGGAACGCTGGGATCAGGATCCAAGAACAATATTTTTTACATTTTGCTGCGAGACTGGGGGCAGAATGAAGCTGCCGATGCGATGTCACGGCTCGCCAGGCTGGCCCCTGTCTACCTGTGTGAGTATCTCAGCATCCTCGTTTTATTGCTAGACGTTATTGGTGTTTCGGGGGTTTCTTTTACTGTTTCATACCCCTGCCCCACACACATACACACACACAAAGAAAAGGATACTTATTCCAGGCTAAACTATTTATGCTTTGCTTAATGAAATTAACTTGATACTGACTAGTTTGGTTGCAGATTTGAATTTGCTTTTCAGTTCTCTTCTCAAAAGCTACAGTAGCTCCCTAACGCCCATCAGATAGGATTGTTACATAAAGGGCCCTTCTTGGGCTGCTTCCAAGGTACCTGTGCAAGACTATCACCCTCTGGGTCTTCCACGGTTCAGCCCTACAGGGTTACTCAGTATTTCTCTACGATCCTTGCACTATCCTATTACCTTTGCTTGCTTATGCTTTGAACATACCACAGGCCAGGAGATTTTTTGCATGCCCCAAAACATCTTTAGTCTACTCTTATACTTGACTCTTTGGCTGGGTATAGAATTCTAGACTGAAGATTATTTTCCCTGAGAATTTTGAAGGGATTGCTCTACTCTGTTCTAGCTTTAAGGGTTGCTGTGAAGTGTATTTCCGTTCTTATTCCCAAATTTTTGTATTTGAATTGTCTTTTTTTTTTTAACTGAAGCAATAGTGGATTTACAACGTTGTGCCAGTCTCTGCTGTACAGCACAGTGACTCAGTTCTACACATACATCTATTTTTTTAACATTCTTTTTCATTATGCTTTATCACAGGATATTAAATATAGTTCCCTGTGCTAGACACATTAGGACCTTGTTGTTTATCCTGAATTGTCTTTTTATTCTGGAAGCTTTGAGACTCTTTGTTTCTGACATTCTGAAAGTTCACAATGACACAACCTTGCGATGGGTCTGTTATCACTCATTGCGCTGAGCACTGTATAAGCTCTCTTAATCTGCAACTTGTGTCCTTCAGTTCTGGATATTTTCTTGTACTTTTTCTGATCATTTTCTCCCTTTGACTTTCTCTGTTCTTTCTTTTTTGAATTTCTGTTCATTGTCTACTAGAGTTTTTGGACTGATTCTCTGATTTTCCCTGTTGTCCATTTCTTTGTTTCTGGATTCAATTTTATTTTAACAACTGTATTGATTTTTAAAAGTTTTTTCACTATCATATATTTAATTTCCAACCCAACCGTTGTTCTTATTTGCCAGTAGTTCTTTTTTTTTTTTTTTTTTTGGCTGCATTGGGTCTTCATTGCTGCCCATGGACTTTCTCTACTTGTGGCGAGCAGGGGCTACTCTTCGTTGCGGTGAACGGGCTTCTCATTGCAGTGGCTTCTCTTGTAGTGGAGCACGGGCTCTAGGCTCATGGGCTTCAGTAGTTGTGGCACGAGGGCTTAGTAGTTGTGACTCACAGGCTCTAGAGCACAGGCTCAGTAGTTGTGGCGCACAGGCTTAGTTGCTCTGCAGCGTGTGGGATCTTCCCGGACCAGGGCTTGAACCTGTGTCCCCTGCATTGGCAGGTGGATTCTTAACCACTGCGCCACCAGGGAAGTCCCTTGCTGGTAGTTCTTTTCTTTTTCTTTCCTTCTTTTAATTTTTTTTTTTTTTTTTTAAGACTTCCTATTCTTGATCCCCAAATACACCTTCTCTATCACTCCATCTCCCACAGGCGTAAGGATCTGGGGCCTGTTTCTTGTAGGCAGACCTCAGAGACATTGCAGGTTCAGTTCCAGACCACCACGATAAAGCAAATACCACAATGAAGCAAGTCACATGAACTGTTTGGTTTCCCAGTGGTTACAAAAGTTGTTTACGCTATACTATAGTCTGTTAAGTGTACAATAGTATTGTATCTTAAAAAACAATGTACCTACCTTAATTACAGATGCTTTATTGCTAAAAAATGCTAATCATTTGAGCCTTCAGTCAGTCATAGTAGTCATCGTACAGATCACCATAAAAAATGTAATAATAATGAAAAGTTTGAAATATTATGAGCACTACCGAAATTTGACACAGAGACACAAAGTAAGCAGATGCTGTTGGAAAAATTGTGCTTTTAGACTTGTTCAGCACAAGGTCGCCACAAACCTTCAATTTTTTAAAAACCACAATACCTGTGAAGCACGATAAAGCAAGGTATGCCTGTGCAGACTTTCCACTGGGTTTCCCTGTTTGCAGCACCTATGTTACCTCCCACAGAGCCTGAGGATTTTGTTTCTGAGACTTTCCAGACTCGTGGCCCTCCTTTCTGCAGCCACTTCTACACATCCCCTTCCCCACCCTACTAAGCCAGTAACCTCTCCTAGGCAGATATTAGGATTAGGATTACTGTACAGTTCCATCAAAGGTGGAGTTTACATTTGTTTCTCAGTCTCTGTATTTCGGAATAATAATTTCTGAAAGAGAGAATCGGGGCAGAAAGGTCTCCGCGACGCTGAGAACCAGCAGTCAGGTGGCCCGCTTTCCATAGCTGGCTCTCTCAGGCGCTCTTTACTATTTAGGGGCTGTCTGCTTTACCGTGTAGTTCGTTGGGACATCCCTGTAGGTTGTGAGGTCTCAGAGGAGTTAGTGAGTCTTAGTCATTGTTGCCTAACTCCCTAGAGACTGATGCAGGAACATTTTGTTTAATTGGGTTGTAACAAGTTCTCTGAAGGAATAAACTTGTTTCTGTGCAGCAGGTTGACTAACATCCGTGGCTCTCTCTTCCCGCTCTCCTGGGCAACTATTCTGCAGCTAACCGTGGATTCTCAATTGGGATTGGTGACGTCACACCTGGCCAAGGCCTGCTGAAGGCCAAGTATGAGTTGCTGAATGCTGGCTACAAAAAATGTGATGAGTACATTGAAGCCCTGAACACAGGCAAGCTGCAGCAGCAGCCTGGCTGCACTGCTGAGGAGACCCTGGAGGTGAGTCTGGCTCTTCTGGTCAGTTTAGCCACTTCATCACTGGGTGGCGCTGTAGGCCCTGAAGAGAAGGAGCAGAGGTGAGTGGGAAGGAAAGGCAGTGGCTTTAGCCCATCTCCATGCTGTGCAGCTTGTGTGTGTTCTAAAGCGGGGAGGGCCTCCCGTTAGATCCGTCGCATCTCTTCCAGCTTTCATATTCTAGGTGGTGGAAACACGGCCGCCTGTTCATTTGGCCACATGGTGCTGCTCTTGCTCCAGCATCGCACTTGGGCCCCTTCTGTACCTGATACTTCAGTGCTTCTGCCCTTCCTGTTTCCAGCATCCTATGGCTAGAGACTGACACCACAGCTCCTTGAATGGATGGTCTTTGAAAGAGACATGGATAATTCCTGTCTGAGGGTCACATACCAGTGTGCTGCCCTCTCACATTTGGAGCGAGGTTAGCTGAGAACTGGACCAGCACATGTTACAGTCACAGTTGCCTGAGAGTCCTGCATATTCTCTGAAGCAGCCTGGCTCAGCAGTCTGCCTGCACCAGGGTTTTGCCTGGCTCTCTTCTGCCTCCCCAGTAGCCTGGGGCTCAGAGCTTTAACTCATCTAAGCAGAGAAGAAAGGTTTTTTGAACAGTAAGAAATTTTCTGATGAAATGAACTTTTTAAAGCAGACAGAAAGCAGCGTTGTGTGAGGTGTTCACAGTTAACTCATTCTTTTTGTTTTTTTTTTTAATTTTTATTAGAGTATAGTTGATTAACAGTGTTGTGTCAGTTTCAGGTGTACAGCAAAGTGAATCAGTTATATATATATAAATATCTCCACCCTTCTTCAGATTATTCTCCTATGTAGGCCACTACAGAGTATTGAGTAGTTCCCTGTGCTATACAGTTGATCCTTATTAGTTATCTATTTTATACATATATTTAGCTCATTCTTTTTTTTTCTTTTAAATTCATTTTATTAGTTATCTGTTTTATAAAAATTAGTGTATACATGTCAATCCCAATCTCCCAATTCATCCCACCTCCACCGCTCCCCACACTGCTTTCCCCCCTTGGTGTCCATACGTTTGTTCTCTGCATCTGTGTCTCTTATTTCTGTCTTGCAAACTGGTTCATCTGTACCATCTTTCTAGATTCCACATATATGCATTAACATACGATATTTTTCTCTTTCTGACTTACTTCACACTGTATTACAGTCTCTGGGTCCATCCATGTCTCTACAAAAGACCCAATTTCATTCCTTTTAATGGCTGAGTAATATTCCATTATATATATATGTACCACATTTTTTTTAACATCTTTATTAGAGTATAATTGCTTTACAGTGGTGTGTTAGTTTCTGCTTTATAACAAATTGAATCAGCTGTATGTATACATATATCCCCATATCCCCTCCCTGTTTCATCTCTCTCCCACCCTCCCTAACCCACCCCTCTAGGTGGTCACAAAGCCCCAAGCTGATCTCCCTGTGCTATGCGGCTGCTTCCCACTAGCTATTGGTTTTACATTTGGTAGTGTATATATATACATGCCACTCTCTCACTTTGTCCTAGCTCACCCTTCCCCCTCCCCATGTCCTCAAGTCCATTCTCGACTAGGTCTGCATCTTTATTCCCGTCCTGCCCCTAGGTTTTTCATGACCATTTTTTTTTTTAGATTCCATATATATGTGTTAGCATACGATATTTGTTTTTCTCTTTCTGACTTACTTCACTCTGTATGACAGTCTCTAGGTCCAGCCACGTCTCTACAAATGACCAAATTTCTTTCCTTTTTATGGCTGAGTAATATTCCATTGTATATATGTACCACATCTTCTTTATCCATTCATCTGTCAGTGGACATTTAGGTTGCTTCCATGACCTGGCTAAGTAGTGCTGCAGTGAACATTGGGGTGCATGTGTCTTTTTTTTTTTTTTTTTTTTTTTTTTTTTTTTTTTTTTTTATGCATGTGTCTTTTTGAATTATCGTTTTCTCAGGGTATATGCCCAGTAGTGGGATTGCTGGGTCATATGGTAATTCTATTTTTAGTTTTTTGAGGAACCTCCATACTGTTCTCCATAGTGGCTGTATCAATTTACAATCCCATCAACAGTGCAAGAGGGTTCCCTTTTCTCTACACCCTCTCCAGCATTTGTTGTTTGTAGATTTTTTGATGATGGCCATTCTGACTAGTGTGAGGTGATACCTCATTGTAGTTTTGATTTGCATTCCTCTAATAATTAGTGATGTTGAGCAGCTTTTCATGTGCCTCTTGGCCATCTGTATGTCTTCTTCGGAGAAATGTCTATTTAGGTCTTCTGCCCATTTTTTGATTGGGTTGTTTGTTTTCTTAATATTGAGCTGCATGAGCTGCTCATATATTTTGGAGATTAATCCTTTGTCACCTGCTTTGTTTGCAAATATTTTCTTCCATTCTGAGGGTTGTCTTTTAGTCTTGTTTATGGTTTCCTTCGCTGTACAGAAGCTTTTAAGTTTCATTAGGTCCCATTTGTTTGTTTTTGTTTTTATTTCCATTACTCTAGGGGGTGGGTCAAAAAAGATCTTGCTGTGATTTATGTCATAGAGTGTTCTTCTTACGTGTTCCTCTAAGAGTTTTATAGTGTCTGCTCTTACATTTAGGTCTTTAATCCATTCTGAGTTTATTTTTGTGTATGATGTTAGAGAGTGTTCCTTTTTTTAAAAAAATTTATTTATTTATTTATTTTTGGCTGCATTGGGTCCTTGTTGCTGTGCGCACGCTTTCTTGAGTTGCATCGAGCAGGGGCTACTCTTCGTTGTGGTGCATGGGCTTCTCATTGCAATGGCTTCTCTTGTTGTGGAGCACGGTCTCTAGGCACACGGGCTTCAGTAGTTGCAGCAAAGTAGTTGTGGCTCGCGGGCTCTAGAGCACAGGCTCGGTAGTTGTGGCGCACGGGCTTAGTTGCTCTGCGGCATGTGGGATCTTCCCAGACCATATATTAACCCCATGTCTCCTGCATTGGCAGGCAGATTCTTTTTTTGTTTGTTGGTTGGTTTTTTTGTGGTATGCGGGCCTCTCACTGTTGTGGCCTCTACCGTTGCGGAGCACAGGCTCCGGACACGCAGGCTCAGCGGCCATGGCTCACGGGCCCAGCCGCTCCGCGGCATGTGGGATCCTCCCGGACCGGGGCACAAACCCACGTGCCCTACATCGGCAGGCGGACTCTCAACCACTGTGCCACCAGGGGAGCCCCTGGCAGGCAGATTCTTAACCACTGTGCCACCAGAGAAGTCCTAGGGAGTGTTCTAATTTCATTCTTTTACATGTAGCTGTCCAGTTTTCCCAGCACCACTTATTGAAGAGGCTGTCTTTTCTCTATTGTATATCCTTGCCTCCTTTGTCATAGATTGGTTGACCATAGGTGCATGGGTTTATCTCTAGGCTTTCTATCCTGTTTCATTGATCTGTATTTCTGTTTTTTGCCAGTACCATATCGTCTTGATTACTGTAACTTTGTAGTATAGTCTGAAGTCAGAGAGTCGGATTCTTCCAGCTCTGTTTTTTTCCCTCAAGACTGCTTTGGCTATTCGGGGTCTTTTGTGTCTCCATACAAATTTTAAGATTTTTTGTTCTAGTTCTGTAAAATGCCATTGGTAATTTGATAGGGATTGCATTGACTCTGTGGATTGCTTTGGGTAGTACAGTGATTTTCACAATATTGATTCTTCCAATCCAAGAACATGGTATATCTTTCCATCTTTTTGTGTCATCTTTGATTTCTTTCATCAGTGTCTTATAGTTTTCTGAGTACAGGTCTTTTACCTCCTTAGGTAGGTTTATTCCTAGGTATTTTATTCTTTTTGTTGCAATGGTGAATGTGATTGTTTCCTTAATTTCCCTTTTTGATCTTTTGTTGTTAGTGTATAGGAATGCAAGGGATTTCTGTGCATTAATTTTGTATCCTACTTTACCAAATTCATTGATTAGCTCTAGCCATTTTCCCGTGACATCTTTAGGATTCTGTATGTATAGTATCATGTCATCTGCAACCAGTGACAGTTTTATTTCTTCTTTTCCAATTTGTATTCCTTTTATTTCTTTTTCTACTCTGATTACCGTGGCTAGGACTTCCAAAACTATGTTGAAAAATAGTGGCGAAAGTGGACATCCTTCTCTTGTTCCTGATCTTAGAGGAAATGCTTTCAGTTTTTCGCCATTGAGAATGATGTCTGCTGTGGGTTTGTCACACATGGCCTTTATTATGTTAAGGTAGGTTCCCTCTATGCCCTGGAGAGTTTTTATCATAAATGGGTGTTGAATTTTGTCAAAAGCTTTTTCTGCATCTATTGATATGATCATATGGTTTTTATCCTTCAACTTGCTAATATGGTGTATCACATTGATTGTTTTGCGTATATTGAAGAATCCTTGCATCCCTGGGGTAAATCCCACCTGATCGTGGTGTATGATCCTTTTAATATGTTTTTGGGTACTGTTTGCTAGTATTTTGTTGAGGATTTTTGCATCTATATTCATCAGTGATATTGGTCTGTAATTTTCTTTTTTTGTAGTATCTTTGTCTGGTTTTGGTATCAGCGTGATGGTGGCCTCATAGAATGAGTTTGGGAGTGTTCCTTCCTCTGCAATTCTTTGGAAGAGTTTGAGAAGGATGGGTGTTAGCTCTTCTCTAAATGTTTGATAGAATTCACCTGTGAAGCCGTCTGGTCCTGGACTTTTGCTTGTTGGAAGATTTTTAATCACAGTTTCAATTTCATTACTTGTGATTGGTCTGTTCATATTTTCGATTTCTTCCTGGTTCAGTCTTGGAAGGTTATACCTTTCTAAGAATTTGTCCGTTTCTTCCAGGTTGTCCATTTTATTGGCATAGAGTTGCTTGTAGTGGTCTCTTAGGATGCTTTGTATTTCAGCGGTGTCTGTTGTAACTTCTCCTTTTTCATTTCTAATTTTATTGATTTGAGTCCTCCCCCTCTTTTTCTTGATGAGTCTGGCTAAAGGTTTATCAATTTTGTTTATCTTCTCAAAGAACCAGCTTTTAGTTTTACTGATCTTTGCTATTGTTTTCTTTGTTTCTATGTCATTTATTTCTGCTCCGATCTTTATGATTCTTTTCCTTCTGCTAACTTTGGGTTTTGTTTGTTCTTCTTTCTCTATTTCCTTCAGGTGTAAGGTTAGATTGTTTTTTTGAGATTCTTGTTTCTTGAGGTAGGCTTGTATTGCTATAAACTTCCCTCTTAGAACCGCTTTTGCTGCATCCCATAGGTTTTGGGTTGTCGTGTTTTCCTTGTCATTTGTCTCTGAGTGTTTTTTTAATTCCTCTTTGATTTTTTTCAGTGATCTCTTGGTCATTTAGTAGCGTATTGTTTAGCCTCATGTGTTTGTGTTTTTTATGTTTTTGTCCCTGTAATTTATTTCTAATCTCATAGCGTTGTGGTCAGAAAAGATGCTTGATATGATTTCAATTTTCTTAAACTTGCCGAGGCTTGATTTGTGACCCAAGATGTGATCTATCCTGGAGAATGTTCTGTGTGCACTTGAGAAGAAAGTGTATTCTGCTGTTTTCAGAGGGAATGTCCTATAAATATCAATTAAATCTGTCTGGTTTCTTGTATCATTTAAAGCTTGTGTTTCCTTAGTTTTCTGTCCATTGGTGCAAGTAAGGTGTTAAAGTCCCCCACTATTACGGTGTTACTGTCAATTTCCTCTTTTATAGCTGTTAGCATTTGCCTTATGTATTGAGGTGCTCCTCTGTTGGGTGCGTATATATTTATAATTGTTATGTCTTCTTTTTTGATTGATCCCTTGATCATTATGTAGTGTCCTTCCTTGTCTCTTGTAACATTCTTCATTTTAAAGTCTATTTTATCTGATATGAGTATTGCTACTCCAGCTTTCTTTTGATTTCCATTTGCATGGAATATCTTTTTCCATCCCCTCACTTTCAGTGAGTTTTTGTGTCCATTCAGTGAGCCTGTGTCTTTTGGTTGGAGCATTTAATCCATTCACATTTAAGGTAATTATCAATATGTATGTTCCTGTTACTGTTTTCTTAATTGTTTTGGGTTTGTTTTTGTAGGTCCTTTTCTTCTCTTGTGTTTCCCACTTAGAGAAGTTCCTTTAGCATTTGTTGTAGAGCTGGTTGGTGGTGCTGAATTCTCTTAGCTTTTGCTTGTCTGTAAAGCTTTTGATTTCTCAGTTGAATCTGAATGAGATCTTTGCCGGGTAGAATAATCTTGGTTGTAGGTTCTTCCCTTTCATCACTTTAAGTATATCGTGCCGCTCCCTTCCGGCTTGTAGAGTTTCTGCTGAGAAATCAGCTGTTAACCTTATGGGAGTTCCCTTGTATATTTGTCATTTTTCCCTTGTTGCTTTCAATAATTTTTCTTTGTCTTTAATTTTTGTCAGTTTGATTCCTATGTGTCTCAGCATGTTTCTGCTTGGGTTTATCCTGCCTAGGACTCGCTGCGCTTCCTGGACTTGGATGGCTATTTCCTTTCCCATGTTAGGGAATTTTTCAACTGTAATCTCTTCAAATATTTTCTTGGGTCCTTTCTTTCTCTCTTCTCCTTATGGGACCCCTATAATGTGAATGTTGGTGCATTTAATGTTGTCCCAGAGGTCTCTTAGGCTGTCTTCATTTCTTTTCATTCTTTACTCTGCTCCTCGGCAATTATTTCTACCATTTTGTCTTTCATTTCATTTATTCATTCTTCTGCCTCAGTTATTCTGCTATTGATTCCTTCTAGTTTATTTTTCATTTCAGTTATTGTATTGTTTATCTCTGTTTGTTTGTTCTTTAATTCTTCTAGGTCTTTGTTAAACATTTCTTGCATCTTTTCGATCTTTGCCTCCATTCTTTTTCCGAAGTCCTGGATCATCTTCACTATCATTCTGAATTCTTTTTCTGATAGGTTGTCTATCTCCACTTCATTTAGTTGTTTTTCTGGGCTTTTATCTTGTTCCTTCATTTGGTACATAGTCCTCTGCCTTTTCATTTTGTCTGTCTTTCTGTGAAAGTCATTTTTGTTCCACAGGCTGCAGGATTGTAGTTCTTGCTTCTGCTGTCTGCCCTCTGGTGGATGGCATTTAGCTCATTCTTAATCTCACTAACTCTTAAAGAAAAACAGAGAGAGAGAGAAATGGGTGTTTCTCACATAGAAAATTACTTGAGGCCTCAGCTGTACTCATTTTTAATGGAAGCATGACTCCTAACTGCTTCAGCATTGTAAGTTGTGAGTTGAGAGATGACAATCTGGGTGAGCTCATGGAGTAGAATATTCCTATAGAGTCACCCCACAACATACTTAACTGGTGGTAATTCAGGTGTGTTCTTAGCAGAGACAAATTTTACAAATAGCACAAGCAATTCTCTTTTACTACATATTACATAATTTGTTATAAAGTATAAGATACTATACTTGTTTAGACACAGTATACACATGCATGAGTATGTACAGTAACTTATATATGGATACATTGCCGTATAGGGTACTGTACCCAAAGCCAAGCAAGCACATTGTACTTTATTGGACGTTTAAAGAATTTCCCAAGGATTGTTTTTTCCTTACACACCGATTATGGCAGCCTGTGGAAGATGTCAGTCTGTAGAGACAGGGCATCTTGGTCTTCTAAGGCTCTGAAACCTTTTATCTGCTGGAAATCTGACATCTTGCTGAAATTCTTCACATTTCCTTAAACGTCTCATTGAACTTCGGTAATCACAGAGCCACCACGCATCTCCCTTTCTCCTGCCAGGCTTTGATCCTGAAGGAGCTGTCCGTGATCCGCGACCACGCGGGCAGCGCCTGCCTCCGGGAGCTGGATAAGAGCAACAGCCCCCTCACCATGGCTCTGTGTGGCTCTAAAGGTGAGTGCCCCCCTCCGGCCGCTGCTGTCACTGCGCTGCATGTGGGCTGGCTGGTTGTGTTCTAGGAAATGCAAGTCAGAACTTCAGGCCTGGCAATTCCCTGACGGTCCAGTGGTTAGGACTCTAGGCTTTCACTGCCAGGGCCCGGGTTCAATCCCTGGTCAGGGAACTAAGATCCCACAAGCTGCGCTTCAAAAAAAACAAACTTCAGGCCTTTTGTTTATAAAGGCCTGAAGTTTTTTAAATAATACATAGAGAAAGAGACTTAATTATTTGCATTTTTAGAAGTCCAACTCCTTTGGAGAAACATTGGTCATGTGTGTGGGTTTCTGAGTTTGAGGGTGCTTTGAGTAAACTTGACGTTATTTTTTTAAAAAAAGAAAGAAAAGCTGCGGATTTTTAAAATAATATGTTTGGGGCTTCCCTGGTGGCGCAGTGGTTGAGAGTCCGCCTGCCGATGCAGGGGACACGGGTTCGTGCCCCGGTCTGGGAGGATCCCACGTGCCGCGGAGCGGCTGGGCCCGTGAGCCATGGCTGCTGAGCCTGCGCGTCCGGAGCCTGTGCTCCACAACGTGAGAGGCCACAGCAGTGAGAGGCCCACATACCGCAAAAACAAAAACAAAAAAAAAAAAAAAAAAAAAAAAAAAAAATAATATGTTTGATGACAATTAAAAACACTTAAGTGTCATAGTTAGCCATAACCTGAAAGCTTTAGGTTTCATGATACTGCACTCAAATTCAGAACCTCCTGCTTTTCCTGTTTCTGTAAATTTTTGACAGAATAAAGTCCAGTCTCTTTCACCTTGCTGCCTTTCACCCCATATTCTCCTACTCCCTGCTCCTGGTACATACCCCACACTCCTATCCTGTGTCTTTGCTTCCCACTCTCCCACCCACTTTGGAATTCCTCCCCCACGTCTTCTATGTCTAAGTCATAATGTCCTCCAGGTGTCCAGCTGGTTGCCGCTGCCTTCTGGAAAACTCCCCTGGAAGTCTTTCCTCCAGCCCCAAAGTGCTCATTTGCCCCTGAGCAGCTCTAGCCCTGCTCGGCTTTTCTTGTGTTACTGATAGCTCTACCCTGTGTTGCTCTAGTTCTGACTTTTACTGTCCCTAGACTATGAACTTGTTGAGGATAGGGGGCTGTGCCACGTATTCCTGTTTTATCCCACAGATCTGCTTGCGCTTCATTTAATGTCATTTTGGTAAATGAATGTTACATTCCTGACCTGCTTCCCCAGGTTCCTTCATTAACATATCACAGATGATTGCCTGTGTGGGACAGCAAGCCATCAGTGGCTCTCGAGTGCCAGATGGCTTTGAAAACAGGTCCTTGCCTCACTTTGAAAAACACTCAAAGGTAAGCAGTAGCGGATGAGGCAGAACTTTGAAGGACAACCTTCAGCAGTGCAGAAGAGAGTCACAGAAGCTCTGGAGCTGCCAACCAAGGGGCCCCTGGAGCTGGTGTATAAGGGTTGCGGCCCCTCGGGGTTATTCCCTCTGCAACCCAAACTTGAGTCCTGTAGAAGGAGCCTTGTTAAGCTCAGAGCTGTATAACTTGAGTTTGGACCAAGAGGGTGGATTTCAGATTCCCATCCAACTTACCTTAAGTGTTCAAAATGTGTAGTTATCATACATGTGCATTCAACCTGTATGCTCACTTGGGGGGCACTTACATAAAAGTATAAGGATTTTTAAACAGTGAACACGTAAAACGACCAGGAAATTCCAGGTTTTCCTCTCTGGAATTCTTAAACTCTGCTTGTAAATGACTTCTGGGTTCCATTGGCCCTCGTGGTCTAGACACTAGCGTCAGCAGAGCACAACTTAGAGCAGATTTGGTCACTTAGTAAATTCTGGATGGAGTCAGCTGTTATTCGCACTGAAGCAGAGATGCCCCAGCTGTACCTTCCCCAGTGGAACTGTAGGATTTCTGTCCAGCCCCTCCTGGGGAGATAGGACTACTGTACTGAGAATGGACAGATACTCTCTGTATCAGGCGGCCTCAGGAACAACTCAGGTTCTCTGCCCAAGATCAGAAGTCACTAGGGGTCAGGCAACCAGCTGGTCACTGGAGTGGTACCTGACTATGCTCATCTGGCTCATAGTCAAAGCCTGACCAATTAGGAAGAAATACCAGGGATATCCAGTGCTAGCCTTGGGAGTAGATGGTACCTGCCTAGAAATGCCAGCTGCCCCTTAAATGAAATAGGGAAGCAGGAGGTTAGCCTGTTCATCTGAGTTGTCCTCCAAGGAACACAGACCTATCCAGATCAAAGGCCATTTGGTATTTCATATGGTGTTTTATATGTGTGTGTTTCTTTTACAGGTTTTTTTTGAGAGACATTTCATTTGTCGTAATATTCACCCATTTAAAGTGTAGAGTCCAACAGCTTAGTACGTTCACAGAGTCGTGTGATGATCATCACAGTCTAACTTTAGAATATTTTCAGCAGCCCCACAATGAATCCCCGTAAACATTAGCAGCACACGGTTATGTTTTGGAGGTGGACAGGTCTGGCCCACAGGAAGGGTGTCTTGGGAGGAGTTGTTTTCCAGGGGAGGCGCAAGCTGTCACAGTCAGCAGGTTGCCCTCTGAGCCGAGGTTGGTAACTGCCTCCCTGGTCTAGGGGTAGCAGCCCAAGCTTTGGTTTCTCTCTCACGAGCCACCTGGCTGCCAGTGGCACCAGCACCAACCCTGGCTGGGGCCTCACCCTCCTTGTCTCTGGTAAGGATGGTCTGGGCTAAATTGTTTCTCCTTTAGGAAAGGACGTAAAACATGAGAGTGCATTGGCTGCGTATCTGTAACCTGAAGTTGAGGCATTTTCTGATTTGAATGGGCTTTGGAATTGTGGACCTTGAACTTTTTTGTTCGATTTTTCTTTTTTTCCTTCGTCTCTTTAGCTCCCAGCTGCCAAAGGCTTTGTGGCTAACAGCTTTTATTCAGGTTTGACACCAACCGAGTTTTTCTTCCACACGATGGCTGGCCGGGAAGGTCTGGTTGACACAGCCGTGAAGACAGCTGAAACAGGATACATGCAGGTAACCTGAAGAAATGTAGGCCATTAGCAGTGAATCAGGATGGGGTCTGCAGATCTTGACTGCCGAGTGCTTGCTTATTCTGTACCTGAGCTCTAATTTATCCAGTCTTGGTATTTAAAAGGAAAAATTGAGAGATGTATGGTACCCTAGAAATAAACAACATACAAAGGTAGTATGTTCCAGATCACACAATGTCCTTCGAATGATGAAGGCCAGGCCGGAACCACATGTACCAAAGCATTGCTGGAGGAGAGCTTGGACCCAAGTGCATCCCGGGGCACGTCATCGAACCTCACTGAGCCTCTGATTCCTAATACACGGAGGTGGGGTGACAGTACCTACCTGGTGATTACAAATTGAGAGGGCTCTCCTTCTCACTGTGCAACTATTTATATAACCCATTATTAATATCACTCCAAGGGACTCCAAGAACCTATTCCAGTGCCCGCAGGAGGCTTGGACACACTTGGAGGGCTGGCTTTTTCTCCATTGTATGTACAGGTGGAAGATAGTAGTCTCCGGGGACAGGGCTGAGCTAGACACTCCTCTATGCCTGTGCTTCTCAGACTGCCGCAGAAGTACCCCTGATGGCAGAGGAGTGAAAACACATCCTACCTTGTTCTTCCATAAGACCACAAGGAAAGGATTTCTCTCCAGTGTCTAATTCTCATTTCTACTCTGTACTCCATAACCTGTGTTTGTTTGTTTTTAATTTTTTGATGTATTTATCTACTTACAACACATGATGAGGTTAACAATCCAAGTTGCTAGGCCATGAACTGCTGTGGCTTTGTGTCCCTTTTCTCCCTACCGTGGATTGAGAAGCACGGCCCTTTGCATACTGGGAAACCAGGACTGATAAACCAGAGATGCGAATGAGTGAGCCAGAGCACACAAGGCTGATGAGGGCGAAATGGACCCGAGTCGGTACACACCTATTTCCATAACCTCGTCTGGACCTCCTGTAGCATCACTGATAACTGCTTCCCTTTTAATCATCTTTTGATGGGAAATTGCCCTTTAGCTTTGGAGTGTGCTGCTTTTGTCAGAAACCTAACAGCTTGTGAAATGCTTTTACCACTCTTGCCCGAATGTCTGTTGACTTTATTTTTTGTCTTTACCTTTTTTGAAGTGGAGAGTATGGCTTTCCCAGAGCAATGTGTTAGCCTAGAACAAATTAGTTGTGGCATGAGGGATTTTTGTTTTGAAGTTGCCTGGAGCAAGATCTCTCTCTTTTTAGCTCCCTGAGCCTCCATCACATTGCTGGCTGGAGTGTTCTGCTGGTGGGAGGTTCTTCTCCCTAAGCAGACTTGAGAAATCACTGCTGCCTGCTGGTTCAAAAGCAATGCCATTCCTGTTCTCTCTTCTTCCCCCTCTGTCCCAGAAGGTGGCCTGCACCTGATCCTCTGTAATTCATATTGAAGTCTACAGGGGTCCTGGATTAAGTTGTGTTTAGAAATGCAAAGCAATTGCATTAATTTATACCTTAGGGAGACGGAGAGGGAAGGGAAGCAACCTAGGAAAACAGTGTTTGCAGAGTCCTTCGGGAGTGATGGGGTTTAAATTGCATGTATTCTAAAACACTGAAGTCCTGGAGGCTGGAGCATATTCTAAATCCCACTGCACAGGCTAATGAGGCCCTTGTGGGCCTGTTCTTGCAGTCAGGGGACTCTTCTTAAGGGATTTCTAATAAAATGTTTTTATGTGATTAAAGCGCTGGTAACCTTGAAACTCAGAGTTGCAAATCTCAACCTCTCTATGCGTGACTAGTCTTCTCAAAGCAGCTGAGCTTTTGTCTCCTCTCCTCCTTTTACTTTAGAGGAGGCTCGTAAAGTCCCTTGAAGATCTTTGCTCACAGTATGATTTGACAGTCCGAAGCTCTACGGGCGATATCATCCAGTTCATTTACGGGGGAGATGGCTTAGATCCTGCAGCCATGGAGGGAAAAGATGAACCCTTGGAGTTTAAAAGAGTTCTGGACAACATCAAAGTAAGATTTAGCATCATATCTGTCAGTGTTTTCAAGGCCAGTTCTTTAGAATGGAGGTGCCCTTTGGCATAGCACACAGTTAATGCTGTCATATCTACCCAACCACTGAGTTAATATTTTTCTTTTTGTGTTCCTTTGCATAATTTCCCCCAAGTATTAAAGGAAAAATAGTTTCTCAATTTCAAAGTCTAGTTATTGGTAGTAATCAAATGCCAATAGAAGAGGGCTTTGTCTTCTTGTCTGTATCTAGTAAAGTGTAATAGAGATGGTGTTAAAGCCATGGGTGTGGAGAAGCAGGCACATTTCACACACTTTAACTGGGGGTATAATTTAGAACAATCTTTTTGAGAGATAGCTGGACAACACTGATCTGAATTTAAATGTGGGTGCCTTTGGCCAACATTTAAATTCCACTTATAGGAATTTGCCCTACAAAAATGATCTAAATGTGCCAAGAATGTTCTTCCAGAATTGTTTATAGCAGACACAGACCATCAGTGGAGGACAGGTCAAAAAATAATACAGACTACTCCGTCCATTAGGGTGATGTGCAACCATTAAAATTTTAGGGGAAACCCCATGAGCTTGGAGGTGGGGGAATATTTTCACTCTTGAAAT
This sequence comes from Phocoena phocoena, assembly GCF_963924675.1. Taxonomy (NCBI): domain Eukaryota; kingdom Metazoa; phylum Chordata; class Mammalia; order Artiodactyla; family Phocoenidae; genus Phocoena; species Phocoena phocoena. The sequence goes on from NC_089234.1 coordinate 55,295,258, forward strand.
TTTGGGCTCTTTTTAAAAAACAACAATTTGTGATTTTAGTGCAAATCTGGGGTGGGGTGAAGGTTGGGGAGAAATGGCATGAAACCCACTGAATAGCCCACAAGCCTTTGTATAAGATGGAGTATCAGTTTATCCCGTTTCCACCTTCATATTAAAGGTAGAGTCTACAGTTTGTTTTGAAAGAAAAAAAACATCACAGGTTGCTAAAAGCTCACTCTGAGTGAGGTTGTTTTGTCTCTTGTAAATCCCTTCCTCCACTACTGACCCCCACGTCACTCTTATTTCCTTTTGATACTCAAGGCCGTCTTTCCGTGCCAGAGCGAGCCTGCTCTCAGTAAGAATGAGCTGCTCCTGACCGCTGAGTCCATCACGAAGAAGAATGAGTTTCTCTGCTGCCAGGACAGCTTCCTGCAGGTGAGCTCCGTGGGGCCATGCACCCGGCTCTGCTGTCACCAAGGAATTGTTCGCCAAGTGCCAGCAGTGCAGTTTATAAGCTGGGAGCGTGTTTATTTAAGAGTGTTTCTTGTTAAAAAATTTAAGACTGGCCCAGGCAGAGTCTCAGCAGTCAACATAAAGAATTTATCTCATGTCTTTGTAAGTTTGTCTTTTGCGCAAGTGTTTCCCTGGTAGAAGAAAAACGCTTTAGTTAGAGAACTGATTTTTTTTGACCCTGTCCCTGTCAGCCCCCTGCAACCCGCTTTTTCATCCTGTGGCCGCCTCCTTCCTCGGCTGTTCTGAATCTCAGCCATTTGCAATAATAGTAGCGTTGTTTCAATACCATTTATTGTGTCTCATACAATAAATGATGTCATAGCATTTACTTAATACCATTATCAGTTTAAATTGTTTTTTTTTTTCTTACTGTAATGGGTTAGAAATGCACAGAGTCAGCCTCTTCCGTTTTCTTCCAGGGACCTGTTCCCTTGACATCCTCTTAAGGTTTTTTCGGTTCATTTTTATTTCACTGACCTGCGCCTTCCTGTTTATAATCATGGTTATGATCAAAAGCAGCGTGGCCAAAACAAAAAGCAAAAGGATACAGGAATCAATACCTGGTTCCCTTTGTGTACTGATTGGTGATTCAAATATAGCACAAATGTGTCCCTTGAAGGATATCAAAAATAAAAATAGTAAAAAACGTAAATAAGAATGTTTTAGTTAAAAGCGCTTCACTCCGTTCTTTAACAGGACAAGATGTGAAAAGGTGAAAAAGAGACTCTTCCAAATCTTAATATATTTAAAATTAAGAGTCTGGCTAGGCTGAGTGCCTTTGTTTTGGTTTTGTTTCTTCACAGCTTTTCTTTTTTTTTTTTTTTCTTAAGTAACAAATGAGAAGTGTGATTTGATTTTTCTTCACAATTATATTTACTTTTTTATGTTTCTTTTTCTCCTTGAAGACCTTAACTGAGACAGGCTATGAGAAATATGACGAGGTAACGTGCTTACGTGCTGTGGCTGCCGAGCGCGGAGGAGTAGTTCTGCTGCACCCCAGCTGTCCGCCAGGCCCGGGGACCGCAGACTTCTGTCCCGGTTCTGTCCGCCAGGCCCGGGGACCGCAGATTTCTGTCCCGGTTCTGTCCGCCAGGCCCGGGGACCGCAGATTTCTGTCCCGGTTCTGGCAAACAGGGCTTCCCTGTTCATCACCTTGGACTGGTCCTTTCTTGTCTTAGACGTGGTTTGACGGTAACCCCCTGACCAGCAGCACTTGTGGGTTCAGTGAGCACTTGTTCAGCCGTCCCCTTGTGCTGTACGCCCCACAGATCACAGGGACACAGAGGTGATTGAACATGTCCTCGCCCTCCGGTGGCTCACAATCCGGGCTCAGATTTGCCAAGAGGGTCCGAAATCCACTGGCCAGAGCAGATTTTTCTGAGCTGCTGAAATGTTGTCTGGCCATGGCCCGTGTCAGAGCCGAGGAGACAGAGGCAGCTCCTGGGTGGTGCTGAGCCCTGGCCCTGCCAGAGGCCGACAGCTGTGCTCACAGCCGCACTGTGGACTGAGTGTGAGAGGTAGCTGCTGGTCAGTTGTGTGATTAACTGCCTGCCAGCTGCCGTGTTCTGAGTTCCCTTAGTATGCATGGGTTGGTCCAGCTGAATTCTTAGTAGCTTATTTCAGTTTTCATTTCCAAAAAGTGAGCTTTTCTCCTTTTAACCTAACTTCCAGAATATCTGCCCTAACTCTTGTGTAAGGGAAGTCATTCCTTTCAGCAAAGCCACCAGAAGCATGTCCACATGGGTGGCAGCTGAAAACTGTCCTTTCCAGCACCTGAGCTGGGGAATGGTTTGAGGTGTGTGCTCTTAACTGCTCACGTGTGCGGAGTTTCTCAGATGAAAACCCCCTTGTCTGCTTGGCCCTGGGCTCTGGCATTCGAACGGCAACATCTGGTTAGCCTGTGCCTTGAACACCTGGCAATCGAATGGCAACATCTGGTTCAAGAGGGCTTTCAGAAGTTCGCCCTAAAGGACACAACGTAGGCTCAGGGAGGACATCACGCATTTAAAGGAGGTTCTTAATACTGAATAATACAGGGGAAAAATTAAGTGGAAGTGGGTATTATCGCTTTTGAAGATTCACAGTTTTAGGCAGAGCCACACCAGGAGAGATTGTCCCACTGCTCTCTCCAGCTCTAATTTCCACCTGTGGTTTGTAATAACTAACTGTATCTGAAAACGTGGCCTCAAACCTGTAATTAATAAGTAAGCCTGGAGAGTTTCTCTTTAAAGAGTCTCTTGAGAATTTTCAAGTTCTTGTAAATTAGTAAAAGTCCTTTCTTAAATAAAAGTCTTTTCTGCCTAGAATGATGGCTGAGCGGCATGGTAACCCTCCACGTATTTCCACGCTTTGTCAATGAGGAGAGTTGACCAACAAGGACAGTCATGGGCAACCTGTGTTCATGAGCAAGGGGCAGCCAAGATGTGGTGGATTCCACCCACGTAGCCCCCTGATCACCTGGGCTCCTAGCAGACAGACTGAAATGCCCAGTGGGCAAAGATGACATTGCAGAAAACCCCTGCCCTGAGAGCAGACTGTGGAGAAGGCATTTGACTTTGCAGAGGGGCCTCTTGTCTTGACCAAGCCCCTGACCTTATTCAGCCCGAGTGGCCTCTGCTCTAGAGCAATGCGGCCAGTGCCCTGCCGCCCCACAGGGAGAGCTTGCCAGGCTGGGCAGCAGCTGACTAAGAAGAGCTTGTGGACATGGACCATGTGGACCTCAGAAGTTTTAGTGGTTTGCTTTCAGAAAAGATAGTAACTAGAAATTGCTCGTTGGTCTAGGGAAGGCTAAAGAGATTTATTTTTGCAGTGTTAGGATAAAACCTGGCTAGTTAAGTGTTAAGCTCTGTGTAGGTGCCTTATGGCAGCAGTCCCCAACCTTTTCAGCACCAGGGAGCAGTTTCGTGGAAGACAGTTTTTCCATGGACGGGGGTGGGGAGGTTCAGGCAGTAATGCGAGCCATGGGGAGCAGCAGATGAAGCTTCGCTCGCCTGCCCGCCCGCCGCTCACCTCCTGCTGTGCGGCCCGGTTCCTAACAGGCCGGGGACTGGTAGCGGTACGTGGCCCAAGGGTTGGGGACCCCTGCATTAGAGGATTTTGTTTTTGCAAAAGTGGGCTTCTGTTCAGTCTGCTTTTTGAAACATTTGTTTCAGACAAAACTTGTGATGTTTTCAACTATGTGATATAGATTGAGCAGACTCTGGGCAGGCGTGCTGGTCTTCCTGGGGCCCCTCAGCCGGCCTCGGAATCAAGAATCAAGACCTCGTGAGGCTTTGCAGCCACTACAGCATGCATCCAGTCCTCAGGCCCGCCTACTGGTCCCTCTGGGTGTGTGGATCCGCCCTCAGCCTGCCGCGCGGAGCAGCTGGATGCCTGTAGTTGGCCAGAGTGCCCTCACAATTTGTCCAAAACCATTGAGGGGAATTATATTCCCTGGAGGGCTGCTGAGGGGAAGTGCAGTGTGTCCACCCTTTCCCATATTCTCAAAAATGCCCCTGGATCAAAGCAGAGCGGCTGGTGAGCAGCCTCAGAAGGACACTGCTACTGCACGGGGTGTGCCATTAGCTCACCTGAGAAGTGCTCTAAGAGTCAGTCCCACGGTGCTGACCCCCTGGCAGCAGGACATGGATGGGTGTGGTCCATTAAAGCGTACCACACCCTCCGTGAGAACTCCCCGAGAGGAGATGCTAGCTGATCCTGGTTCTAGGAGTGACCTTGAGGCTGGGTTTATGTCACAGGCACACTATAAATTGTAAAGCAGATGGGTTTTCCCTTAGAGCAGTTTCCAGAAAACTTAGGCCTGTCGTCTCTAGCCGTGCCCTATGGATCCTCCACGTGATGTACTTTTCACCTTTTTCTTGCTCCATTTTGTCATCGCGTCCGGGGGTGTAGAGTGCTGTTCTTAAATACAATGGGAACAGCAGATATGCCGATGTTTCATTTCCAGCTTTGAGAGTGGTTTCCTGGAGACTTACAAAGTTCTGACTGTGTGGGGGAAGGGAGCGTGATGGGGGACCAGTGCAGAGCTGGGGGTCAGAGACAAAGCTGGGACTTGGGAGTGTTTCCTTTGAAATGAAGGCAAGTGTTTGAAATGTACATAGTGTCTACAAAACCATACTTCGTAGTGTTTAAATTGACCAGAACAACTGCAGAAGAAACCTCAAAAAGTTATCAGTCTAGAGACTAAAAGTGCAAGTGGTTCAATTGTACTCACTCTGGGCTGTGTGAATGTGGGCAGCAGGGTGTGCCAGGGGAGAGAAGAGAAGGCGGCAAGTGGGAAGGGCTCTCCTGCCTTCACTCTATACATGTGAAGCATCATCAGAGTAAAAAGGCCTTAGAAACACTAAACCAATGAACGATGTGTCTGGGGCGTGGATGGTGTGTCGTGTTCCTTGGAAAAACATTTTGTAATAGAACCTGTGTCCATTTCGTACCCTTTACAGTGTCACGTTTAGCTGCCACTAAAATAGGACGGACTCGTCACGTTACTGAAGTTTACAAAACGAATCATGTAATCCAAATTGCTGAGAAATATGTATCTGATGTTTGTTGTGTAATCTTTCAGGAGATAAAAAAATTCGTTAAGGAGGTTTCTGAGAAGATCAAGAAAACCCGAGATAAATATGGCATCAACGATAACGGCACAACAGAGGTAACGGCCCTCCCAGATCTGTCAGGACATGGAGGTATTTTCCATTGCTGCCAGCCCTGACTCATACTTGGCTTTTTTCCTTCCAGCCCCGGGTGCTGTACCAGTTGGACCGGATCACCCCCACCCAAATAGAAAAGTTTCTGGAGACGTGTAGGGACAAGTACATGAGGTAAGGATGCTAACTGTCTTAGACTGCCAGGCGGTCACGTGGGTCTCTTGTATGCTTCCTGTTTCCCCAGGAAACAAAATCCTGCGCCCACACCGCTTACTAGTCAGTGGGTAGACAGGCTGGGTGCTCCAAGATGTGGAAATAACGGCAAAGAAATTTCCGACTGCCCTCTCCCCACAGAGAAATGACTGCCCTCTCCCCACAGAGAAACTACCGATATGCTTGGCAATTGCCCGCTGCTCTGTCCACCTTCAGTACCATTTGTCAGCAGAGCTCTTAGATCATCTCCAGTCATCCCGCGCTGACCACCGGTAGCCACACAGTATTCACTGTCATCATCGGACCCCTCCGAGCATCACATCCCCTCATCTGCACCTGTAACTGATTTGTGCCAGGTTCTTCCTCTATCACAAGCCTAGCCTGGGTCCTTGCCAATTCCTTCCTGGCCCTGATGGCATCTGTATTTTTTCTGTTGAAAGGAGATAATCGGAAGCCTCCCCAGCAGTTTTTGGTTTTGTCTTTTTTAGCCCCTTTTTTTTTACCCCCCTTGCATCGTGAGGCTTGCAGGATCTTACTTCCAGTTCCCCAACCAGGGATTGAACCTGGGCCCACCCGGGACCTGGCAGTGAAAGTTTGGAGTCCTAACCACTGGACTGCCAGGGAATTCCCTGGTTTTGTCTTTTTAATTGAAGTGTAGTTGATCTACAGCACTGTGCAAGTTCCAGGTGCACAACATAGCGATTCGATATTTCTATATTTTGCAAAAGGATCACCACGATAAGCCTAGTTACCATCTGCCACCATACAAAGATGTTACATCATTATTGTCTGTATTTCCCACGCTGTACATTTCATCCCCGTCTCCTTAGCAATTTTACTGGACTCTTCATCCCTACCTTGTCCTTTCAGGGCACAGATGGAGCCAGGTTCTGCCGTGGGCGCACTCTGTGCCCAGAGCATTGGCGAGCCGGGCACCCAGATGACCCTGAAGACTTTCCACTTCGCAGGCGTGGCCTCCATGAACATCACCCTGGGTGTGCCCCGCATCAAAGAGATCATCAATGCTTCCAAGGCCATCAGGTGCCCGCATCCGTGTCCCTCTTGTTCTCACACTCATCTGTCGTGATCCTTGAGAAACAGTGTTTCTCTTGGGGGGGGTGTGTGTGTGTGTGTGTGTGAGTGAGAGAGAGAGAGAGAGAGAGAAAGAGAGATGCTAGCGGGCAGTTTCTCAAACTCCGGAGTGAGGCGTGCTTGTGTTAATCATATCTTGCCTTTTATAAAACCCAAACTGGAAAAAAATAAGTCCAAACGGGATAGAGTCAGAATTGATGCAATGGTTCTTTATGGCCACAAGTCACATGAAAGAGAGAAACCTAAAAAAAAAATGCCTGGAAAACTTGGAACGATGTGTCAGTGTAGATTTCATCCTTTTGATGTCATTATTCCCAGCCTCACTAGGCCTGATTAACGTGTCTACCACTTGAGCTATGGTCATATTCTGTGACACACTCCCTGTCCGCCCACACCCCCGCCCTGGTGATTTCATGATAGGATTTGTGGGTGATGTGAGACTAGGAAGGATAGAAATACCTTATAGTGCGTTCAGTGACAAAATCACCTTTCACCTCTGATCCAAGTCTAACGAAATGACAATATAACATTAAATGAAAGAAAGCTGTACTAGGTTCTAGAACAGCACCTGTAGACGTCCAGGGTGGTAGGAGTTCTGCCTGCCTCCTCTAGGTTGGTCAGATCTCCCAGGAATGTGCGTTCGGGGGATGCCGTCCAGGACAGCGAGGATGGAAGCTCCTAGCTGGTGGTTGGAGGAGGTGGAGGTGTCCTGAAGAGGAGATTGTAGGGGTGGCAGTGGAAGTGGAGGAAGCTGCAGTACACGAAGGGTCAGTTTACTCAGGGAACAGAACTGAAATAACTACTCATTAGGACCAAAGAGGAAAAGGTAGGTTCGCTTGGCCAGGAAGAATGTTCTGAAAGTCACTCAGTGACTGATCGATTGGGCTGCCTCATGAGCACGTGTATGTGGAGCCCTCAGTGGCGTGCCTGACTCCAGTAAACGCTCAGTAAATTGCGGTTGCTGTTAACATTACAACCGCAAGTGGTACCCGGGCTTAACAGAGCGGTATTCTTCAAACAGCCTCATTCCTTGTGCTGTCATCATTTGCCCTTACTTCCCATAGCACTCCAATCATCACAGCACAGCTGGACAAGGACGACGATGCAGATTACGCTCGCCTCGTGAAAGGGAGAATTGAGAAAACCCTCTTGGGAGAGGTAAGAAGAAATCCCTCTTAATAATAAGAAAACTAAACCAGCAGCGTCGCCAGTAAGCGTAAGAACCACTTGTAGTGGATTTACTAGTCAGTGTGTCCACACTGCTCTGTATCCTTAAAAACATAGAGTGAGCCTTGTATGCTCTGAGGGAAGGGGAAGTGACTGATGGACATTCTGATCTTTTGACACCACAGATTTCAGAGTATATTGAAGAAGTGTTTCTTCCTGACGATTGCTTTATTCTCGTCAAGCTCTCCCTGGAACGGATCAGACTTCTGAGGCTGGAAGTGAGTCACGTAATTAAATGCGTGGAGGAAGTCATCCTCTTTTAGCCCCAAGATAGGCGCTGATAAACTAGGTCAAGAGCTATGCAAGGCACAGGAAACCCTGCAGAGGCTTTCACTCAGTGTCTGTTCTGTGAGTCTGTTGTACCTTCATGTTTTCTCTCTACGCCTGACCCCAGCACAGACGTTGCCACCCAGGGACACACAGGAAATTAGTGGAGGTTTTGTGCAGGCCGTAATACCCATTTGCTGTGATAATAGCATTACAGCATCTGGAAGGACTGTAGTGCCAGCTGTGTCTTACTCACCTGTGGGCTCCCAGCACAGTACCTTGCTGGCTCAGGAGATGTTTTTGGATGAGTGGATTGACCTGGCTTAATTATCGTTGGTGTTTATGTACAGGTAGCAATGGCAAAAAAAGGGTTGGGGGGGTGGGGATCTACTCTTTAATGAATAAGGCAGAGGTATACATTACGGTACATAAATACACAGTATATCTCCAGTATTAAAATATCATGGTGTGGAGAGAGATGGGGTAAAAATGACTGAAAAGGCTTAGAGGGGCAACGATGTAAAAAGACCAAGAAGCACTGGAACCGCAGCCTCCAAACCCTGCTAGTAATGTCCTGGGCGTGCGGTCCCTCGCAGGTGAACGCTGAGACGGTGAGGTATTCCATCTGCATGTCCAAGCTCCGCGTGAAGCCTGGCGACGTGGCCGTGCATGGTGAGGCTGTGGTGTGTGTCACCCCCCGAGAGAACAGCAAGAGCTCCATGTATTACGTGCTGCAGTTTCTGAAAGAGGATCTCCCCAAGGTGAGACACAGGTCACCTCTCCAGGACCGCATCTGACCTAATACCTGGAGATGCATAAAGGGAGGAACCGCGCTTACCTCTAACCTGAAGAGTCAGGTGTCAGGAAGCCACAAGGGCGTTGTCACTGCTGAGACTGAGGGTGGCGCCCTGTTTCTTCGTTTCTTTGCTACACCCCTAAGGAGTCAGGCAGGTTCCGGTTTCCTTCTTAGCACTGCCTCACCAGCTCTGCCTGTTCGGTTTCTCTTTGTTCTTTCATAAAACTGGTGGTGGAAGGGGGCATGGTCCCCTGAGCTTCTGCTTCCCCCCAACCACTAGAGCAGCACTCAGGCACTCCCAAGTTTGGCATGTTGCTGACAATCACCACTGAAAATGAGGTGATCAAGGTCACAAACCCAGGCCATGACGTTCCCAGTTCTCACAGCCACTGTGGTTTCCCAGGCTCCTGGGTGGGTGGGGGCCGCAGGCACTGCGGGGTCTGGAGCCTTATCTGTCTGTGCGTCCAGGTGGTGGTGCAGGGCATCCCGGAGGTGTCCCGAGCTGTCATCCACATCGACGAGCAGAGCGGAAAGGAGAAGTACAAGCTCCTGGTGGAGGGTGATAACCTGCGGGCAGTCATGGCCACCCACGGTGTGAAGGGCACCCGAACTACCTCTAACAACACATATGAGGTACTGCTTACGGCCAGGGGCACCTTGCAGTCGTCCCGTCTCCCTCCTGGCACGCTCCTCCGACCCTGCCGTTTGCTCTTGGTCTGCACTCCCATCTCTGGGGAAGGGCACGGGGTGCCGGGAGCTGCAGGGTAGAGGAGGGCATGGCTGCCTCTGCTCATCCTAGCCCTCCGCAGGTGGAGAAAACCCTGGGCATCGAAGCTGCCCGGACGACTATCATCAACGAAATCCAGTACACGATGGTCAACCATGGCATGAGCATCGACCGGCGGCATGTAATGCTGCTCTCCGACCTCATGACCTACAAGGTTCGTGGGGGCCTGGCAGCCAGGCGTCGCAAACCCAGTTTCAGGAGCACAAAGCTTGTAGGACACATAGCGTGCCCAACTGTGATGACCACCGTTACCCCAAGACCGAAGTACAGTGGTCAGGTCTGGGTGAACTGGTAAAATTCCAGCGTGAAAATTTCAACCTCATGGCAAGAGGCAGAGCATGGTTTTTGTCCTTTTTAGAAATTTTATCCTAAAAGAAAACTAGCCATTGCCAAAAGCCCAAGGATTCCATGGCAAACTGAGGTTTATTCCCTGTTAAACCCATTCATCACACTTCTTCTGTAGCCATTTCCAGGTTAAAGAACAAGTTAACATAACCTGAGGGGGGAGCTAAGGTTGGTATTTTTGGCCATGCTGGGTCGTCGTTGCTGAGCGCAGCTTTCTCTAGTTGCGGCGAGTGCGGGCTACTCTTCATTGTGGTGTGCGGGCTTCTCATTGCGATGGCTTCTCTTGTTGGGGAGCACGGGCTCTAGGCGTGCAGGCTTCAGTAGTTGTGGCACGTGGGCTCAGTAGTTGTGGCTCACGGGCTTAGTTGCTCCGCGGCATGTGGGATCTTCCCGGACCAGGGCTTGAACCCATGTCCCCTACATTGGCAAGCGGATTCTTAACCACTGCACCACCAGGGAGGTCCCGAGCATGTCATTTCTGTTCTGACTTTTTTCTAACATTATAAATGTTTTCCATGTTGTTACAGTTTTATAAATACACTTTTTTAATGATGGCATAAATACCTTTAAATGAAAGCACCTAAATTTACATAACTCTTTTTCTACCTTGAGGCTTTTAAATTATTTGAGTTTTGAGTTCTTTGAACCATAAGAAACATCTTCAGAAGTACTCTAACTTTTTTTTTTTTTTTTTTTTTTTTTTTTGCGGTACACTGTTGTGGCCTCTCCTGTTGCGGAGCACAGGCTCTGGACGTGCAGGCTCAGCGACCATGGCTCACGGGCCTAGCCGCTCTGTGGCATGTGGGATCTTCCCGGACCAGGGCACTAACCTGTGTCCCCTGCATTGGCAGGCGAACTCTCAACCACTGCGCCACCAGGGAAGCGCAGAAGTACTCTAACTTTTAAAAGTTAGATTTTTAATTTTACTTTTCAGGGATTTTTTTTTTTTTTTGACCATGCCATGCAGCTTGCAGGATCTTAGTTCCCCAACCAGGGAATGAACCCAGACCCTCAGCAGTGAAAGCGCAGAGTCCTAACCACTGGACCGCCAGGGAATTCCCTACTTTTCAGTTCTTTTATTAATTAATTTTTATTGGAGTATAGTTGATTTACAGTGTTGTGTTAGTTTCTGCTGTACAGCAAAGTGAGTCAGTTATACACACACATATATCCACTCTTTACTTCTCAGTTCTTAATTCTTTGCTCCAGTGGCACCCGGCTGTGAGTGTAGGGATCTGTGTTGTCAGTGGCTGATGGCCTCAGAGGGACACAGGTGGGACACACAGCTGTTAGGATCCTGTTTAAACCTGAGATTGTGACTTGCGGCTCTGCTGATTTTTGCGGCTTCTGTTGAGGGAAGGCGGGGCGTGCGTTTTGTGAGTGGCACGAGTACCACTCTGGCTCTCTCTCCCGCGGTGCAGGGTGAAGTCCTGGGCATTACTAGGTTTGGCCTGGCCAAGATGAAGGAGAGCGTGCTGATGCTGGCCTCCTTTGAGAAGACAGCCGACCACCTCTTTGACGCCGCCTACTTCGGGCAGAAGGACTCCGTGTGTGGTAGGTTTGGTGTTCGTAGCAGCCTCCCCAGAGGCCTTTGTTGATGCAGCTTAGACCGTGGCCGGGGCTTCTCAGGAGGTGGAGAAACTGAGCAGGCAGAGCTTTTACTTAAGAATAAAGTCACAGATCATGGAGTTGGAACTGACCTATCTTTTATCTCCAAAGCCTGACTGTGGCAGCCTGCATCCCTCACATTTTTAGAAGACTTCTCTGTCAGTACAGGGAAAAGGTCGCCGCTGGGCATGTAGGGATTTTCTAGTCCTCAGAATTACAGTCGGCCACTCCGATCCTGCGCCAGGCACCCGCTGTCCTGACTTCCTGAGCGAGGCAGCCAGCACGCCTGTGCCGGGTACCTTGTATGGCGTCTCGGCACATCATTGAGGCGCAGGTATCGAACCCTTTCTCGGTGAGAAGACCGAGAGAACTGACGCGCTTGTGGTGAGCGTCTTGCCCTGCGCTAGCCTCCTCTCCCACCACACAGCGCCTCTCTGACGGGCCTGGGGGAGAGAGAGCCCGAGGGGCGGCTGTCACAGCAGACCCCTGCCCACCCACAGTGCCCACTTTGCTCTAGCCTTTCTCCTGCCGCAGCAAGACCCTGTGGCCTGAGGTGGGAGTTTGTGAGGGCCTGGGGCTCCAACAGTGACGCCAGGCCTGGCCTTCGTCCCCGCCGCCAGAGCTCTGCTTCCTAGTGGCCATTTCCCCTCTCACCTCCTTGTGTGGATTGGCCACCCAAGAGGATGGTCAGGTGGGGCCCCAGTCGGTATATGCCTATTGTTTGCTCCTGAGATTAACTCTTTCTTTCCCAAGGGTCACAGGTTGCAAATAGAGAGAAAGAGAAATTACATAATTCTTTAAGATAATGAAAGGTAAAAAGAAAGAAAAGGGAGCAGAGATTGGGGCCGGAGAAGGGCAAGGCCAAGGTAAAAATAAGAGCGAGTCCGCTTGACAGCAGGGCTAAGACCCAGCTCCCCAGCTCTACCACCAGGACGCTGGGCCTGGTCTTTGCTGCTGCCCTGCTGTGGCCCCGCCCACCGCCCCTTCTCCACCACTGACCCCTCTGGGCACCTAGTGTGGTCACCCTACCCCAACTTTGAAATCTCCTGGTCCTTTAAATGTTGTAACTCAGTGTCAGCCCTTACTACGTGTTGGTTTTTAGTTTGGTTGTTTACCTCTCTGGTGCCCTGATGGCACAAAGCCCAGAACATACCGGGTACACACTTGCTTATTGTAAAACCAGAAGCCTGACGCAGAGCCCAACATTTAGATCTTAAAAATCTGAAAAGGAGCGTGGAGAGCCTGCACTGTCACCTAACTCCTGTCACTCTGCGAGGGCCCTGCCTTCTGAGTGTCTCTTATTCAGGCTGTGGCCCCCGAGGTTGGGGTTCTGTTAAGCCGCCCTGACCCCTGGGCACAGGGAACAAGTCTCTGCTGCTGTCTCCAGAGGGATTGGCATCTGCTTACTATGATCCCATTTGCTTGTCTCCTGGGCCCTAAGTTAAGGAAGTGCTGGGTGGCAAACTTGGGCTTTCCTGAGTGTCATTCAGTATATCCTTGCTGTCTGAGTGTAGCGCTCATGAAGGTGAGGCCCACACGGTGCCTTTGGCTCAGATGGAGAGACCTCTGAGCCAGCAGTGGGGCTGTGAGCGGGCACTGCCCTTCGCTGGAATTGCCCCAACCAAGCGTCCAGGAGCGCCATGCCATGCCTTCAGCGTCTATAGATGAGGCGTGAAGCGAGCAGCCTGGATTCAATCCGTCGATGTGTAGTGGGTCTGGGACTCCAAGCCCAGTTTCTGACTCCCAAGTCAGTAGTCTCTCTGTCCTGAAAACCTACCCGTGTGTCGAGAAGCCCTCTAACATCCTTTCTGGTTGGTTTCAGGGGTGTCTGAATGCATCATCATGGGGATCCCCATGAACATTGGCACCGGGCTCTTCAAGCTGCTCCACAAGGCTGACAGGGACCCAAGCCCTCCCAGGAGGCCCCTGATCTTCGACACAAACGAATTCCACATCCCCCTTGTCACATAGTCCAGGGAAGAGGGGATCGTTCCTGACCTCGGCTCCTTGTCGTCTGGGAAGGGGCTGGAGGCCAGCAGCTGACTCGTGAGCTTTGTGCTCCCCAGGACCGAGGCCCTGCCATCCCCACCGTGCTGGCAGTCAGAGAAGCCCCGGCATCCTAGGAGCAACTCACCCAGTGACCCAGACCACAGCACAGTGCTTGCTGGGGAGAACCGGGATTTGTCTGTTTGTTTGAAACCTAATTGATCTAGGGACAGCTCAGCACCTCCTGCCCACTCCACCTCCCTGGACTTGAGGATCCCCCAGTCCAGAATCTTTGCTTGTTCCCACCTCACCTGTCCCTCTGTCCACTCAGAGAGGTGTCCCACCCCGACCGGGAGCCAGGTCTAAGCCCCAGGGCCAGGACACATTCTCAGTTCTTCCGTTCCCCAGTCATGCTGCAATCTCCAAGTGTGACATACTAATGTAAATATTGTTACTATTATTTATTTGTCCACTTTGAAGAATTTGGAGTTTTTATTGTTATTTTGGTTTTCCTTTTGAAACCAAGAAGCTATAGAAACCAAGAAAGCCAGCTTTGAAGCGTCACTGGAAAAACTGGTTAAGCAAATGGGACCGTGTAGGATTTGTAACTGAGCTGAAACTGTCATGAGGCCACGCTGCTCTGAAACATCTTTTGCAGACCTCCCAGCTACCCTCTTTTTGTCTACTTCCGACCCCCACAGTTGGGGCTCAACCTCATGACAAGAGGCAAACCCATCCTTCATGGCCTGGAGACGCCTCGCTGGAGTGCGGGGCCTGCTGAGGTGGGTGCTGTTGTGTACACAGAGATGAAGAGTGAGGCTGGTCCAGACCCACACACCACCTGGGCAGCATCCACACCCTCCTGCGGAATCTGCATGTGTGCCCTCCCACCTGCGGCCGAAGAGCACGCAGCTCAGTTGCAGAGCTGGGTGCCTAGAAAGTGTCCCAGGGGAGTGGCGGGAGAGGGTCCTCCCAGAGGGTGCAAGCAGACACCAGCTCTCGGGGCTGACATAGTCACCCAGACGGGAAGGGCGAAGGCCTGCACAGGGGTGGGTGCAAGCTAGGGTTGGGGACTCAGCCCAGGTGGCACAGCAGGCTCCTCAAAGAGGAGATCTGTGACAATAGAAAGCACACGTCAGGCTATGAGGAGAGAACCACCAGGGCATCCTGGGAAAACCTATGTTTAACTGCCTGCTTGGGCTTCTGCCAGTGACTGCACCATCACTGGTGGGTTTTACGAGGCTTATGAGGGGGTTTTGTGCAACATAGGAAAGAAATGTGTGTAGCTTGTCTTCAGAGAGCACAGGGTTTTGCTTCTTCTGGAGACGGTGGTTCTTTGTGCTGAATTTGCTCCTGGGGATTGGCCCAGGGCCACGGAGAAGGAACTGCGGCAGCTGCAGATCTCCTCCCTCTGGAGAACGCTGCATGGATCCTGTCCTCCTTCCTTCCCTGCCCAGAGCCAAGTTTTATCGCTCTGGCTCTTCCTTCCCTCCCATGAGGCCTTGGAAAACCAAGGCTGCTTGGTTGGAAGTGAGATGATAGTGAAAAGTGGGGCTTTGACCCAGCTTTCTGGCTCCGTGCACTTGAGAAGGAAGGTCTGCTTCTGAAATGACAGCCTGTTCATCTCCGTGTATCAAGCCACTGGAAGAAACAGCAGCACAAACCAAAGAGATGGGCATCTGTTGAGCAAGAAGATGGTTTGGATGATTAAAGAGATGGATGTGGTAAAAGAAAAAGTAGGGGAGAGTCAAAGAATTCAAGCAGTATAATGTACCTACCTTCTTTGGTCGTTCCCTAGTCGACTCCCCGGGTTCTGAGTTAACGCCACTAAGGCACTTGGCGTAACCCTTGGTTCTTGGGTCTGTGTGTGGGATGAGTGCTTTCCCTCCCATACTGACGTGATTTTGAGTTAGGAATTCCTGACCTGAGTGACTTTTCGGCAATGCTCAGGCTTAAATTCTGTTAAAATTAGTTTGACCCCCACGCCCATGAGCTTAACCTACAGACTTCTCTTAGGGTGCCAGTGATGTGGAAAAAGGCCATTTTTCATATTCAGCCCCCCACACACACATCTCTGAACTAAGGTGGCCTGGTTGAAGACGAAGTGTTGAGTCTATTAACACACTCAGGGTTGCGCCATGAAGCCTCACCACGGACTCTGCTTCTCTCACCCAACCTGCCAAGAGCCACAGAGCCACATGACTGGCTTCCTGAAAACTCACCTGGGAAGTAAGCCACAGGCCTGATCAGATCCAGGACTGCTGGAATCCACGCAAGGGCCAGGGAGGGTAGAATTGGGTGGCGGGAGGGAACACCGATGCCCACCTTGCTCTGTTTGACACGTACGTGAAGTGGGGGGGAGGGACCATGGCATCCATGTGCTGCTGTGAGTAATAAAGGCGGTACTGGGACTTCCCTGGCCGTCCAGTGGTTAGGACTGCGCTTTCCATTGCAGGGGGCAAGGGTTCCATCCCTGGTCGGGGAACTAAGATCCCGCATGCCACCCGTTGTGGGTGGCCAAAAAAAATTTTTTTAATAAAAAAATAAAGGCAGCACCACCAGGAGCCGCCTCCTGCCTTGGCGAGCACTCCCTGACTCCCTGCATGAGACCTGTAATTGCAGTGGCTGCAGGCCCGGGGTCAGGTTCAGGCCAGCACGGGGTTCTGGGAAGGGGCACACCCCCAGTGAGGAGTGAGATACCCTTGTGGTGCTGCCAGCCCTGCTGGGCCCATAGGCAACGCTGACCAGTAAACCCTACTCCAGGTTCCCCACCATGCATCCCAGGGGTGGGAGTTAAAATTGTCCCTAATGTGACCATCTGCCCTGCCCTGGCCTCGGGCTTTGTGCAGGCACCGAACTCAAACACCAGATAGCAGTGTGTTCTTGAGAGTGAGCTCAGTAGAAGGTTAGGGTTTTATTCTGGCCTGTTTGGAAGAAATAAGAAAAACACATTTAAATTCCATCTCATCCATTAACAGACACATGTTTCTGACTGGTGATCTGTCCAGTTCTTGACCCTTTTTCCATCCTACGTAACGGGGGATCGAAATAGCGATTGACTCAGTTACAGTCCCCACCCCCTACCCCCCCCCCCCCATTCTCCCTGCTTTGTTCAGGCCTTTGGGGGCGGAAGAGACATTCTGGAGTCTCAGAGTCTGTGTCAGAGTTAAATAAATTACAGTGCTGTGTTTCTATTTCAGGGTTTATCCATTTGTATTCACATTGATTCATGTCTGATTGAATCTGACACTATGGAATGATTATTTTTCTTGAATTTTTGTTGTCTCTTGGCAGAACTCTCTTTTTCTACCAAAACTCAAAAGGAGAAAACTTGTTATACAAAAAAGTGTTAGCAGTTCATCCCTGTGGGTTGTGAAACAGGGTGACTGGGATACATGTGAGCTGTAACTCCCAAGATAATTAATGTTCCCGCCACAAGCCAGCCTCTAGAGGTAAGCAGTGAGCACCCAGCGCCCCCCGCCTGCAGTGTAGCTAATTCAAACCCAGTGGGACGCAGCAAAGTGTCCCCCACACCCGTGGCCTGAAGATGCCACCTGGCCAGGATCAGGTGTCTAGCTTAACTGTTCTTTCATTCATTCGACTAGTAAAGGCCTGCTATGTCCAGAGTCTTGTCATAGGTACAGCAGTAGACAAAACAGGTAAATCTGATACTAATGCGTCTAAAAAGAATTCAGCAGAAGGGGGTGGAGCAAACTTGATAAAAATGTGTCCAGCACAGGGTAGGGTTAAAGCTGCAAAATTCCATATGACCTAGCAACCCCACTACTGGGCATATATCTAGGGAAAACCGTAGTTCAAAATGATACATGCTCCCCAATGTCCATTGCAGCACTATTTACAATAGCCAGGACATGGAAACAACCTAAATGTCCATCAAGAGATGAATGGATAAAGAAAATGGGGTGCCTATACACAATGGAATATTACTCAGCCATAAAAATGAACGCAATTGTGCAATTTGCAGAGACGTGGATGGACCTAGAGACTGTCACACAGAGTGAAGTAAGAAAAATCTCGTATATTAATGCATATATATGCGAAATCTAGAAAAATGGTAAAGATCTTATTTGCAAAGCAGAAACAGATGTAGAGAAGGGGGTGTGGGATGAATTGGGAGATTGGGATTGACATATATACACTTGATAACTACGTATAAAATAGATAACTAATGAGAATCTACTGTATAACACAGGGAACTCTACTCGATGCTCTGTGGTGACCTAAATGGGAAGGAAATCCAAAAAAGAGGATATAGATATAGATATAGATACAGATATAGATATATGGCTGATTCACTTTGCTGTACAGCAGAAACTGACACAGCAGTGTAAAGTGACTATACTCCAATTTAAAAAAAAAATTTTTTTTTTAATGCAGAATTGAGGGCCTGGCTCCTTTGGGCAGGCTCAGTACATCAGGCCTCACCAGGGCGGAGAATGGTCCCTCTGAGCCAGCCCAGCCCTCAGGTTCCAACCCTTTCATATCGGCCCTCCATGCCCCATCTGGCCTTCCCTTGGGCCTGGTTTTTGGAGGGTGTGCCCTGAGCAGAGGATGTGAGCCTGTAGTTACTGGGAAAGGATGCAGCTATCCTTATCCCACCCCCAACATAGAGTTAATAAGTGGATATTATGCTTTTGTTCTGTGCCAGGTGGTGTCCTGAGCCCTCAGAGAAGGCCCCTGCATGCATGGGTTTTACCATCTGATCAGGTTGTCAGGGTCGTCTTGTGGTTAAGAGCCTGGGTTCAGACTGTCGGAATTCAAATCAAAATTTCCCCTTTTTATCTGGTGGCCTTGGGCTAATGACTTAACCTCTTTGCCTCATTCATTTATAAGATAGAAATGCCATTTATTGGTACCTAACTGATAGGGTCACTGTGAGTTTCAACATGATTATGCATATAAGGTCTTAGTACAGTACCTGGCACAGAATACATGCTCACTAAGTACGTTTGCAATTATGGTGACTATCACTATTTTTACTGAAAAATATGATTTGCGAATTCACAAGTAAAACCCAGTCCTCTGACCCTTTTTAATTCACTCAGACGGAGCTGTCTTTTGCGGCCTGGGAAATAGGGTCTCCCTAGACATAACTCCTGCCTCACTCTCTGCTCAGTCAGACCCCAGGAAGTATTTCACACGAGGGACAGAGAAGGCGAGGGAAGGGGACAGACGTTTGGCCGTCATGTGGCTGAGGGCTTGAACATTTGCATTTAGGCCATGAAGTAAATGTGATCTCATTTGAAGGGTCGTGGGTGGTAAGACCAGAATAACTCAGACTTTTTATACAGAGATGTGGATATTGACATTTATTTACATAGGTGTATTGTATAACAGGGTGTCCCTCTCTTTAAAAGAGAGGTTGCCATTGAAAAATCATCAGCAAGGAATATATTAAGAAATCGGTAATAATGGCCACCTCTGGGGATAGAAACCGGAAGACTGAAGGGTAGAGGCATGAGGGACTTACTTTCCACTCCTTTCTAATGTTGTACTTAGGTACTTAGGTATTGCCTTTTTTATTATTTTTTTTAATCAATATCTGATGGTAAAGGAATCAAGTCATCTCAGAGCAGACTTTGTTCTGGAAAGTGATGAGTGTCCTGTCCTGAAAATAGCTGAGTGATCCCTTCCAGTGATATAAACATAAATCAAGTAGGCACCAGATATTCAGGGAGGAGGACATTGTTATCAGGATAAGTTGACAGAAAAAGTCTAAGTTAACACAGCCTTGGGACTTCTCTGGCGGTCTGGTGGTTAAGACTCTGCATTTCCACTGCAGGGGGTCGGGTTCCATCCCTAGTCAGGGAACTGAGATCCCACATGCTGTGAGGTGCGGCCAAAAAACAAAAAAAAGTTAACACTGCCTTAAATACCTAGGATTTTCTTTTCTGACATAAAAAGACCAGAGAGGGCGTTCCAGGATTGATAAAGCAGTTTCACAAAGCTGTGGGGGACCCAGGCCCCTCCCAACCTCCCCTTCCCAAGCCCTAGGATACGGCCCAGCCCTCATTCCTCATGGTCCAAGGTGGCTGCTTGAGCACCAGGCGTTAGAGCCAGAAGAAAAGGGGAAAGAAGCGTAGCACTTCCCTTGAAGGAAAGTTCCCAGAAGTTAACTTGGCATTTCTGTTTACATCCCCTCAGCTGGAACTAGACAAACCGAGTTCCCAAGGAGGCTGGAAGATGGTCTTTGGGTTCTGGGTGGCCATGTAGGGGCTTCTGTTAGCAAAAAGCATGGAGAGGAGCAGAAGTGGGCAACAATTGTGTCTGCCTGTGGAGTATCAGGACTTTTTTGTTTTTGTTTTTGTTTTTTACTTGACAAAAGTTGGGAAATTTCCCTAAACCCCTCAGAACTGGAATGTTGCTGGGGGGTGCAACCATGGAACCTCTTCCTCTTCAAAAGGGACTGAGACACCCCACCCCCACCCCCCCTGCGCCGACCCTTCACTCTCCCCTTTCTTTTCCCTTTCTTGCAAATTTTATGCCTGAGTTTTTGTTGTTTAATAATCTGACATTTAAGGGACTTCCCTGGTGGTCCCGTAGCTAAGACTGCACTCCCAATGCAGGGGGCCTAGGTTCGATTCTTGGTCAGGGAACTAGTCCCACGTGCCGCAACTAAGAGTTCACATGCCGCAACTAAAGATCCTGCACGTGGCAACAAAAATCCCATGTGCTGCAACTAACTGGGGCAACCAAATAAATAAATATTAAAAAAAAAAAATCTGACATTTAAATTAGATCACATTCCTTAGCAGACTGTTCAAAATGTCTCTAGACTGATGGAAAATGTAACGGTCAAGCGTTCATTCAATAAATAACACTGTTTATTGCTCACCTACTATGCCCTGGCTCCAGTACCAGGTGCAGGGTATTGAGTGGTAAACACTTCCATGACTCCTTTCCTTACGGAATTAATGTAGTCACATCACTATCCAGCAGAAATATAATAGAAACCACATATGTAAGTTAAAATTTTCTAGTATGCACATTTTTTTAATTGTGAACTTAATTTTAATAATCTACATAATTCAACATATCCACAATATTTCAACATGCAATCGATATACAAATTATGAATGGGGCTTCCCTGGCACAGTGGTTGAGAGTCCGCCTGCCGATGCAGGGAACGTGGGTTCGGGCCCCGGTCCGGGAGGATCCCACATGCCGCAGAGCAGCTGGGCCCGTGAGCCATGGCCGCTGAGCCTGTGCGTCCGGAACCTGTGCTCCGCAGCGGGAGAGGCCACAGCAGTGAGAGGCCTGCGTACCGCAAAAAAATGAATGAGGTATTTTACACTCTTCATACTAAGTTTTCAAAATCCAGTGTATGTTTTACTCTTAACAGCACATCTCAAGTTTCAAGTTCTCAGAGCCCATATGTGGTTAGGGGATACTGTATTCAGATTGAAAAGCAGTCTGGATGAGACAGTAAACAAATGGACAATTACAAACCGCGCTAAGAATCGAGACAGCTGCAGTGATGGCGAAGGAAGAGGAGGCCTCTGTGAGCAGTGACAAAGCGGATTCCTGAAGGATGAGCAGAGCAAGGCTATGAGCGTTTCCATGCAGAGGGGCCAGTGCGCAGGAAGGCCTATGGAAGGAGGGAGCCTGGCCCCCCAAGGGCCGCCAGTGGGAGACCAGCCACTTCATCTCCAGGAGCTCTGACCTGGGGTCTGAGCCGAGGCCAGGCCCCAGAGAGTGCCCACGGCCTCCTGTCCCTCCTGAAGCTGCCCACTCAGCTCCTCTACTCACTGTCCGAAGAACTTGCAGTGAATACTTCTTGAGGCTTAAACTGGCCTGAAATCATCTTCTGTTGCCTCTGAACCTGGCCCCAAACCCAAGGCCTATTTTTTTTTTTTTTTTTGCCTCACCACACAGCTTATGGGATCTTAGTTCCCCGACCAGGAATTGAACCCGTGCCCTCAGCAGTGAAAGCAGAGTCCTATTGACTGGACCGCCAGGGAATTGTTCCCAAGGCCTATTTAAAGGTGGATAATCTACACTCAGAGAAGTCAGAGAGAGGCTAGTGTAGAAAGACTCATCTCACCGCCTCCTTAGGAAGCTTGTTGGCACAGAGTAACACTTGGTATGCACTCTGTACACTGTGTGCCTTGGACCTGTGCTTCCAAACTCCTCCATTTCCTTGAGGAGGGGAAGCCAGGAGTGAGAAGAATCACGCCACTGCGCCCTTCCGTCTGCACCACCGCTGAAGAACGAGCCGTCACATACCACTTGAGGTTGACATTGGAAATAAAATAAACCGGACTCCCCAGATAGACTCCACCAGTCTCCCAGGTGCTCAAGACAAGTGGTTTTTTCATCTTTCTGTAAAACAGTACTCAGGGTAGGTATGAATTTGCAGGTTTGCCGATAAATCCATTGGTCCAGCAGAAATACTCCTGGACTCTCCAAGACTCAAGCTGTAGTCCTCACTCTGCCTGCCATTAGCAGCACTGCCTTAGGCACGCTGCTTCCTCCTTTTGGTCTCAGTTTCCCAGTCTGTAAAATGGACATTAAACCCTCAGCCATGCCTGTCTGCTTTAATGCATCTTCTGAGGCATCCAGGAAACTGGAAGACTAAACTGTTAGCTGTGCTGCCAGAACACATGGAAGGAGCCGGTCACAACTGATGGAGCCTCCAGTCTTCACCACTTCTTCTCAAACCTCATTCTTAGTCCCTTGGGAGAATTGTCCCAAGACCGCTGTCCCAAGAGCTGGACCCCAGGAGCCCCATCCCTTGTGGCGGTGCATGCCACCGCTTATCCTGGCACTCCCTAGCCCCTTTCCCTAACCCTGCGCTTAAACCACCGTTTAGCCTACAGAGTTAATTATTTTGCTAATTATATCTCCCCCAGTAGAATGTAAGCTCCAGAAGGACAGGTATTTTTGTTTGTTTTATTCGCTGCTATAACCCCAATGCTTAGCACAGTACCTGGCATGTAGTAGGTGCTTTAAAAATACTGTGGTTTTTTGTTGTTCTTTCCGTGCCGCTCAGCATGTGGGATCTTAGTTCCCCAACCAGGGCTAGAACCTGTGCCCCCAGTAGTGGAACTGCAGAGTCCTAACCACTGGACCACCAGGGAATTCCCTAAAAATATTCTTTGAATAAATGGGGTGGATTCAATCTGAAATTCCCTTTCAGTAGAGTCAGGGAGTGAGGGCCTTGGAGCCCAGCAGGCGTGGACTTGTATCCCTGCTCTGTCACTTTCCAGCTTCCTCGCAGCTGCTCCTCGTCCTGAGCCCCCAGTCCCGTTAAGCATCTCCTGCTTGCTGCAGGATCTATTCAGGGACTGCAGGAGCCTGACTGCTGCTTGTCCTTGCACCACTTCCCAAAGGCTCAAGTCCACCTTTGCCGAGGGAAGCCCCCTCGTAGCGCTAGAACCAAGGGCGAGGGGCCCGGACCACCGCCTCCTCCCCTCCTCCCATTTCTGCCTGCAGGCCTGGGCCCCAAGCCTGGCCCCAAACATAAGAGCCGGAGCCAAATGCTTCTAGCATATACCACCGTGGGTGATTTATTTAAGGGTCTCCAAATAATCACTTAAGTGTCACCATGGCAACCAGAAGAGTTGCCATGGAGATTGGAGCAGGAAACGTCCCCATGGAGACCCCTGGGAGACTCTCTAGGAAATCATTACCAGGTGGATGGGGCTTGGGAAAGGGGAGCTGGACAAATAAGGGAGCCCCACAGTTCTGTGTGCTGGCAGGAGAAGGGTGGGGGGGGTGAAGGGCCAGGGTGGGAAAGACCAGCTTAAAAAGGCAAGTTAATGATCTCCACCGACTCTAAGGGACCCGTGTGGTAAATAACTTCTATTGTATGCGCAGAATATATCTGAAAGAAAAGACAGGAAACTAGTAAAAGTGGTGGCTCCCGAGAAGGGGGTGGAGGAGAGAGATTTTTCACTGTATGCTCTTTTGTATATTATTTGAATTTCTTTTATTATAGGTATGTAGATATTAAATATTCCAAAATTAGGGACTTCCCTGGTGGCGCACTGGTTAAGATCCGCCTGCCAATGCAGGAGACATGGGTTCAAGCCCTCGTCCTGGAAAATCCCACATGCCGCAGAGGAATTAAGCCCGTGCACCACAACTACTGAGCCTGCACTCTAGAGCCCACGAGCCACAATTACTGAGCCCGTGCGCCTAGAGCCCATGCTCCACAACAAAAAGAAGCCACCGCAGTGAGAAGCCCGTGCTTCACAATGAAGAGTAGCCCCCGCTCGCCGCAACTAGAGAGAAAGCCTGCACGCAGCAACAAAGACCCAACACAGCCAAAAATAAATTAATTAATTAACAAAAAATAATGATAAAAGTTTGGTAATGATGTATAATAAAGTTAATCTCAAAAAAAATAAAAGTTCTCATCACAAGAAAAAAAATTGTAATGATGTAAGGTGATGGATGTTATCGAAACTTACTTTAAAAAAAAATTCCAA
Source organism: Phocoena phocoena (assembly GCF_963924675.1). Lineage (NCBI taxonomy): Eukaryota > Metazoa > Chordata > Mammalia > Artiodactyla > Phocoenidae > Phocoena > Phocoena phocoena. The sequence continues at coordinate 55,319,171 of NC_089234.1, forward strand.
AATTAAATAAGTTATTTACAGAGCATTTACTATGTTAAATATTTTATATCCTCAAAACAACTCCATAAAGTAGGTACTATCCCCATTACATAGATGGGGAAACTGTGGTTCAGAAAGTGGCCCACAGTCACACAGATCAGTGGGAATCAAACCCAGGGCTCTCCAGCACCCCTAAGCAAGTCTGGATTCTCTGATCTGCCACTGACAGGCTGAGCACCTTTAGGTAACTGTCACCCCTCTGGACCTCACTTTCCTCACCTATAAAATAGCTTGGCACTTTGGACTGGATGAAGGCAAACGTGCTGCTACCTCTGGTATCCTGTGACCATAGCTCTTTAGAAGGATTTCTAAGTGCTCTTATCACAGCCTGTCTCTTCCTTTTCCTCTCCCTCACCCCACTCTCTAATCCCACCCACAACAGTGGATCTTCAGGGTTTTGAAGGAAACACATAAAGAACTCAGAATGTCAAGCCAGAAGGACTTGGGTTTTTTTTTTATTTTTTAAAATGTATTTACTTTTTTTGGCTGTGCTACACAGTGTGGGGGATCTTAGTTCCCCGACCAGGGACTGAACCCACACCCGCTACAGTGGAAGTGCGGTGTCTTAACCACTGGACCACCAGGGAAATCCCCAGAAGGACTTTTTTTTTTTTTTTTTACATCTTTATTGGAGTATAATTGCTTTACATTGGTGTCCCAGAAGGACTTTTGAAGAACCTCTAGATCCTGTCTTAGCAAAGGAGGAGGGTGTGACTCAAGAGAAGGAAGGCGAGCCACCAGGAAAATGCAAACCCAAACTGTGAAATCCCTCCGCACAGCCATTAAGATGACTACAGTCAAAAAGACGAAGGGTAACAAGTGTTTGTGAAGCTGAGAAATTGGAACCTTCATACACTGCTGGTGGGGAAATTGGAAACTTCATACACAGCTGTGTCTTAGCTTGAGCTGCTACAAGAAAAACCCACAGGCTGTATGGCTTAGGCAACAGACATTCATTTCTCACAGTTCTGGACACTGAGAAGTCCTAGATCAAGGTGCTAGCATATTCAGTTCCTCATAAGGGTCGTCATGCTGATTTGCAGACAACCAACCACCTTCTTGCCGAGTCCTCACATGGTGGAGAGAGGAAGCTCTGGTGTCTATTCCTCTTCTTAAAAGGACACTAATCCCATCATGGGGGCACCACCCTCATGATCTCATCTAAACCTAATTATGTCCCAAAGGCCCCACCTTCTAATATGTTAAGGCTTCGACATATGAATTGTGGGGGGCAGGCAAACATTCAGTCCATAACAAGCCACTTTGGAAAACAAGTCTGGTAGTTGCTCAAAAGGTTAAACATAGGTTTACCACATGACCCAGCAATTCCACACCTAGGTATATCCCCAAGAGAATTCAAAAATATTTTAACACAAAAACTTGTACATGAATGTTCATGGCAGCATTATCCGTAATAGACAAAAAGTGGAAAGAACCCAGATGTCCATCAGTGGATGAACAGATAAACAAAATGTGACATACTCATAGTGGAGTATTATTCTGCCACAAAAAAGAATGAAGTACTGACACATGGTACAATGTGGATGATCCTCAAAAACATTACACTACGTGAAAGAAGCCTCTCACAAAGGATCACACGTGACCACATATTAAATGATTCTATTTATATGAAATGTCCAGAATAGGGAAATCTATAAAGACAGAAAGTAAATCAGTGGTTGCCTAGGGCTGAGGGGATAGGAAGGTTGGATGGTGACTGCTAATGGGTATGAGGTTTCTTTTTGGGGTGATGAAAATATTCTAAAATCGATTGTGGTTATAGATGCACAAGTCTGAGTATTCTAAAAGTCACTTCATTGTATACTTTAAATGAGTAAATTGTAAGGTGTGTGAATAATATCTCAATAAAGCTGTTTTAAAGAAGAGAGTGAGATGGACTTCCCTGGCAGTCCAGTGGTTAGGACTCGGCGCTTTCACTGCTATGGCCCCGGGTTCAATCCCTGGTCGGGGAGCTAAGATCCGGCAAGCTGCGTGGCACAGCTAAATAATAAATTAATTAAATAAAAGAGAGTGAGAAGGAAATTACTACCCCAAGGTCACACAGCCTTAGTGGCCACTCTAGGATCTGCCTCCTGGCCAGCGTCCTCTCACCCCTTCTGCTCTGTATAAGAGGGGCCAGCAGGGCTGCTTCTGGAATGAGCAGGTGCAAAGTACTGGGGGCTTCATACTGTGCCCTCCTACCCTTGCCCGCCAGCCACAGCAGCATTCTTTTTTTTTTATTAAAATATAATTGACTTACAATGTATTCGTTTCAGGTGTACAACCTAATGATTCTATATTTTTATACATTATGAAATGATCACAATAAGTCTAATTACCATCTGTCAGCATCAGAGTAGCAGTCTTTAATAAATTGGACAGCCTCAAGATTTCATTTGGAGAAAGAGTTCCACAGCCAAAAGGAAAAAAAGTAAAATTTCACAACCATCAATGAGAGAAGGTATTAAGGAGGGAAGGCAAAGTGATTAAGACCCTGGGCATCAGCCTTGTAGGAACCATCTCTTCTTATTCTGATGCTTTGACATCTTGGGGCCTATGCTGACCCTGAAGAGACTGTGCTTCTCAGGAGCAGCCAATTCCGACAGATAGTAAAGGGCTCTCCAGTGAGTACACCTTCTATGTGCAAACTAGTCAATCCAGAGCCCATACACCAACCATCCTCTTTATCAAGACCTTACAAACTCTCACACTCTAGCTGATTATTTCCCTGTCCTAATCATCCCAGAGCCAGGTATCAGACAACTAGGGGTGGCCCTATGCCCCAGAGCCCACTGAAATTATTCAAACTAGTCAGTCCTATGCCTGTATATTTGTCTCACCTGTGTTTCCTGCAGAAACCACAATAAAGGCTCTTGCCCATGTTCCCTCCCCCATCCTGCCTCCTGACTGACTGACCCTGGTGCTGCCTGGCGTGACCCTGCATGGTGTGGCCCCTCCTCTTAGGAACTGTGAGTAACATACTATCTTTTCTTTCTTTTTTTTTTTAATTGAGGTTTAACTGACATATAACATTATATTAGTTTCAGGTGTACAACATAATGATTCAATACTTGTATACAGTCTGCCCTCTGTATCCAAGGGTTCAGCAACCATGGATTCAACCAACCATGGATCAAAAATATTCACACACAAAAAAATTCCAGAAAGGTCCAAAGAACAGGACTTGAATTTGCTGCACCAGCAATTATTTACATTGCATTTACATTGTATTTACGACTATTTACATGACATTTACATTGTATTAGGTATTATAAGTAATCTACAGATGATTTAAAGTATACGGGAGGGGCTTCCCTGGTGGTCCAGTGGTTAAGAATCCGCCTGCCAATGCAGGGGACACAGGTTCGAGCCTCAGTCCTGGAAGATCCCACATGCCGAGGAGCAACTAAGCCCGTGCACCACAACTCCTGAGCCTGTGCTCTAGAGCCCGCGAGCCACAACTACTGAGCCACGTGCCACAACTACTGAAGCCTGCCTGCCTAGAGCCCACGCTCGGCAACAAGGGAAGCCACCGCAATGAGAAGTCTGTGCATGGCAACGGAGAGCAGCCCCCGCTCACCACAGCTAGAGAAAGCCCGTGCACAGCAACGAAAACGCAACGCAGCCAAAAAAATAAATAAATAAATAAAATTTTTAAATAAATAAACAAATAATAAAGTATACAGGAGGATATGGGTAGGTTATATGCAAATGCTATGCCATTTTATATAAGGGGCTTGAGCATCCGTGGATTTAGGTATCCTCAGGGGTCCTGGAACCAATCCCCAGGAAATATTGAGGGATGACTGTGTATGCAAAATGATCACCACAATAAGTCTGGTTAACATCTGTCACCATACATAGTTACCAAAAAAAAATGTTTTTCTCGTGATGAGGACTATTAAGGTCTACTCCCTTAGCAACTTTTTTTTTTTTTGGCCACGCTGCGCAGCTTGTGAGATCTTAATTCCCTGACCAGGGATCAAACCCGAACCCCCGGCAATGGAATCGTGGAGTCCTAACCACTGGACCGCCGGGGAATTCCCTCTTAGCAACTTTTAAGTATGCAATGCAGTATTATGAAGAATAGTCACCATGCTGTACATGTACTATCTTTTCAATGACAGTCGTCTCCTGATCTGCTGGCCTCATCATACCTAAATAAAGTCTACATTTTAAAGCCAGCCTCATTCTGCTCTAAGCTTGCCTTGGCTCCCTATGACCTCAGGCAAACTCCTTCACCTCCATGCCTCACTTTCCTCATCCATAAACCCAGCTTACCCAGTTACCCACTGTACCTGCCTCAGGGCCCCCATATATAATTGTGTTGTATATATAATTGGCTGTGGTTCGCACAAGGGGGCCATGCCGAAGACCCAAGTGGACACTTGCATCTAGACCCTGCTCTGCTTGCCGAGCTATGGATCTGCCAGGAAGAATGAGCATCTAGACCTAATTTGTAAAAAGGCCCAAATGGGTCAGCAGTGGTCCTTCTCCACCTTGCAGGACTGCCGTCAGTACTAAAAGAGGTAAGAGCTGTGAAGCACCTAGCACCTAGTACAGCACCTAGCACTCCAAAAATAGTGTCACTGTGGTCTCTGGAAGGCAGGAGGGGGCTCCTAGGTACTGTGACAACATCAAGGAAGGCGTCCATTCTTTTTTCTTTTAGGGGTTGAGGGCTGTAGGTGTACCTCAAGTTGACTTTATTTAAGTCTCAAAGGAAGATGACCTGAGTTGACACCCAGGCTATGAATTAACGGATATTTGTATGATCACATTCATAGCAGCTTTATTCACAATAGCCAAAAGGTGGAAGGAACCCAAGTGCCCACTGATGGATGAATGGATAAAGATGTGGTGTATCTATACAATGGAATACTGCTCATCCATAAAAAGAATGAAATCTTGCCATTTGCAGCAACATAGATGGACCCAGAGGGTATTATGCTAAGTGAAATAATTCAAAGAAAGACAAATACTGTATGATTTCACTTACACGTGGAATCTAAAAACAGGGACTCCCTTGGTGGTCCAGTGGTTAAGACTCGGTGCTCCCAATGCAGGGGGCCCAAGTTTGATCCCTGGTCAGGGAACTAGTTCCCGAATGCCACAACTAAAGATCCGGCATGCTGCAATGAAGATCCCATGTGCTGCAACTAAGACCAGGTGCAGCACAATAAATAAATAAATATTAAAGAAATAAAAACAGAAACAAATGTAACAAAACAGAAATGGAGTCATAGATACAGAAAACAAATAGGTGGTTGCCAGAGGAGAGGGGGGTTGGGGGAGGAGAGAAAAAGGTGAGGGAAATGAAGAGGGACAAATTTCCAGTTACACAATAAATGAGTCACGGGTATGAAGTGTACAGTGTAGGGAATACAGTCGATAACAATGTTATAACTTTGTATAGTGACAGAGGACAACTAGACATCATGGTGATCATTTTGAAATGCATGGAAATATGGAATCGCTATGTTGTATACCAAGAACTAACATAGTGTTGTAGGTCAATTATGCTTCAAAAACAAACAAACAGGGCTTCCCTGGTGGCGCAGTGGTTGAGAGTCCGCCTGCTGATGCAGGGGACGCGGGTTCGTGCCCCGGTCCGGGAAGATCCCACCTGCCGCGGAGCGGCTGGGCCCGTGAGCCATGGCCGCTGAGCCTGCGCGTCCGGAGCCTGTGCTCCACAACGGGAGAGACCACAACAGTGAGAGGCCCGCGTACCGCAAAAAACAAACAAACAACAAACTCATAGAGAAAGAGATAAGACTTGTGGTTATCAGAGGCAGAGGGTGGGGGAAAGAGAATTGGATGAAGGTGGTCAAAAGTTACAAACTTCCAGTTATAAGATAAATAAGTACTAAGGATGTCATGTACAACATGATAAAGATAATTAACACTGCTGTATGTTATGTATGAAAGTTGTTAAGAGTAAATCCTGAGTTCTCATTACAAGGAAAATAATTTCTATTTCTTTAATTTTGTGTCTATATGAGATGATGGACGTTTACTAAACTTACGGAGGAAATCATTTCATCATGTGTGAACCATTTCATCAGGTCAAATCATTATTCTGTACACCTTAAACTTATACAGTGTTGTGTGTCCATTAAATCAATAAAGCTGGAGAAAAAAGAGAGAGAAAGGAAATTCTGACATACGCCTCAACAGGGATGAACATTGAGAACATTATGCTAAGTGAAATAAGCCAGTTGCAATAAGACAAATACTGTATGATTTCTGCTTATAGGATGTACCTAGAGCAGTCAAATTCATAGAGACAGAAAGTACAATTACGGTAGTCAGGGCTTGAGGGGAGGGGGAAATGAGGAATTATTGTCTAATGGATGCAGAGTTTCAGTTTTGCAAGATGAAAGAGTTCTGGAGATCGACTGCACAACAACGCCAATGTATGGAATGCCACTGAACTGTACCCTTAAAGGTGGCTAAAATGGTAAATTTATGTTATGTATATTTTTTCACAATTTTTTTTAAGGCACAGCCAAGTTGTACTTCCCAACAAATCCATGCACATGGTAGTGATTACTGTTCCCCATCTTGTCCTATAGCAAAACTGCTCAAGGCAGTGGGAAGTGATCTTTAAAGTGTTTCTCCACTGGTGAGGTCACGACCCTTGTTTAGACTCCCTTGGGACTGGTGGGCTAGCACTGTCTGTGACGTGGGTGGGACACTTTGCTCCCCTGCCCACAGCCACTATAACACTTTTATTTTTGTTTTTCTGTTTTGTTTTGGGTTTTTTTTTAAGATTTAATTTTGTTTATTTTTGGCTGTATTGGGTCTTCGTTGCTGCACGTGGGCTTTCTCTAGTTGCAGCGAGCAGGGGCTACTCCACATTGCAGTGCACGGTCTTCCCATTGCGGTGGCTTCTCTTGTCTCGGAGCACAGGCTCTAGGTGCGCGGGCTTCAGTAGTTGTGGCACCTGGCTTAGTTGCTCCGCGGCATGTGGGATCTTGCCGGACCAGGGATCAAACCCATGTCCCCTGCATTGGCAGGTGGATTCTTATCCACTGCACCACCAGGGAAGTCCCTATTACACTTTAATTACCCCCCCACACACACACCCTTGTATGTAGGTGCATTTGCTAATAGGACAGGAGAAAATATCTATTTTAATTCGGAGTTCTTTGTCTTCTCCTGAGGCTCAACGTTTTGTTGACCATTTGTTTTCACTTTTCACAAGTTGCCTGTTCTTAACACATGAGATTAACCAGGAGAGCAGGTGGGACCACTTTGTTTCCTAGTCCCATTGGCGTTTCAAACTTCATTGCCCTTGTTTTGATAACTTGCTTTGCCTTAAACCTGAATAAATCAGGTTTATTCATCAGAGTTCCTGGTAACAAGAAATAGAAACCAAATCCTGCTAATGATGTGGAAAAGTTTTGTTTTGTTTTGTTTTTGGAAACATATCAGGCAGCTCACAGAATCATCACGAAGGCTGGAAACCCACAATGAGAAAATTGTGGCAAAGCCCAAGGGCGAATGGCAGCAGAGAGCCAGTTGGGTCTGATTAGGATCCGAGGCGCTGTGCCAGTGGGTCTGGTGCTTCCTTAGTCCCTGCTGCCAAAATAAGGAGGGCATGCAGGAGCATGCAGTTGGTCATGACAGCCACCAGGGACCAGGGGACAGGGATAGTGAGGGTCTGTAAGTCCTGTCCTCAGGAATGGGAGGCAAGGAGAAGCCTTCACTCAATGGAGGAAGGGGGGATTTAGATGCTGGGCTGTCCAAAAGGTGATGCCCACCAAGTACTTAACAGGGTACAAAGCATCTTCATGTCCATAAAAATAATGGTCAGTGGTCACCATTTTCTTGAGCTTTGCTATGTAGGGAGCACCCTGCTGAACCTGTTAAATGCTATGTCTGTTAACTCTTACAATGGTCGTCTGAGGTTGGTATCACTCTCGCTGTTTCATAAATGAAAAAAACCAAGTTCTAGGAAAAAACAGAAAAAAGAGAAAATGGAGTGGAGGAAATGATCAAATAAATACTTGAAGAAAGCTTTCCAAAACTGAGGGACATGCACTTCCAAATTAAAAGGGCCCATTGAGCACCTGACATAATGGATGAAAATAAACGACCCATATTAAGACAAATCATTATAATTCAGAACATGGAAGACAAAGAGATCTCACCAAAGGGAGAGGGATTAGGTCAGGAATTAAAATGGCTTGAATGTCTCAACAGAAGCAGTGGAAGTAAGACACTTAAGCAATGCTTTTAAAATTCTGCAGGAATATTACCCACAACTTGGGACTTCCCTGGCGATCCATTGGTTGAAACTCTGTGCTTCTACTGCAGGGGGCACAGGTTTGATCCCTGGTCGGGGAACTAGGATCCCACATGCTGAGTGGCAAGGCCAAAAGAAAAAAAAAAAGAAAGAAAATTACCCACAACTTAAAATTTTATATCCAACGAAACTATCAAGTAAGTTTGAAAGTTAAAAAAAAAAGTTTATGTCACTTAAATGATCTTTGATCAAAAAAATTTTTTTCATGTACTTTAGAGGCTACTGGAGGATGTGTTTCACCAAAATAAGTTTGTAAACCAAGCAAAAGGCTGAAAACAGGAAAGAGGAATCTGACTCAGGAGAGCAGTGTAGAGAATCCCCCAGGATGTTGGTGAAGGGAGATTGCCAGATTAAAAACAATACAACAGGCCTAGAGGGCACCCAGCCTAAATCCAATTAGGTCAGGAAGCTCCAGGAGAGATTGCTTCAAGAAAATGAAATTGGAAGAACATCATCGAAAGGTATTGAGGGGAGATTTCAACAACTGGAAGAGTTTGGCATTGAGTACGAAGAATACTAAGTGAATTGGGGTGAGGGGGCATGGTTATTAACTCCAGGGAAAATAAAAACTTATGCATGAAAAGAAGAAATCATAGTACATCCCGTAGCTTATAGTGTAAACACATGGGAATAGTGTTTACCTGGAGGTAATAATGTAAACACTGACTGCTGCTCTAACCAAATTATTATATCGTTATATTGGGAGGATGGGGGCCAGGAGGGTGAGTGGGTTGTTGGAGTGGGGAAGACGATAATAAATAGTCCCTGAAACTGAAAAATCGTGAAGTAGTAATAAAACAATATTATCTAGGAAATTATGGCAGATGCTCAAAGAATGAGCCATAAAAATTGAAGGGGGAGGGCTTCCCTGGTGGCGCAGTGGTTGAGAGTCCGCCTGCCGATGCAGGGGACACGGGTTCGTGCCCCGGTACGGGAAGATCCCACATGCCGCGGAGCAGCTGGGCCCGTGAGCCATGGCCGCTGAGCCTGCGCGTCCGGAGGCTGTGCTCCACAACGGGAGAGGCCACAACAGTGAGAGGCCCGCGTACCGTGAAAAAAAAAATAAATAAAATTGAAAGGGGAGAGCTCTGATGAGGGAGAGATTTTCATAAATTTTGCACCACTATTTGACTCTTTGAGCTATGTGAATGAATAACTTTAATAAAACTTAAAACTGTGCCCTGATTTCTATCTTAGGATGTACAAGCTGAGGCAGGCAGACACAGGAAGCAATGGTAAAGAGATACAGACGAAGAATCCGGGATCCTAAAAGAAAACTTTAGCTGTAGACAGGGAAGGAAAGAGTACATACAGGTAAAAGGAACAGCAGTACTTCCAGAAACAAGCAGGCTCTGGCTAATATTGTGACCTCTGCAGACTCATCCAGCAAACTGGCACACAGAAGGTGACCTTTGAACTTGACCTTCCAGGAGGCAGCCTTGTTCTCCAGGGCAGGTAGCACGGGATGGAGGTCCCTGGAACGCAAAGCAGCCATGTCCCCACCCTTCCCTCTGCTCCTCTTCATCCTCTCCTCCTTCCTCCACCAGCCCCTGCTCAGGCCCCTCAGGAATCCTGCCTGGAGGTGACAACTTTGTGCTCAGACTTGCAGAGATCAAACTGGCTGAAGGGATTAGGGTGCTCCTCAGAGCCAGCAGACAAACCTGGCTTTGCTTTTGCGTCCCACTCCCGCCCCCCACATCCTCTGTCCCCAGTCATGGTCATGTTTGCAGTATCTAGGCAGACAGCTCAGCTGACCCACCTGTGCAGCTTCCCCAGACATTCCTCACCCAGACAGTGGTGCCAGGAGTGAACCTGCAGAGAAAGGGAAGGTATTAGGGGAGAATTAAGGTGAGGAAGTGACTCCGTCCAGCATAAGCCTGCAGGCATCCGGAGAGCTCTCTCAAGGCACTGTGGCCGCTTGCTTCAGCCTTCAAGTCGGCCTGGGAGTGTTGCTGAAATGTGACTCTCCCTGCCCCACTGAGCACTGAGGGTGGGAGGGGAAAGTTGGCTGCGCTCCTGTTCCCTTCCTCCACCCCCAGAGCAGGGGAGGGGGTGGGGTGGGGATGGGCTTGGGGGTCCTTGGATTTTGCATGCTGCATGCCCGCGAGTTTCTTTCTCCTGGATCTGTTTGCTTTATGCAGAGTGGAGCCAGGTTGGAGAGGTGACCCTACGGAGGGGCTGCACCTCCCCCGCCCTCAAGGAGCTGCCCACCAAGGGGACCAAGGGTGGGCCTTTGGGGCTTGGTAGGCAGGAACCATCTCCTTGTGGCTCAGAGGAGAGCCCCAGGGAGTGTTCTGTAGAGAGTGCACGTGTCTTGAAGTCAATTCAAATTCAGGTTCTTGACCTTCGTCAAGACACTGGTATACTAGAGACTGTTTCCTCATCAAACAAACCCTGGTAGCCAAGACGACCCCATTAGTTTGTGGTGAAGTCACTCATTCATTCACTCCACAAACACTCTGATATGCCAGAATCTGTGCTCATTTAGCAAGAATTTAAAAAATAAACCACCTCACACCCATTAGAATGGCTCCCGTTTAAAAGAAATGTCAATTGACCCTTGAACAACGTGGGTTTGAACCGTGCGGGTCCACTTATATGCAAAAATTTTCAATGGTAAATACTACAGTTACTACACGGTCCATGGTTGGTTGAATCCAAGGATGCAGAGGAACCCGGGGTATGGAGGGCTGACTATAAATTACACAAGGATTAACCCTGTGTTATTCAAGAGTCATTCTACTTCAATTAAAAATTATGAAAAGAAAAACCCAGAAAATAACACGTGTTGGCAAGGATGTGGAAATGTGGGAACCCTCGTTCACTGTTGGTGGGGATGGAAAATGATGCAGCCACTGTGGAAAACAGTATCAGCGTTCCTCAAAATATTACACAGAGAATTACCCTATGATCCAGCAATTCTGCTTCTGGGTATATGCCCCAAAGAATTGAAAGCAGGATCTCAAAGAGATATTTGTACCCCCATGTTCAAAGCAACATTATTCACAATAACCAAGAGGTGGAAACAACCCAAGTGTCCATCAACAGATGACTGGATAAACAAAAGTGGTAAATACATACAGCAGAATATTATCCAGCTGTATAAAGAAGGCAATCCTGTCACATGCTACACCATGGATGAACCATGAGGACATTACACTGAGTGAAATAAGCCAATTACAAAGGGACAAATATGGTATGATTCCACTTACATGATGTAGTGTTCCTGGAGTAGTCAAATTCACAGAGACAGAATGTAGAATGGTGGTTGCCAGGGGCTGAGGGAAGAGGGGATTGGGAAGCTGTTCCTTAATGGGTGCAGTTTCAGTTTTGCAAGATGAAAAGAGTTCTGGAGATTGATTGCACACCAATGTGAATATACTTAACACTACGGAACTGTATACTTAATAATGATTAAGATGATAATTTTTGTTATGAACGTTTTAAGCACAATTAAAATAATAATTTTATTTTTTAATTTTAGAAAAGAGACACAATTCCTCCACTAACATACTCAGATCTAGCTGGGTAGAGGGACAGGAGCACAGCCACACAACATAACACCTGGCACGTAACAGGCGCCCAGAGACAATTTGTTGAATACTTGGTAGAAAGTGCTGTAAACAAGAATGAACGTATTATAGGGAAGCACACAGGAAGGAGCATTTCATTTTGCTTGGGGTGGGGAGGGGTGGGTTACGGAGGAAAGGACATTTGAGCTGTATTCTCAAATACTAGGTTTGACCAGACCAGAGAATTCTGGTTATCACATCAGTTTTAGGACTTCGGGGAAATTCCCTTTGAGCCTCAGTTTCCTCATGTGTAAAAAGGCAAAAATACCAACACTGTAAGGGTGCAGTGAGGATTAAATGAGAGAATGTATGTCAATAGACTAACGGTAACTGGCACATAACGCACACTCATTTAATGGTAACCTTTAGTATCACTGTTTTTATTGTTCTTATCATCATTATTGCCATTATTATATTTTGGCCATGTTGGACAATGGTTGTAAGTTAACGCTAAAAAGGTAGGTCAGGGTCAGATTATGAAGAGCCAAATAATCTGACGATTATTTGGGATGAGCCAAAAGTTCGGTCATATTTTTCTATCCATTAGAAGCCTTGGAAGACTTTCGAGGCAGAGATTTTCTGGGATGTTAAAAATGGATTTGCTTGCAGTTAAGTTTACATATTTACCTTACTTACCTAGGTTGGATGTGTGGGCTTCTAGGCCACCCCATCTGGGTTTCAACGCACTGTTTACTTGTCAAGGGGCTTTAAGTACCAGTTAATTAGGAGACGTCTGGGAGAAAAGCTCTAGCCTTAAAAAATCAGGAGGAGAGGACCCAGAGAGGAGAATGGCAAAATTCTAACTAGAGAAAAAAACGTACTTTGAAACTGACCATGTGGGCATTACAGTTTCCTAAATGAACAGATAGTATAACTTGCAATGTCTAAGAAAGTGGCCTTGTTAAATATGTATTTTACTCTCCAATATTTTGTGTTGGGGCTTATGTCCGTGTGTGTATGTTTGTGTGGTGAGGGAATTAGGCAGATCTGCTTAGAAGTGCTCTTCTGAGCAAGGCCAGTCTATGGCAGAGATTGTCCTACAAATCCATTCTCTCTTCGTCCTTAATGATGGAACCCACAGCTTTCAGCTGGGCATATGGGCACCAAGAATAAAGACTATATATTTCCTAGTATCACTTGCAGTTAATTGTGTCCATGAGATTAAGTCTGGCCATTGGGAAATAAGAGGAAGTGGCTTGTGTGAATTTCTGAAAGTGTGTTCAAAGAAAAGGGGTGAAACTTTCTTTTCCTTTCCTCCTTTTTGTTGGCTAGAATCTAGATGTAATGGCTGGAACTCAAGCAGCCGTCTGGGAGTTTAAGCAGCTCAAGCCCTGTGCAGAGGAGAGTGAAAGACGATGGAAGGAACCTACACCGTGGAGCACTACACCAGCCTGGTTAGCTGACTAGGGGTCTTCATTTATGTGGGAGAGGAATGCACTTCTATCCTGTTTAACCCACTGTTATTTTGGGGTTTCTGTCACTCACAGCAAAGCATAATCGTAAGTGTCATAGTAGCCAATAAACCTTGGGTTTATTCCCTTCAGTGGCCTCTGAACCATTTTTTGCCTTCAGCGTCCCCCAAACTCTCAGCCTGATGAAGCCAGGGAAGTTCAACTGGTGTTACAGGTCTGTTTTAAAGAGACTACCCTGGCCCACTGAGTGGAATGAGCTCCAGATGGGAATGCCTACACTTAGGTGCAACCATTTCAGAAAACAGGCATCACCTGGTAACGTCAAAAATCACATACACCGTGACTCAGCAATTCCTCTTAAATATATTAAAGAGATTTGCGCATGCATGCCATAGTACTGTAGGAGTTACATACAGCAGCGTTGTTAGTATCACCAAAGACTGGACACAATCCTACTGACCATCAACACAAGAATAGCCAAGTAAATGGGGAGGGGGGGTGTTTCTACTTTTTTTTTTTTTTTTTTCCAGTACGTGGGCCTCTCACTGTGTGGCCTCTCCCGTTGCAGAGCACAGGCTCCGGACGCGCAGGCTCAGCGGCCATGGCTCACGGGCCCAGCCGCTCCACGGCGTGTGGGATCTTCCCGTACCGGGGCACGAACCCGTGTCCCCTGAATCGGCAGGCGGACTCTCAACCACTGCGCCACCAGGGAAGCCCCTGGGGGGGGGGTGTTTATACAATAGAATGGACTACATAGCAGTGAGGAGGAATGAACTACCACCGCAAGCAACAGCACAGGCAAAACTCCAAAAAATCATGTTGCACAAAAGGAGCACGCCACAGAAGAAAATGTGCAGGTGTAGAAAACTCAAAACCAGGTAACTCTAGACTATGTGTTGTCCAGTGGTATATGCATTCATGGCTCAGCTATAAAGAAAAGCAAGAAACTGGTTCACACCAGATTCAGGACAGAGGTTGGAGGAGGGGAAGAGGCGGTACGGGGGGTGATGGTGGGGAACACAGGAGGCTCCTGGGGTTCTGGCAAGGTTCTATTTCATAATTACCCTGGGGAGCTGGAGAGTGGGTGACGATGCGGGTGTTTGCTTTGGAATTATTAAAACTGTACACAATGCGTGTTCTGCTGTCTTCTGAATGCGGGAGAGACAGGAAGGGAGGAAGAGTTAAGGCTCTGTTTTGACAGTGCAGGGGAGAGAGGATGAATGCCTTTCCCCCTCTTCCTTCCCCGTCAGCAATAATGACTCATTCCACCACCATTTAGCACTTACTCCATTCTGCTTGAATTACTGTTAGCTGTTAACACGTCTGTCTCCCTCTGTCATTAATTTATTCATTCAGTTGACAATTACTGAAAGTCTCCAAAGTGTCAGCAGGAGGGAGGGGTGACAGGAGGGAGTTAACCAATAAAAATGAGCAAACCCGGCTTCTTTCCTCCCCGCAGCTTGGAGACTTTTCAGGGAGACAGACAAATCTCCAACAGCGTGGCCTCATTTGGTCCCGTGCCTTCGGGGTCTGGGTTCTGATAGAAGTGGCAGCACTGGAGCTGAGGGGGGTGACTATCTGAGGGCCAGAGGGGCCTGCCTGCAGCTCTGCAGGCTCTCTGCCCGCCCAGCACAGCAGCGAGGTGCTCAGGGAGTGTCGGCTGGGGCCGGCATGCTAGTCAGCGGGCAACACAAGTGGCGACGACTACCCCTAGGAAGGGACTTCAGAGAGTCCTGAGTCTGGGTTCACTGTTTCTCAGACTACAGATGAGATTCACCTGGGGTGGGGTTAAAAATTCAGCACTTCTGCCCTGGAGGGCCTGGCCTTGCAGGTTCTGGGTGGGGTCCCAGGAAACTGGATATCAAACTCACTTCTCTGGTGTCACATGTACTGCGTAGTGAAATGTACATTCTTCTCTCTTTTGAATGTAAGACGTGTTTCCTCATTTGGGAGGCCCTGAAGTGATTGGTGGGGTGATTAGCAGGGCAGCCTCGTCATTCCCAGAAAAGCGCTAGACCTGAGGTGGACAGGGTCTTCATTTCTGTCCTCCTGGTATTTCTCTTGGGTTAACAAATGTTTATGGAGCCAAAATTAATAAATGAGAGAGAACCCAGCATTTCTCTGAAATGTAAATGAATCTTGCTCCCAACTTTGGAACACCCCAAAGATTCTTCTGTGAGCATCTGTGTCCATCTGAAAACATTCAGAGGCAGTACAGCAAGGTGGTGCAGAGTTTACCTCCAGACCTGGGCCCTCATTGCTGCTCTCGTACTTGGTACTTGTGCGACCTTGGGCACATCATTTGACTGCTCCGTGACTCAGTTTCCCCATTTGTGGTACATACTTCAGAGGGTTGTTCTGAGGATTAATACAGTCCATACAGAATGGTAACTATTATTACTATTGTGTTTTTCTGGCTTTTGTCTTGCGGTGAGAAGGTGGGGCTAGCCTCGGGTGGAGCCAACCTCAGGAAAGAAGGAATTCATCTGGAGCCAGCTGGCCTCCCGGAATAAAACAGGCTCTTGGAGAGGCTGGGTGGGGCACCCTGAAACCTAGGAGGAAAAACTCCCTGCAGAGGGCAGAGCTGTGTGTACAGGCCACGACTAGCCTTCCCTAGTTGGGAAGCTTCTGTGGCTCCTGGTAACTCACTACTGGGTGGCTTTTTGCCCTCTTTAGGCAGCTTCAGTTTCACCATAGGTATAAGCTGACACCTGTGGGGTTCCTGAACGGGCTCACGTGCTTGCTGTTGGAGTCTGGAAGTCAGAGGGGAGAAACTGAAGACCGAGACTGGTTTCTCAGAGACCTCCAGAGGAGAGGGCTTTGGGTAAGCAGGCACTTTTCCCACCTGGGCTTCGGGTTCTTCCCTTGAGAACAGTGAAGGAACTGGACGTGTTGATGCACACACATATGCACAGAACAAGAGGTGAGTGGGTTATGTGGCTGCTGAATTGAGATGAGAGGTGACCCAGGGAGTGGGGGCCTTATCAGGAGGCTTCCCCACTATCTAAGGCAGTTTCCTCCCAAAAGATTCATGCCCCAAATTAGTATCCTATTTTTACAAGTAAGAAAACAGAGTCACAAAGCAATTCAATAATTAGGAGTTGTGGAAACACATGAAGATAACTCAAATGAGAATAAGCAAATGCTATCTACTCTGAGTTTGATGTAACAAGTGAGTCGGCCACCATTGCTTGCTTTTGGTGTGTAGAGAAGGGGTAAAATTTTATAGTGGAAAAAGGGGAAGACTTCAGGTATGCTCTGATTGGAGGCTGTTGGCATGGGGTGGATTAACTAGAAGTAGACATCCTACATGATTGGTTAGGGGGGCATATTTGGCTTGCTCCAGTTGGTCCTAAGTTGTAACTAGATGCAGAATTAGGGAAGCTGTCAGTTATTAAGTCCTGGCTGTTTGAGGCCCATTGCTACAGGGGTTGTTGTTTAGTTTCTGCAGACGGATTGGCTGGTTTTCTAAACTGGTTGCTTCAGATTGTGGGTCAGAGTTCTATTTTTATATATGGTTTGGCCATTGTCCATTTGTATATTCGGTCTCTCAGAGGTCTCCATGGCCTTGCACTTAAGCAGCTACCTGTGCCGTGACCTGTTGCCACCAGTGCAGGAACACGTTGTGTGACTATGCCTGCCTAAACAAGGCCGCCTATGGAGGGCTTTCCCACCAAGGAACAACTCATAAAACTGCACAGAGCTGGTGGTTCCCAGCTGGAAACTGAAGGCCAGTGTTCCATCCCTTCTAACATGCTGTTTCTGGCATGGGTTCATTCTCACCACCTCCAGGAGTCTTACCGGGCCATGGGTCCATTTGCATCTGATTTACATGTGTCTGCAGACAGGACAGCTGTTGATTTCTAGCTTATTCTGCAGCAGCTGGATTTCATTCCTCTGAAGGCAAGGTAGTTTTTTTAAAAATAATTTTATTGAAGTATAGTTGATTATGTTGTGTTTAATTTCCTCTGTACAGCAAAGTGATTCAGTTACATATATTCTTTTTCATGTTCTTTTCCATTATGGTTTATCACAGGATTTTTGTTTTGTTTTCTTTTTTTTTTTTTTAAATAAATTATTTTTGGCTGTATTGGGTCTTTGTTGCTGCGCGCCGGCTTTCTGTAGTTGCAGCGAGCGGGGGCTACTCTTCGTTGCAGTGAGCGGGCCTCTCATTACGGTGGCTTCTCTTGTTGCGAAGCATGGGCTCTGGGTGAACTGGCTTCAGTAGTTGTGGCTTCAGTAGTTGTGGCTCACGGGCTCGAGCGCAGGCTCAGTAGTTGTGGTGCATGGGCTTAGTTGCTCTGCGGCATGTGGAATCTTCCTGGAGCAGGGTTCGAACCCGTGTCCCCTGCATTGGCATGCGGATTCTTTTTTTTTTTAATTATTTATTATTTATTTTTGGCTGCATTGGGTCTTTGTTGCTGCGCGTGGGCTTTCCCTAGTTGTGGCGAACAGTGGCTACTCTTCTTTGCGGTGCGCAGGCTTCTCATTGTGGTGGCTTCTCGTTGCGGAGCATGGGCTCTAGGTGTGCGGGCTTCAGTAATTGTGGCACATGGGCTCAGTAGTTGTGGCTCACGGGCTCCAGAGCACACGCAGGCTCAGTATTTGTGGTGCACGGGCTTAGTCGCTCCACAGCATGTGGGATCTTCCTGGACCAGGGCTCAAACCCGTGTCCCCTGCATTGGCAGGCGGATTCCTAACCACTGCACCACTAGGGAAGTCCCTATCACAGGATATTGAATATAGTTTCCTGTTCTATACAGTAGGACCTTGTTGTTTATCCATCCTATATATAATAGTTTGCATCTGCTAATCCCAAACTCCCAACTTCCCTCCCCTTGGCAACCACAAGTCTGTTTTCTATGTCTGTGAGTCTCTTTCTGTTTCGTAGATATGTTCATCTGTATTGTATTTTAGGTTCCATACATGAGTGATGGTATTTGTCTTTCTCTTTATGACTTACTTCACTTAGTATGATAATCGCTAGGTCTACCCATGTTGCTGCAAATAGCATCACTTCATTCTTTTTTATGGCTGAGTAATATTCCATTGTATATATGTACCACATCTTCTTTATCCATTCATCTGTCAATGGACATTTAGGTTGTTTCCATGTCTTGGCTATTGTAAATAGTGCTGCTATGAATATAGGGGTGCATGTATCTTTTTGAATTATAGTTTTGTCTGAGTATATGCCCAGGAGTAGGATTGATGGATCATATGGCAACTCTATTTTTATTTTTCTGAGGAACCTCCATACTGTTTTCCATAGTGGCTGCACCAACTTACATTCCCACCAACAGTGTAGGCTACTGTGTTGGCTATTGTAAACAGTGCTGCTATGAACATAGGGGTGCATGTATTTTTTTGAATTATACTTTTGTCTGGGTATATGCCCAGGAGTGGGATTGCAGGATCATATGGAAACTCTATTTTCAGTTTTTTGAGGACCCTCTATACTGTTTTTCATAGTGGTTATACCAATTTACATGCTGGCAGGGGTGGTTTTGATGCACTGTCAAAAGCTCTTCTGAGGCTTCTCAGCCACTCTCTGACCCTAGAGGTTCTCTCTCCTGCAAGATGGCAGACACACACAGCTAGGAGGGCTAGGAGGGGCCTTAGGTCCCTCGTCTGTAACACAGAGCTGATCGTAGTACTCACTGCCCATAGGTGTAATGTAGAGGAATTGGGGACTGCAGGAGAAGCCTTCAGTATAGTGCCTGGTGTGTACTTAGCACTCAGAAAAGGGGAACAGTCATAGTTTTCTCTTTGACTGGGGTTGTAGTAACCCCAGAGACACTGGGCCTCTCAGACTACAGTCTCTGGTCTAGACCAGAAAGATGGAGGTGCTCCATTAGGGAGTTCTGAGTGTGACGCTGGGCACCAGGAGCAGATGGGCTCCTTTCTAAGGTTCTTAAATGTTTTGAATCTCTGATCTCACTCAGAATTTTGCCCTCTTCTGGTACTCTGGGCAAGCTTTATCACTAAGTATGAGCCTCTCTCAGATGTCTTATTTTAAAGTCTTAGGGCATGGGACTTCCCTGGTGGCACAGTGGTTAAGAATCCGCCTGCCAATGCAGGGGACACGGGTTCGATCCCTGGTCCAGGAAGACCCCACATGCCGCGGAACAACTAAGCCAGTGCGCCACAACTACTGAGCCTGTGCTCTAGAGCCCGCATGTCACAACTACTGAGCCCGCGTGCCACAACTACTAAAGCCCACACGCCTAGAGCCCATGCTCTGCAACAAGAGAAGCCACCACAATGAGAATCCCACGCATCGCAACGAAGAGTAGCCCCCGCTCACGGAAACTAGAGAAAGCCTGCATATAGCAACGAAGACCCAACACAGCCAAAAATAAAAATAAATAAATACATTTAGTAAAAAAAAAAAAAAAATCTTAGGGCACTTGCCTCTGAGCTATTCCTGAACTAAGAACAAAAACAGTCTGGATGAAAAACGTCTTCATTATTTGAGAAGCTACCAAGAGCCAAGCTTAAGCCGATTTTTTCTAAACAGGTGTAGCTCATTTCATTGTCATAGCGTCCTAAAGAGTTGTGTGATGGGCTTCCCTGGTGGCGCAGTGGTTGAGAGTCTGCCTTCCGATGCAGGCGACGCGGGTTCGTGCCCCGGTCCAGGAGGATCCCACATGCCCGCGGAGCGGCTGGGCCCGTGAGCCATGGCCGCTGAGCCTGTGCGTCCGGAGCCTGTGCTCTGCAGCCGGAGAGGCCACAACAGTGAGAGGCCCGCGTACAGCAAAAAAAAAAAAAAAAAAAAAAAAGAGTTGTGTGAAAAGTGGCATTTTCACAAACATTTCCATTTTCAGCATCCTGGGGCAGTTCATTCTTTTAAGGAACTCTCTAAGGAAATCCTTTTAAATGTCACATCTCGGATGTTGGGCCACTTGCAATTTCCAGGGTGCAACAGGGAAAGGATCCTAGGAAGGCTTGCTTCTCCACTCACACACATCCAAGTGTCCTCACAGACACCCACACTCGTGCTGAAACAGCCCTACTCCTGCCCACAACACCCTCACCCTTGTGCATGTGTGCACACGCAAGCTCTCGTGTGCACACACTCACTCTTGAAGGCAATCTTGTTTGCCGCCAAAGGAGCCACACACGGGGAGCAGACACCGGGATCTGTTTCTTCTCCAGGGAGCAGCTGCTGCTTAAAGCCCAGGGTCAAGACGTAAAGCCCAGGGTCAAGAGGCCCCTGGGGCCCCAGCTCACTCAGCCTGCAGAGGAGGCCCAGTTTCTAGGTATTTTCCTTTGAAAGCTTTCCCTCCAATTGCTGATGGAGAACTGGGTTCTGTTTTCCAAAGATACCATAAATGATTACTCCCAAAGCAAGTCCTGGCGGAGGAGTAGGTTTCCATCGGTTCATACAACAGGGTTTTTTGGGTGCCTATCACATGGCAGGCACTCTGGCAGGAACTGGGGGTTCAACAATGAACAGTTGATATTGTTTCTGTCCCTGAAGAGCTCATAGTCTTTGGGGATCTTTAGTCTTCTACTGCTGCCATAATAACATTTCCACAAACTTAGAGCTTTAAAACAACCTGCATTTAAGATCTCACAGCTCTGTAGTTCTGAGGTCCAGATGGCTGGACTGGTTTTCCCCACTCAGGGTCTTGCCAGGGTAAAATCAAGGTGTCGGCCATCTGGGCTCTAATCGGGAGGCTGTGGAAGAATCCAGGCTGGTTCAGATTGTTGGCAGAATCCAGTTCCTTGCTGTTGCAGGACTGCAGTCCCTTTTACTTTGCTAGCTGTTGGCTGGGGACTGCCTTTTGCTCCTTAGACCTTCTCTCTGCCCCCTTTGCATGTGGACTCCTACATCTCAGCTGGCAGTGGCATGTCAAATCCTTCTTGTGCTTGGATATCTCTCCAACTTCCCCTTCTATTGCCTCCAGGCTGAGAAAATCCTCTGCTTTGAACCGTTTGTGTGATTAGATTGGGCCCACCTGGATAATCTAGGCGGCGATCCCCATTTCAAAGTCTGTAACTCTAATCACATCTGCGCAGTCCCTTTAGCCGTGTAACATAACACATTTCATATTCAGAGCTTCTGGGGACTAGGGCATGGACATCCTTGCGAGGGTGCATTCTGTGTACCAAAGGGATAGAGAGAAGTAAACTGGCAACTGTAGGAATACACACTGATAAATGTTAATAAAGGGGAGGTAAAACGTTGCAGTGATAGCTAGGAGCAGAGGTATCTAGCCCTTTTGAGAGGAGGTCAGGAAGGCATGTCTGGCTTCCTAAAGCAGGTAGTTGAAATGTGAAGTTGAAATGTGAAGAATGGGCTCTGTATCAAAGGGTTAAGGCTTCCGGCAGGATTGTGCTTGCAGAAACTGGGAGGGGGCCATGACCTCCCTCAAGGCTACACTAAGCTGGGGAAAGTATTTCTGAGCAGAGGCATCTTCAGTTGGGTCTGGTGGGCCAAGCTTGTAGCAGGGCAGGGCAAGGCAGGAAAGGGTGGGGGTCCTGCTGCTTAGCCCCCCAGGGGTAGAGGCTTTGCCTGGAGCTCCCAGGCTGTCCCCCACGTGCAGGTGTGAACCTCTCTCACGTTGCTTCTGATGCTGGTCCTTTTTCAGATGCTCTCGTTCCCCATCTTTCCATTTTTAGCAGATATTTTTGTGAAGTAGGGCTTCAGTGCAAAACTCTTTTGTTCATTCATTCATTCATTATGTTTGCTTCTTAATTAAACAGTATCTGTTGAGCACCTACCACATGCCAGGCGTTGTGGGAAGGGAATACAGCAGAGAACAACATAGAAGGGGCCCCTGCCCTTACCTGTCGTCTGAATACAAGTGAAATAGAAGTCTTTCAGCTGGAGCCCGCACCATTCTTTCAGGAGCCTAGAAACATCTGTCGAAAACCAGTTGCTACATGCTACGGGGAGTCTTTCCTCTCAGATGGATGAGACAGTGGAAGCCAAAAGAACAGTGACACCTGCCATTGATAGAGCACTAACTCCTCTGATATTATTCTTGATGATAATATCCCTATTTTACAGACAAGGAAACAGACACAGAAAGGTTTACCCAACGTTACCCAGCTGATAAGGGGCAAAGCTGTTATTTAAATGAGGCATTCTGACTGCAGCAGTTGCTCAAGCACTACATTACGAGGTTTATATGCCTGCCACATACTGGGCATTGAGCGAGGGCTTTGTATAAATCCTGTCACTGAATCCTCCTAGTAACCCCACCAAAGGGTGATGTTTATTCCCAGTGTTGAGATGCAGAAATGGAGGCTCAGAATAGTTAAGTAACTAGCCCAGGGATACCTAGGGAGTGAGTGTCAGCATTGGGATCTGAGCTCATGTCTGTCCTGCTCCAAAGTGATTACCCTTTAAAAGGGAGGGAGTGTGGGTGGAGAAGAGGGGTGAAGAGCCACTGTGGAGAGGAAGGAGCCAGTGGGGGAGAGAGAAGATGTTCTCAGGGTGGGGTGAAGCAGAGCAGGGTGGAAGACGCTGGAGGAGGTGTGAGGGAAAGGCCTTGGGCTGGCAACAGGAGGTTTAAGGGAGGGGAAAGCAGTTTTCTAGGGGGAGTTGTTTTCAGAAGGCAGATTGCAAAGCACCAACCACGGGCTATGAGGTCCATGCGCATCTGGAGGTTCTGGTGCCAGGCACTGGTTCTTTCCTGAGGACGTGAGAGAGGGAAGGGGGCCTTTGAGAATGGGGAGATGCAGGCCTGTTTTTTGGCAAAGGGGAAGGAGGCCATGTGTGCAAAGATTCTATCCATAGGACGGAGGACTGTTCTGAAGGTGGAGAGGTGCTCTTTCTCTAAGATCAGAAGGAGGAAGGGTATATAAATCTACAGAGAAATTCTTAGGCAGTAGAAGAGTGAGGTGACAGGGTGATTTGTAAAATGGGGACACCCGTCTTTGTCCATTGTGATGAGACTGTATTAGTTTCCTGGGGCTGCCATAACAAATTACCACAAACTGGGGCAGCTTAAAATGACAGAAACCTACTAGCTCACAGTTCTGGAGGCTGGAAGTCAGAAATTAGGGTGTTGGCAGAATTGGTTCCTTCTGGGAGGCTCTGAGGGAGAGTCTCTTCCAGGCCTCTTTCCCCAGCTTCTGGAGGTTGCTGGCAGTCCTTGGCGTTTCCTGGCTTGTAGATGCATCATTCCAACTTCTGTGCCTGTCTTCACATGGTAGTCTCCCCTGTGTGTGTGTCTGTGTCCAAATTCCCCTCTTTTGTAAGAACACCAGATGTTGGATTAGGGCCCACCTAATCCAATATGACCTTGTTTTAATTTGATTGCATCTGCAAAGAACTTATTTCCAAATCAGGTCACGTTCACAGGTGCTGGGAGTCAGGGCTTGAACGTATCTTTTGGCAGGGACACAATTCAACGTAGAACAGGGCACAAAGGAGATAGTATGAGAAAAGGTGCCCTGAAGGATATAAAATGGTACAGAAACACAAGGTCATATCAAGGTCACTGGCTAAAGGGCACTTAAGGTCGAATATGTTTATAAAGTAAACAATTTCCTCCAGAATTTATGTTTTGCATAAAACCCCAGAGTTTCCAATAAAGGGTTTGCTGAAAGTAGTCATCTATCAATGTGCAGCCCCTGAGAGAAAGCACTCTTAGCAAATGGACTTCCTCACTGCTTCCCAGGAAGGCTTCCCTGGGCAAAACATCCATGCTCCCCAACACTCTTTTAGGGGTCACTGGGAGATGCCGCGTTCCTCCTGCCCTCTCCTATCTCAGGCACCATTTGGACCTAGGAGTTAGTCACAATTTGTTCTAACTACAAACCAAATTAGTCTCCAACTTCTCTTCCGTTCCACCTTCCTCCCACCCCTAGATTTCTAGTGAATCCAGTTAAGAACAGAGGTCCAAGTGCGTACTGAAGAGTGGATGCTTTTGTAGGTGATTTAGGATGTAGGGGAACAGGTGGCCAGAAGGGGGAACCATCTCTCAGGGGCAGGACTGGGAGGGACAGCAAGGGAGCCTATCTAGACCCCTGGCCCTGTGCAATAGCCAGCCTTCCCCTCCCCTAGAACCTCACTCAGCCATAGAAGCCCAGACTACCTAAGCAGGGAGATCTCTGAAAAAAGTTGAGTTCCACCATTTTGGAGTCCATTTTGGGTCATGGAGGCCTTAAAGAATTTGACTAAAGCTATGGACTTCCATCCCAGAAAAATACATACATGTCTACAGAAAAGTGCAGATAATTTCAAAAGCTTCACTGACACCCTCGAGCTTATTCATAACCCCTGGTGGAATACACTCTCCCCACCCTATTTTCCTGAGGAGAAAACTGAGAACAGCCAGGGTAATTGATTTGTTCCCACATTGTGTAGCTATTTAAAGGGAAATCCAAACTGAAGTGCAAACTGCTACTTTTGTTCTAACCACTATATATAGAGTTTGTTTCCACTAAATAAAAAAAAGACTCCTCCCCTTACAGAAGCAGACTCCAAGAAAACTGCTTTGGGGGGAGGACTGGAAGTTGTGGGGTGGGAGTGACAGCAGAAAAAGCACCTGTGGTCCCCAGTGTTTGTAACTGAGCATCATTCAATGGGACACAGACATTTGCAATGGCCTTGGGATTTCCACTCCACACTGGCGAGGTGGGGTTATTGGGAGTCATCAGCTGGGATTCCAGCTTTTAAGGACCTCCTCCTGCAGTCAGGAGGTAAGTGGTTATGTGTCCACAACGGGCTACAATGGAAGGCAGGAGGCATTCTTGGACTTGGAGCCCAACTGTAGATCCTCACTGAGGGTATCAGGGGAGCAAGCCCATTGATTTACCTTCTCCTGAGACTAGAATCTGGGATGACATCTAGGGAGGAGAGCACTTCTCTTGCCAAAAAGATGAACTGGCTCCACTGCAGACCCCACTGGCTCTCTTCCTCCGCCAGTAACACATCCCCTCCCCCTCTCCCCAACATCCAAGCCTCTTTAGACACTGGGAACCAACCCATCTAAAATGGGGGTGAGGGGAAAGATCCTGATTAATCGAGTCTCGGGATTATACAGGGACATTTTCTATATAATAGCTCCTTGGAGTGGGGAAATCTCAGATTTGGGGGAGGTCTAAATTTGGAGATGGCCAAGTTTAGGGGACGTCCTCTCTATTGTCTCCAGGCCTGATTTTGGAGTTCTCAGATTAGAAGACCCTGGATGGGGGCGGGGCAGGGTTTTGTTTGAGAGGGTCTCCAATAGCTCGGGGTCTGGCCGTGTGCCTGGCCGAGGGTGCTGGGGTGTGGGCTGCTTCCCGCGAGGCCCCTGACTCCGAATCCCCCACCGCCGGTTCCGCCTGGGCCTCGGAGACCCGGAGAGCCAGCGCGCGCGATGTCCCCGCCTCCGAGGCGGGCCCGGGGCGGGGAGGTGGGGACCCCTCCCCTTCGCCCATCCCCTCGGGGCCGGCCGCCCGGGCGCTTGAAAGGCCGGCCGGGGGGAAGGGAGGGGAGAGAGAGGAGGGCGGAGGGACAGACCGGCGGCGGCGACACCGGGGCGCGGGCAAGGCGGAGCTGGCGGCGGCCGCGGGGCCCCAGTGAGCCGAGCCGGGGCGAGGCGGCTCCCGAGCCGTCGGGGGGCCTGGCGAAGACGGGCGGGCCACTTTCCTTTCCGAGTTGTAATCGTGTTCGGGGGGCGGCGCCGGCGTTTCGGGGAGAGTTTTCTCGCGGGGCGGGCGGGGGAGCGGCGCGCGCCGAGGGGGAGGGGAGGGGGAGCATGCCCGGCTGGAGCCGGGCCTCGGGGCGCGCCCCGGCCGCCGTCCCCACCTCCGCCTCCTCCTTCTCCTCCTCCGTCTCCTCCTCCTCCTCTTCTTCCAGTCCCGCCGCCGCCGCAGCCAACATGGCTGCGCTACTGAGCCCGGGAGGCGGCCGCTGCTGAGCGCCGCTCGCCGCCCGGGCCCCCAGCCCGCCCAGGCCCCGGCCCATGGCCCCCGCGGCCTCGCGGCCCCCGGCGCTCTAGGGCTGCCGCCACCGCTCTCCGCCCCGAGGCGCCCGGGGCCCGTCGCCACCCGCCTGCCTGCCCGCCCGCCTGCGCGCCCGCCGGCCTCCGGGAGTCCGGTAGCCGTCCGGCGGGGCGGGGCGGCCGCCACCATGGAGCCCCAGCGCCGGGAGCTGCTCGCCCAGTGTCAGCAGAGCCTGGCCCAGGCCATGACAGAGGTGGAGGCGGTGCTCGGGCTGCTCGAGGCCGCAGGAGCGCTGAGCCCCGGCGAGCGGCGGCAGCTGGACGAGGAGGCGGGAGGCGCTAAGGCGGAGCTGCTGCTCAAGCTGCTCCTGGCCAAGGAGCGGGACCACTTCCAGGACCTGCGGGCGGCGCTGGAGAAGACGCAGCCTCACCTGCTGCCCATTCTCTACCTGAACGGCGTCGTCGGGCCGCCGCAGCCCGCCGAGGGCGCCGGTGAGTGTGAGACCCCCACCCGGCCTCTCGGATCCGCCTTCCACGACTTCTCTCTCCGGTTCTCCGAGGGGGAAGTCGCGAGGGCCATTCATCTACCTGGCGCCTGCCGCGAGGAGAACCTTCCTTCCTTCAGCCTGCCTGGGGAGGGCCCGATGCGCGGACCCCCACTTCACACCTCCTCCCCCAATCCCACCCTTGCTGTGAACAATGCCCCGCACTGCAGGCCTTGATCCTCCAGGTACCGCGGCAGCGGGGCCCTCCCGAGACCGCCAGGTCTAGCCGCGGGGCGATCTCGGAGGGATGTTCGTCAGTCCCTTTTCTAAGACTCTTAACCATCCACCAGTCCTTTGAGAGCCTCTGCTAGCCTTCAATCAGTGATAAGGTATAGAAGAACAGAACCTGGGCTCAGGGCCGGTACTTCTGAATTTTGGTCCCTGGCACCCCGTTTCAGGACCACTGGTGCCTTTTCACTTTTTGATTTTCTCAGCTCCCTCTGCCCAAAGCTCAGTCTGTTTGTTCGCCCAGGCTTGTGGTTGATTATGCACAATGCCTGCTAGGTTTCTTTGGAAACTGTGGGCCGGGAAAAGTTGGGGAAGTTGCATTGCACCATGGGAAAATCCTGGTAGTAGCTGCTGGGGCTCAGTTCCCTCCCTAAGGGTGCCGAACTGCCTGAGGAGGGAAGGCTGGTGACGGGTTCCCTTGGGTGTTGGTGATGGATTTGTGAGTATTCGTGTGTGTGTGTGTGTGTGTGTGGGGAGGTACTGCTGGGAGTTTGTGGCAAGTGGTAGGCTTGGTGTGGCCTGGTTGGGGAGTGTGGAAAGCCAGGCTTTTAGACAAGGAAGCTGAAGAAGAAGGCATAGGACTGAGGAAGGAAGAGCCAGCATTTATTGGGCACCTACTGTCGTGGCAGGCACTCTGCTGTATCACGTTCGTTTACCACTCTCTGCGCTATTATTCCTACTTTGCCAGAGAGAAAACTCCAGCTTGGAGTGGTTAAATTGCTCAAAGTATTGGGCACCAGGAGTTTTCAATTATGACCCATTGTTTTATTTAACCCATTTGGAACCAGGAAGCAACAAGTGCTGCTTTTCTATGTCTTGTCCGTGTTTTAAAAGTGAACAGAGAGGGCTGATGAACTGCCTTTAACAACTTGTAGGCTACAGGCTGATGAAACGTGTTTATTGGGCCGTTAAAAGCCTCACTTATTAAGGAGATGATTTTATAAGCTCTTCCTGGTAACAGCTCCATTGGATATTGGCCACCTTTTTTTGGTAGTGAAGGCAACTGGCATACAGAGAGACTAAGCTGCTGGCCACACAGCATATCATTTCATTGATGGGCCTTCTGTCTCCACTTTGGGTTTCTGACTCTTCAGCATTTCTGTTCCTCAGACCTACGCTGTCCCCCAGTTATGATCGTGTCTGAGTTGCTGGGCAGCCCAGTCCTCTCCTGGGATGATGCTAAGAGCTGTCAGATGTGGCCTTGAGGATAAGGTCAGAGGGAAATCTCTTCGGGGTAACTTTTTTTTCTTCTTAGTTGCCTTTTTGTCTACCTAGCTCTCTGTGCTTGAAGGAGGAGGTTGATCAAGGAAGCGCAGAAGTTGAGTGCAAACTTAAGTCTTCAATGGGATGTGTTTGAATCAGCGCTAGCTTTAATCTCTGGAATAGATAGATGAATTGCCATTAATTAGGTCCCTCCCTTTTCCATGCTTGGTAGAGAAGGTGGGGCCTCACAGAGCTGAAGTTCTGGAAGCTGGTCCTGACATCTAAGGAAAAGATGAAATAGGGTTTGGATTTTATCCTCAAGGGCAGGATTTCAAACCCTAGTTTTACCACAATGCAGAGCTGTGTAGGTTTCCAAGGGAAGTTAAGTTCATTTTAGTTAATACTTTAGGAAAAAAGTAGGATAGCATTTGGTCTGGCAAGATGCCATGTACAGCTTCTGGGGATGAGGGGGTGACACGGTGTGCAAGGGAACCACAGAGCGTTGGGATCTTTTAAAGGATGAATTACTGTGCAGTGGTTGCCAGCTTTTTTTCTGTTAGCCAGGGAGCCCCTTTTATGGCACAAAGCTCAGTGACTAAAAGGACTGCTCAGGTTGAAGGAATGGAAGCACCCGTTTCATCCCCGAGGAGCCGAAGTCAGGGAAACTCAGCCCTGTGTCCTGGTCTTTGCTCTCCCAGCAGGTTCCACTCCGCACACAGGTGCACACCTCTGCCTGTAAGTCAGACTTAGTGCAAGCATCTTGTGGGAGCCCCAGAGAGGAACCGGTTGGCTTCCTAAGGATCCGTAGTCTCAAGGGGAGGCCCCTTTGTCACTGTTTCTACATCGGAGGTGCTGCCATCACCCAGTTAGGGGCTTCTTTGATGGATCCCACATCCCGTGTGGGCCCCTGGTCTAGAATGCCCGTCCATGGCTGGCACTTGTGTGCTGTGGGAGTTGGTGCTGCACGCAGATGATGTCTGGCCGCTCCCCACATGGGGCCTGGAATGGGGAGGAAACTGGCCTAGGTGGTACGGGGCAGTAAGCAAACCAAGCTCATCTGTTCTGCTCAGGCTCAGTTAGAGCCCCGGACGTTTACAACTCACCGTGCTCAGGCCTGGGGTGTGAAGGTGAGTAAGAAGACACAGTTGTTTTATTCTGGGGGCAGGGGGACTTCTCTACCAGAATTGATAGTACATTGCTATTGAGCCTTTCTATCTTATTGCATACTTGAATATCTCACTTAGTTCTGTGGCACCTCGTGCCTTTTCTGCGTGACGCTGGGTTCCATTCCCGCCATCTGTGAGGTCTGAGGACAGGCCAGGAGCTGCAGGGCAGAAAGGAGCCTGGAGTCAGGTGAATTGCAGTGCTCCTGATTCCATGTTGGGGGTGGTTTTTCCTCTTACCTGGTTTGGCCCTCCCATTACAGTTTTAGGCCGTGTCCTGCATTGGGGAACTCTGGAATTTTGTAGCCTTTCCTTGTCCCAATACATGCATCTGTAGGGAAGGAGTGAGCCGCTTTGTCCCCACTGGTGGTAGAGAGAGGAGAGAACTGTTCTCCTCTGACTGGCTCAGGTCTCTCGAGTTTCTTCCATGGTAGTACCAGGATCTTGTTTGTTCACTCGGAACCCACGAGGTCCTTTGTTTTTTCTCTTTGATTCAGTTGCTGACATCTGGGTTTTCTCACTTGCAGCTCCTCAACCGCCTGCCCCTGGAGTGAGGGGCCCCTTCCTGGCGCTGAGCCTCAGCGTCCTCATCTGTGAGATGGGGCTGGGGGTGCTGCATGGCCTGTCTCAGCCACTGGGAGGCAAAATGAGATTGGGGAGGACTGAGGTGCCTGGTCCTGTTCTTGGTGCACGTGGGGCCGGGGTGCATAGGATGTAATTCCAGCCTGCAGCTTGCTGCCTAGTTGGGGGAATGGGACACTCAGGAGAGTGACATTATGAGACAGATCAATTGAGTGATACAAATACAAACAGGCTTTTTTCCTCCTTTTGAAGCTCTACTACATGCTTTCCGCAAATACTCTCATCCACCCCTAGTGGCTCTAATTACCATCTAAGTGTGGAGGGCTCCCCAAACTTTTCACAACAGGCCTCTCTCGTGGAGCAGAAGTGGCAGAACATGGTGACTGCTGGTGGCACTCTCTACTGTGTGCTCAGAGCTGAATTTCTCCTCCTCGTCCCCTCCGTGCCTCCTCTTTAGTTTCCTGGAGAGCTGGCTGACTTGGCTTCGCTACAGTTAAGAGGATGGAGACAGTAGTGTTTGCTGGAGAAGCCAAGGAAGGCTTCGAGGAGGGACTGGGGCTTGAGCTGGGTGTTGAAGGGGTACTCTGCGTGTGCAGAGGAAAAGGAGGATGTTCTGGGTGGGAGACGCAAGAACAAACTCCTAGCTATGAGAGGAGCAGTGTGTTTTCAGGTTGCAGAAATTAGACCAGCCTGAGTGAGCAGGGCATTGGCTCTGGGTGGGTGGAGATGCAGAGGTAATCTGAAGGACCATGATGGCTAGGCGGAGCAAGGGGTTTATACACCACCTGGGGCTGAACTTGTCAGAAGTTAAAGCTGGAGGAATTTTTAAAAAAGAATAACCCCAGGCGTTTCCAGTGGGATGAGTGCAGTTGGCTGCTGATTGTCAGGTGTGGATTATCTATTATTCATTAGAGGTTACCTGGGCCTTTTGTTCTCTCCCCACTCTCTTCAGGTACCAGCCACCTTTTCTTCATCCACTCTGTCCTTGATGGTCATAAGTAAAAGCTCCAGCCATTGTGGTTTTTCTTTTGGTTCTGTTAATTGTGTTGAGAAGTAAGTAGTGGAGGAACTTGAAAGTGATGGTTGAAAAGAGGTTTCTGAGAGAAAGGCAGATTTTGTTTATCCCTCTGTGTATTTGTTCAGGCACCCGTATTGCAGGTGACAGATACTTAGCTCAAACTGTATTAGTCAGAAAAGAGAAATTTATTGTATAATATTCCAAAACCTTGGGATGAATTGGAGTAACTGGCCTTGGGATGATTGATCCTGAATGCCGCGGGCTTTTCCCGTGGGCCTGGAACATGACCTCAGGCCCCTCTTGGCTTCATCTCCACAGCCCCTGACCAGAGAATAAAGGGAGCCGTATCCAGTAAACCAGGCAGAAGAATCTCACGGGAGGATTCTGATTGGCCTGACTAGGGTCACATGTCTGTGTGAGACCCAGTCACCGTGGCTGGGGCTAAAGGACTAAGACTGGCCCAGCAGTGGACCCAACCAATAGGGTCGGGTGATTGGCAGCTCGTACCAGTACCATGTGGTTCTTTAGAATGGGGAGAAGCAGTTCTCCAAAAAAAGAAGAGCAGAAAGGATGTCATGCAGGTAAAGCAGCAGGTGAATGTCCAGGATGTGGTCTCATCTTTGTGTGATGATGCAATTAGCAGATGAGGTCATTGCTGGAGGGGGGTGGTTGGAGGTTGTCAGATTTCACTAGGTTTTAGACCTTGAGCAAGGCATTTAACCTTTCTGAACTTATCTCCCTCTCTACAAAATAATGAAAACAGTAACTACTTCACTGTGCTATTTGACAATGCATGGTGGGAGAAAAGGAGCATTTATTAGTGTGGTGGGTAATGCAGCCTGGAGCCAGCCTTAGGACCAGAAGCCTGGGATCCTCCTGATCTGAGGGTTACGGGAGAGCTCCTGGTAAACTGTGCTGAACAGATGTCAGGGTTGCTTTTACTGTGGCTGTGGGTCATCAAGAGTAGAATGTAGTCTCCATGAGCCAAATTCGCTGTTGTATTCCCGATGCCTAGAATAGAGCCTGCCCCAACATGGGCGTTCAGTAAATTTCTGTTGGATGGATGAGTAGTCAGCTGTGTGGCGAATGAGTGATGTGTCCCTGCATAAGTCCAGATTCTCTTCAGAAATAAGTGCAGATTCTTAAGTGGTGACTTCACAGTGACAGAAGGCTGTGGGAGTGCAGGAAGGCTAGGGTGAGTTCCAGCGGCACTCACGGATGTCCCCACCCACAGCATGTCTGTGATGGAAGCAGGTGGTGTGACATTGGTGTCTGAAGTCTCCATGGTCACCCCTCAGGTACCAGCATTGTGGGACTGGCTGCCAGGAGCCATGCGGAGCGACCACACTGCCTGTGTAGGATTGGAGAGCCCTTCGCTTTTTGCACTTAGAATTTGAAAGTCAGCTTGGTGTCCTCGAAAGAGTTTTGGATGGGGATCTGCTCCTAACTGTACAACATCTTGACCTTGGATGAGCCTCTTAACTACCTGGGGCTTGTTTTTTTCCACGTAGAAGGCTGGAAGAAGTAAAGCTGGAAGAAGTTCAGTGTTGACTGAGGACTTCCTCAGTCCTGTAGGGTTCTCAGTACTTGCAGGGTGGCCTTAGGTCCAAGGAAGCTTGGTGATGGGGTTGGAGTAGATTTCTAAGACGTTTCTTCCAGGTCTCTACCATGATTACTATTTTTTAAAAAGAATTAACTAATTTATTTTGGGCTGCATTGGGTCTTCGTTGCTACGTGTGGGCTTTCTCTAGTTGCGGCGAGCGGGGGCTACTCTTTGTTGCGGTGCACGGGCTTCTCATTGCGGTGGCTTCTCTTGTTGCGGAGCATGGGCTCTAGGCGCACGGGCTCAGTAGTTGTGGCTCGTGGGCTCTAGAGTGCAGGCTCAGTAGTTGTGGCACACGGGTTTAGTTGCTCTGCGGCATGTGGGATCTTCCCAGAGCAGGGCTCGAACCCGTGTCCCCTGCATTGGTAGGCGGATTCTTAACCACTGCGCCACCAGGGAAGTCATGATTACTAATTTTTGATTTAGTGTTAGTGTTAAGTGATTTTCGTACTCTGGCTTTCTATTTCCTGAAAAAGAGAGCAACGTAGGAGTTGTCTTAATTTTTTGTTCCACCTCATTCCAACCACCTGTACATTCTGCAGGCCATTTCAAGGGGGTTCTTTATTAATTTCCTGTAACCTTGGGAAGATGTGAGCCACGGAAATAGTGGGCATAAAGCAAGAGGACTGAACTCCCTATCAGTCTGTGCAGTAGGGATGCCGAACATGTTCAGCAGAGAAGAATTTTAAATGGGATTGAGTTGGGGAGATATTGCATTTTTTTTCACCTTTTCCCTGGGGCAGATTGCATATCTCTGAATTGTGTGTCTGTTGATCTTTTTGAGACAGAGTTCCACGAAAGTGCTACAGAAATATTTTAAATTAAACAGATGTTTGGAGTGTTCCATGTTGGCCGTCCAGTTCTAAACCCTTGGTGGGTAATTGTGAGGTGACTGTTGACCTTGATGCTGGTTTTTTTAATACCGTGGTAAAATATACATAGCATAACATTTACCATTTGAACCATATTTTTCTATTTTTTTAGTTGTGGTAAAATATGCATAACATAAAATTACTGTTGTATTTATTTTTAAGTGGACAGTTCAGTGGTATTAAGTACATTCACATTGTTGTGCAACCGTCCCTACTATCCATCTCTAGAACTTTTTCTTTTTTTTTTGGCTACGCTGGGTCTTCGTTGCTGCCCTTGGGCTTTCTCTAGTTGCGGTGAGCAGGGGCTGCTCTTCGTTGCAGTGCGCGGGCTTCTCATTGCGGTGGCCTCTACTGTTGGGGAGCACAGAGCCCAGAGCGCATGGGCTTCAGTAGTTGTGGCTCGCAGGCTCTAGAGCTCAGGCTCGGTAGTTGTGGCGCACATGGGCTTAGCTGTTCTGTGGCATGTGGGATCTTCCCGGACCAGGGATCGAACCCGTGTCCCCTGCACTGGCAGGCGGATTCTTAACCACTGGACCACCAGGGAAGTCCCTCTAGAACTTTTTCATCTTTCAAACCTGAAACTCTACCAATTAAACAATAACTCTCCATTCTCCCCTCCCCCTAGCCCCTAGCAACCACCATTCTACTTTCTGTCTCTGTGAATTTGACTGCTCTAGGTATCGCATATAAAAATGGAGTCATATAGTATTTGTTATTTTGTGACTGGCTTGTCTTCACTCGGCATAATGTCTTTATGGTTCATCCATGTTATATAACATGTGTCAAAATTTCCTTCCTTTATTTAAAAATTTTTAATTGTAGTAAAGAACACAAAATATAAAATTCACCATCTTAACCATTTTAACTGTACAGTTTAGTAGTGCTAAGTATATTCACATTGTTGTGTAAGAGGTCTCCAGAGCTTTTTCATCTTGCAAAACCAAAACTCTGTCTCCATTAAACAATAACTCCTCATTCCTCCCTCCCCCACCTCTGGGAACCACCATTCTCCTTTCTGTTTCTATGAATTTGTTTACTTTAGATGTCCCGTATAAGTGCAATCACAGAGTAGTTGTCTTCTTGTGACTGACTTATTTCACTTAGGGTAATGTCCTCAAGGTTTATCCGTGTTGCGGCATGTGACAGGATTTCTTTCCTTTTTAAGGCTGAATAATATTCCAGTGTATGTATGTACCACATTTTGTTTATCCACTCATCCACCGGTATACTTTTGGGTTCCTTTCATCTCCTGGCTATTGTGAATAAAACTGCTATGAACATTGGTGCAGAAATATCTCTTTGAGGCCCTACTTTCAGTTCTTTTGATTATATATCCAGGAGTAGAATTATGGATCATGTGGTAATTCTGTGTTTATTTTTTGAGGAATTTCCATACTGTTTGCTTTGAGTTTTAATTAAGGAAATCCCTACTGTCCACAGCACCTTGACTCAGGGGTGAGTGGCCTGGCTGGAGTCCTAGTTCAACATTTTATTGTTTTCTTCTAAAAGTTGTATATTTTTCCCCCAGACTCATTTTGGAAAGCCTTAGCACAATTCCTTTGGACCAGAAATAAAGATTTTAGTTTCAGTAGTCATCTGTGACTCTTTTGAGGGCAGAAGTTGTTGACCATAGAATCCCAGCAGCATTCATATCTGGCAGCCAGGGGGTGTTCACACATTTTCTTCATGTTTGCAGTAGTACTAGTATCTCCATCCCCAAAGGCCTCCAAGTATGTTAGTTATTTCCGCTTTGTAGACACTTGCTCCTTACCCCATTCAGGGTTGGTTTGGTTACATAGACTTGAATCCAGGGTTAACTGGCTATCAAGATTTTCTTTAGCAAAACCTAGATCAGCATTTCCCAAGGAAATATCTTCTAAACAGTAGTTTGGTGGGATGTCAATGGTGTTATTTGTAAAAAGGTTCTCTGGTCAAGTACATTTGAGCAGTGTTGGTTTGAGCAGGTCACACAGGCTCCTTTACTGGGAGCCTCTCAAGCACCAGTAAGCCAGTGTGCTTTGGGACTTTACTGGAGGGGTTCACTATGCAGCGTTTCCCAAACTGATTTGACCACAAAACCCTTTTTCACTGAGCATCTTGCAACATTAGTGTTCTGAGAGGTGCACTCTTGGAAAACTTCAGCATTAGTGCAGGGAACTGGAACATCAATGTATACCATCCTTTTTCGAATTTTCCCCCAGCTCTTTCATTCAAGGAACCAAAACGTTAAACGTTCCCATTCTTTTGAATTCTGATACCAGCTGAAATGGGCATATGTGATTCTGGGGCTAGTAGATTTTTTTGGATATGTTGACAATTCAGATGTGTAGTGGATTCTGGGACCAGTAGATTTTTTCGGTGTGTGATCTTGCACAAGATGTTTGACCTCTCTGGGCCTCAGTTTCCCCAGTGTGGCTTAACAAGAATGAAGTCTTGTTCGTGATGGTTATTCTTTGAGATGGTTAAACCTCTTGTGGTCTTCTCTAGAGCTGGGCTTTGGTCCATAGTTGGGGTTTCCAGGGGCACCTTGGAAGGATGTATAGAGACCTGTTCAGGGGTTTGGTGACTGCGTGTCCAGGACAGGTTAGCTCTTGGGCAGACCTTTTCTGAGCCCTGGGGAGTTGTTGGGCTGGAGAGCTAGAAGATGGCCTGGAGAGTGATAAGTTATTTCTGGGAAGATAGGTGATACAGATGAATGACCTGGGTGGCCTGAGCATCATTGGTGTGTTTGGAGTCCAGGAGTAAGGACACAGAGAGCTGAGTGTCATGAACCCAGACTTGGGGACCCCCACAAGTTTAAATCTTGGCTCTTTAATCTTAGTCTATGTGACTGTAACAAGGCACTTAACCTCTCTGGGTTTTCTTTTTCGTTATCTATAAAAGGGCTAATATTCTCCTCCTAGGGCTTTGGTGAGGATCGAGGTGATTTATGTGAGGCGAGGGCAAGCTGTTGCTGCTGCTTCTGCTCTTGGGGGTAGCCTGCCCTTGAGTAGAGAGCCAATCTCCTTGCCCTTGGAATCAGGAGGTGTCACAGGGTACAGAGAGATGCTCAAGGGGGAGTCGAGAGTGGGCATGGACCAGGAAGCCCACATTCCTGAGGCTGCTCAGAACACACTTTCACAGTTTTCGGGTCCTGGAGCCTGCCATTAAGGAGGGCACTGCCATGAGCTACGAGGAGTTCCGCTCCAAAAGGACCTTGGGAAGAGTTATTTTAAAGGAAAGGAGACTTTAGAGGGGCTTGGATGCTTGTTTTCTGATGGACGTGGGCAGGTGATGAGACCTGATTCTTTCTGACCCCAGAGAGACGACTGGTAGAAGATACTGGGAGGTAGAATTGAGCTCAAGATAAGGAAGAGGCCTTCCCTGGTGGCGCAGTGGTTAAGAATCCGCCTGCCACTGCAGGGGACACGGGTTCGAGCCCTAGTCTGGGAAATTCCCACCTGCCGCGGAGCAGCTAAGCCCATGCACCACCACTACCGAGCCTGCGCTCTAGAGCCCGCGAGCCACAACTACCGAAGCCCGCGCGCCTAGAGCCCGTGCTCCGCAACAGGAGAGGCCACCGCAGTGAGAAGCCCACGCACCACGAGAGTAGCCTCCGCTCGCTGCAACTAGAGAAAGCCGCGCGCAGCAACAAAGACCCTACGCAGCCAAAAATAAATAATAAATAAATAAATATATATATTTAAAAAAAGATAAGGAAGAACCTTTCTTCCTTCCTCCCTGCCTTAATTTTATACTATATATTATAAAAAATTTAAACATATGCAGAGATGGAGAGGATAATATAATGAATACCCAGCTCTCCTAATAACTTCTGTTTTCTGTAATTTTTTTTTTTTAGTTATTTGTTTATTTTTGGCTGTGTTGGGTCTTCGTTGCTGCACGAGCTTTCTCTAGTCGTGGCAAGCGGGACCTAGTCTTCATTGCGGTGCACGGGCTTCTCATTGCCGTGGCTTCTCTTGTTGCGGAGCACGGGCTCTAGGCACACAGGCTTCAGCAGTTGTGACACGCAGGCTCAGGAGTTGTGGCTCGCGGGCTGTAGAGCGCAGGCTCAGTAGTTGTGGCGCACGGGCTTAGTTGCTCTGTGGCATGTGGGATTTTCCTGGACCACAGCTCGAACCCATGTCCCCTGCATTAGCAGGCAGATTCTTAACCACTGCACCACCAGGAAAGTCCCATTTTCTGTAATATTTTGAAACAAATCCCAGACAGCCTATCACTTCCTCCATAAATACTTGAGGAGGTATCTCTAAGAGATAAGGCCTTTAGAAAAAAAATATAACCAGAAGACCAGTTTTACACCCAACAATCTTTTTTTTTTAACATCTTTATTGGAATATAATTGCTTTACAATGTTGTGTTAGTTTCTGCTGTATAACAAAGTGAATCAGCTATACATATATCCCCATATCCCCTGCCTCTTGCCTCTCCCTCCCACCCTTCCTATCCCAACAACCAACAATATTAATAATTTCTTAATGTCATCTCATATCCAGTTGATACTCAGTTTTCCTTGTTGCAGAACTGCCTCTTTATAGATGGTTTGTTCAAATCAGGATTTTCATAAGGTCCACACGTTGCCTTTAGTTGATGCTCCTTTCTGAGTCTCTTTTAGAATCCCCAGCAGCCCCCCCTTCCCTGGGCCTTTTGTTTAAGGTAGAACTTGTTTTAATGGTCTGTGCCATCCAGCTATGGAGTGGACTGTTGTAGGTGGTGACGTCCCTTCCCCGAGAGCCCACATAGATGGTGGGTGAGCATGGGATGGTTACGTTAGAGAATGGGTTGTGGAGTCTGATCGTAAACCCCTTTAGCCTCAGTTTTCTCACAGGGCTGTTGGGAACAATTAAATGAAGTAACATGTGAAATGTAACTGTTCTTTATGAGTTAAATTTTTTAATTTTTGCCTTTTTTTTTTTTTTTTTTAAGCTGTAGGATGCTTTTCATTAACTGGACTCTTACATGAAAGCCAGATATATAAGATAGACAGGTGCTGTGGTGAACAGGTATGGAGGCCTGGAGCTTGCCCTTTTCCCCATGGACTCCTTGAGGTGCCTCCGCACAGTTCCCTCGGATTCTCCAGAGTTCTGTGGAACAGGGTTTGAAAACCAGTGTGCTTGGATGCTTTTGTTTTAAGATGCTCTCCATGAAGAGGGAGGTGAAGAGCTACCCAAAGCCTCACCTTCCTTTGCCTGAGCTGAGCTGGGTTGGTGAGTCACAGCTGGACCCAGAGGCTGCTGCCAGTGGCAGCTGTGCTTCCACCAGATACTCTTGTCTTTGTCTGCTTCCTCTGTTTACCTTTGTAGGTTTCCTTTCAGGATGAACCATGCTGTCAAAAATGACAAGTGACCACAGTGCAGCTAATAAAAAAAAACCGCTCTCTGCTACGCAAGACAAGCGATTGGGAAGGAGCAGAGTGAAATCCCATCAGATGGGGTCAGGTGGGAAGTGGTTACCTTTTCTGAAAACTTCTTCTATTTTTTTTTTTTTTTTTTAATACTATCACTGACTGGCCCTACCCCTACATTCCGTAAGAGAATTGTTAGTTGTTGTTGCATAAATAAGCCCCTTCTGATATGCAGCCTGCAGGTGGGATTTGTGGAGCTGCCTGTGTGGGAAGCCAGCAGAGATGATCGCTTGTGACTCTGAGCTGCAGCCTTGGTGGCCGTCTCAAGCCAGGGTGTGTTTTTTCTACCCACAGTGTTTTTCTAGGTATGGCCTGTCTCTCCCAGGTGGCTCTCAGGCCTCTCTCTGAGTCAGCTTCAGGTTACTTGTCTGGATGGTAACCGTCAGACTCCTTAAGATGGCCTGGGACTCCCAAACGAATATTCTTGTATATCATTTTGACCACTGCAAATCTGCTGTCCAAATGTGGTGAAAAATCTGTCCAGCCAATAGTGAGTGATGGGATAACAAACACATGGGAAGAAACTTAATTATCTTTATATTCTGATGTAAGAAGTCATACTTTAGAGAAGTATAATGACCTTTTCAATACTCAGGATAACCTCCATTCGTCTTGCTCAAGGTAACCTCACTTTCTTCTCATCTGGCCAGAATTTTCGTTTCCTGTTTATGTTTCTTAAGCAGCTTAAGATTGTCGAGTATCGCGGCTGGAAGGGATCTGAGAGACCACTTTGCCCAGACTGCTGATTTTATAAATGAGAAATAGCAGAGTCCAAAGACACAAAGGGACTCCACCGGGCTCTCATAGCATGCCTCGGTGCAGCTGGACGCAGGATCCAGGTCTCTTCCCAGGCCGGGGCTCCTTCCAAGGCATCTCGACCAGCCACAGGCTGGGCGGGGAGTCTCAGGAGCCTTGACTGGTTTTTTCTGATCCAGGCCTGGCTTTGCAGGCACCAGCCTTTCCAGCATGTAACAGGGCGTCGCAGTTCATGGAGTTGTGCTGCAGCTCTCCTTCCTGACCATTGAGAAAACATCTTTTATCAGACCATGCAGTTGTTATTTATGTTCCACAAATGGGCAGACTAGGCCAAGAGAGGTTTGTCCCCTTGCTCAGGGCCTCCAGCTGCTGAGAGGCTGGGCAGGCTTTGGAGTCTTGGTCAGTTTCTTTATAGAATCTGCATTTGTTCTGTATCCTGGGCCATCCTGTGAAGGTCCCCAGTGATATTTCTGTGTCCTGAGCCTTGGACACCCCTCCTCTTCTTTGTGACAGGGTTCATTCATTGAGCAGACATGTTCTGAGCACCTGTCACACAGGGGGTACTCTCTGAATGCAAACATAGGACGTGACATCTAAATTTAGTGCTGAGTCAGAGAATGGGTGTGATGTTGGCAGGAGGTACCTCCTTGTCTCATTCTTTTTATGACACAGCAAAAACTTCTAGGGCTGACTGTGTGGTTTCTTACTGCTTAGTCACGGGACAGAGTTCAAAAAGCAAAATGACGCCACTGAGCCTCTTGCCCCAGAGGAAAAAACCTTTAATAAAGATAAGAGGGTAAAGGCCCTGTGGACACTGAGCCGGCCACCCCCATGGCCAGCCTCGGTGGGAACTGGATCCAGGAAAAAGCAAGAGAATAACAAACCGAAAATGTGCTGGCTCTGGGTCCTTCTCCTGGAAAAAATATAGCTGAACCTGAAGCAGCTTAGAATTTCGGGCCCGTGTGTGAGAGTTTATTATATACGACCGTCTCCTCCGTAAGATGTTAGGGAAAAACCCGAATGAGCTTTTTGGCCAATCCAACATTAGGACTTCCCATGTGAAAATTCAGCAGAGGTGGTCACTGTCTTCTTGCATGAGATCACTCAGCCTTTAGGGTGGAGACCGGGCTGAGTCGGGTCCAAGTTTTATCTGTCCAACTGCCTGTCCGTCTGCCCATCCATCATCCATCCAGTGTGAACTGGTCAGGGCTCCGACCAGGCGCTGCTGAGTGCTGAGCACGCAGAGGTGAGAAAGACATTAGCCTCGCTCACGAGCGACGCCACAGTCCCGTGCTGGACGCCCCGACTTGGATTTGCTCTTTTCGATGGAAGGTATATCCTATTCTTCCTCAGAGGTTTTCGTTTCTGGTTGTGCTCCCTATTCCGGAGCTTTTAGAAATGCTGGAAAGTCATCAGCTTAGCTTATTGACCTGCTTCTCCTCACCTTCCATTTTGTGGTTTATAGCAGACGACAAGTGTATTTGCAGAAACCTGTAAGATTCTCAAAACAGTGACAAAGAAGATGGCTCCTGCCCACCAGGAGTTTATTGTCTCATTGGAAAGCCCAAGCCCGAGGGAGCAGGTGTCCAGCAGAACAGGTCATGGAGCACAGAGGGGGCCGCCTAAAGATCAGTGCGCTGTGAGCTGGGTGAGGGTGGGCGCTGGACAGGGACAAGGAGGAAGGCCGGCCTGATGAGACAGCGTGCAGAGCAGGGGCAGGAGGCTTGGGAGAAAATCCATTCTGTGAATAGTGGGTCTTCACAGGAATTTGGGGCTTCTGTTTAGGGCGTGTACTCAGCAGGCCCTGAGTAGGCACGGGGCAAGCCTGGCTGTTGCGTCCAGTCATTCTCCCTGCATCGGTTCTCTGTGAGGTTGCTTGAGCCCGAGCCTGCCTAGAGGAATAGGCGGGGTTGGCATGGGCTGGAGGGTGGTCGGTAGAATGTGGGAGAGGGCACTGTGGCCAGAGGAGGGTGGGGTAAGGGGGTGTAGACCGACTAGCCTTCTTGGAATCCCTAGAGGTGCCTCGTTGGCTTTCTGTGAGCCCTTAGATGGATTGAAAGGCCTTCTTTTTTCTCCTAAGTTTCAAGTCTGAGAATTACAGCTGGGGTGTTTAGAAATCAGAGTCCCTGAGTCCTCCAGGGAACTTGAAACCCGTTCCCATCTGCTGGCCTTCTCTTTGGGGAGGAGAAGGGAGCGGTTGAGGAGTGAGGTGGCTGAGGAGAAATAAGTGACCATTGCCCTCTAGCTGTGTCCCCGTGGCCACCTCACATAGCGTCACCAAGCCTTATCCTTCGCTCTCTGATGGGACCTGTGACGCCACTGCCTTCCGAGCTGGTGTGAAAGTAGGTGGATGGTCCCATGCACGTAGATCGCTGTGCACTGCGCAGATGGTAGGTGTTTTTATCGCACAGGATACCTGGTCTGTTATTTTTGTATTTCCTCATTTGACCTCAGCAACCCTTTGGGGGTCCTTACTCCACCTTACAGTGAGGGAGCAGGTGGGGAGGGGTCAGGTCACTCAGGAATCTGCTTAGTCGAGTGGTTAAGAGCCTGTGTCCGAGTCAAGAACTGGGTTCAAATCTTGGATCTGCTACTTACTGTGACCGTGGGCAAGTCACTCTCCGTCTCTGTGCCTTGGTTTCCTCATCTGTGAAATGAGAATAGTAGTAAGACCTTGTCTTGTAAGGGTTAAAGGAGTTGCTAGTTTTGCAGTGCTGAGAGCAGTCCCTGGCACCCAGTGAGCACTGTGGGAGCGTCGGCTGATATTTGTATTGTTATTACAATGAAGCGCCACCTTACGCTGTGCCTTCCAGGGCAGGTTGGTTGGTTTGTTCCCCGCTCTGTCCCACACTCGGTGTGGTCTACAAACCAGTGCTGGTCTGCAGACTCTTGGCTCCTGATCCGTGATGAAGTTAGCACAGAGATTGGAATCAGCGTTTAGCAATCTTTAGAGCAATTTGACCTTGCTGGGACGCATTGAACAGGTAAAGACTGCTTCAGGTGCTGTCAGATCACATGGGGTGTCACATGTGGTATGAGCTGTGCATAATAGTCCTTGGTGGTGGCACTGTGTGATTGCACATAAAGAAGTGAAGTCGGCTGAGAGCCCATCGCTGCCCATTCCTGAGCAGTCGGCTTCCTTGGGAGGCTCCTCCACTGACCACAGCAGGCGGGATCCAGGGCATTTTGCAAGGTGGTGCGTGGTGTTTGTGCTCTAGCAGTCTGTGACAGCTCCAGGGAGTGAGGTTTCCCAGTGGAGATTTTTATTAATGAGCAATTGTTTCCATCAGCGCTACTGACGCTTACCGTGGCAAATGCCTTTCTCGCTGCTCTCCTAGGAGGCATGGTTCTGGCAGGTTTGGTAAGAATCCACAGTGAACCCTCTCCTTTCCCACCTCCTAGGCTGGCAGAAACTAGAAAGCTAGATGATGTCCGTGGACAGCGGGGTGTGGGGATGTGGGAACTCACCCCTGCTGGTGCAGCCGTCCTGGAGCCTCTGGCAGGGCAGCCGCCAAGCCCTGACCCTGCAGCCCCTCTCCTGAGTGTGAATGCCCCAGGCTCCCTCACAAGTTCCCGGAGGGAGGTGAAGGTTCACTGCAGTGCTCCGTGGGTGGCATCCATCCCTGGGAGAGCTGACAGTGCAGTGGTTCCAAGTGACTGATGAGACACACACATGGCAATGGGTTGGAGCTTAAAGCATGGTGCTCCTTGAAAAAGTAAGAAGTAGAGTGAGATGGATACTGCGGCGCTATTATGTAAATTAACAATACAAAACAGTGCCCATTTTTCAAGAACACACAAGAAAAGATAGACAAAACAATGGTCGCCTAAGTGCCTGGGGGAGTAGAATTGGAAGGGAAATGGGAATAAAAGGAAATAAGTAAGAGAGGGAGGAAAGAAGCATCACTTTTCTGTGGGCTGCTGTCCTCGAGGGAAGGGGCTTTTGCCTGCTCCCGATGGCCGGCTTCTGGTGGTGTGGCGTCTGTGTGTCTTGGCTGAGCTAACAACCTCAGGTAGATTGCTCACCTGCCAAAAATGCTCTTGGTGAAGAGTTGCCCATGCCATCGCGGGGCTGTCGCAGTCACCAGCGGGGGAGGGCCCGCTGTAGTGCGTGGAACAGCTGACTCAGTAGGGATGTTTGTAATACTCATCTAGGTGATTGTCGGGGGGTGACCAGCACTCTGTTTAAACATGGCATTGGGAATACGCGTCAGCAGTGCTTGCCAAAACCCACATTGACATCTTGGCTGTAGTGGGAAGATACGGGTAGTCACCCTTTAAGTCAGTTGATTAGAAAAATAGCTCTGTTGTGTGTATTTATTGAACTTTTGATGTCTTGTGCTGCAAGAGAGATGGGGATTTTAGCTTCAGGAAGGTAGAGTCGTGCTCAGACTAAGGAGCAACTTTTTAATTGCCAGCAACCACTGCTTTAGGACAGGAAATGAGCTCCTGACGGCTGGAAGTATTCAAGCAGAACCTCGGGCGTGGCAGGGAAGGTGTTCCTTTTGTCACGTTCATGGTTGAACTAGATGCCACCTGCAATCCTTCCTCCTCCAGTTGAACTGGGCTTCATGCTTTAGGTCTGATGCCAGTAATTAAAACAAAATGATTGCTTGGTTTTAACATGTAATTCGCCATGCTTATGGTAGAGAATTTTAAAAATGCAGGCAATCAAAAGAATAAGTTGCAGGTGCTTTTACTAACGGGAGGTTACTACCATAAAGCTTTTTTTTTAAAGAGTGAACAAAGGAATCACTTTTGATGGGTGTACAGTATTGCCATATCAAGATGTGTGTCACCAGTTCCCCTCGATTGGAGATTTAGAAATGTCCCACTTTTCAGTATAAGTCATGTCGCTGTGAGGATCTGTGTACTTCTTCATCTCCTCGGGATAAATACCTGGAAGTGGGGCTACTGGGTCAAAGGGTATGGACGATTTTAAGGCTGGTGTTACAAATGGGCAGGCAGATGGCTTTGATTCTGAGTCACTCCTAGGTCTCTCCAGGTGTAGTTTTTGGATCCTTGTCTTCAGAATCCCCTGGGAAGCTTCTGAGAAGTGAAGAC
Source organism: Phocoena phocoena (assembly GCF_963924675.1). Classification (NCBI taxonomy): domain Eukaryota; kingdom Metazoa; phylum Chordata; class Mammalia; order Artiodactyla; family Phocoenidae; genus Phocoena; species Phocoena phocoena. The sequence goes on from NC_089234.1 coordinate 55,363,827, forward strand.
TCCCCACCCCCTCCCTAGGTCTCCTGAAACAGAACCTGGGTGTGGGCTGGTCTTCTCCGCAGTTTTACCAGCAGCAGCCGGAAGAGCCTTCAGCTCGGTGCCTGGTGCTTCCTCAGGGTCCGAGCCTGCCCGGGGAAGGGAAGCAGAGGAGCTTGTCTGTTCTGCCTCACTTGAGGGAGAGCTGTGATGTACTTGCGGGTCAGGGGGGCAGCAGAGTGGGGAGAGAGCTGTGTAGGGACCTACCTCTAGGTGCCGTTTTCCTTGTCTGTGAAGTGGGAGTCTCAGTGGTTGTTTTTTTTTTAATTTATTTTTTGGCGGTGTTGGGTCTTCGTTGCTGCGCCTGGGCTTTCTCTAGTTGTGGTGAGCGGGGGCTACTCTTCATTGTGGTGTGCGGGCCCCCCATTGCGGTGGCTTCCCCCGTTGCGGAGCACGGGCTTCTAGGCACGCAGGCTTCAGTAGTTGCAGCACGTGGGCTTCAGCAGTTGTGGCTCGCGGGCTGTAGAGCGCAGCCTCAGTAGTTGTGGCACATGGGCTTAGTTGCTCCGCGGCGTGTGGGATCTTCCCGGACCAGGGATTGAACCCGTGTCCTCTGCATCGGCAGGCGGATCCTTAACCACTGCGCCACCAGGGAAGTCCCGACTCAGTGGTTTTGATGAGCTGAAAGTCTTCTGTCTATGACTACGTATGTGAGTGTTTCTCTCGCTGACGTCACAAGGTGAGAAGGAACTCGCAGGGCCGGGCTGGGTCTGGGAAGGGAGCTCTGGGAAAAGTGGGTCAGGACGGAGAGCTCATCTTTCCTTCTCTTCCCCACGGCGACCCAGGGCTGATAAACTGTTGGAGCGGGGTGCTGTTGGCCGAGGCCCCCTCCAGGCCCAGGCGTCTTTCTGTCCAGGTCAGCAAGAGGCGCTGCTTCTGCCCCCGGATTGCTGCTTCCTGTGTGTAGGAGTGAGCCCTGTGTGGGGCTCCCTGCCAGTGTGGGGGCGTGGAGAAGGCCCAGATGTCCCTCCTCAGCACTGTGGCTCCCAGAAGTCACCGATGCTGCCTTTTGCCACAACTTCACCGTTTGGATGCGCTACTTCCTAATGGTGGAGTTGGTAGTCCCGATGAACTTGCTCGGGTGTACCCACCCGAGGATGAGCTCTTTGCCAGGTGTAACCTCCAGGAGGCTACTCTAGGTGGGCTGTTTACCAGTTGTCCCTGCAAAGGTCAGGGCTCTGACTGTCCTCTGTTTCCTGGTCTGTAAGTCTAGAAGGGACATCATTCGTTCACGTATTCAAGCAAACACACTGAGCTGTGGTGGTATCAAGATGAGTGATGTACGTTAGCGAGCAGACAGCAGCGCTGCTGGCTTGGGGACTGGTAAGTCATGCTCTAATGTGGGTAGAGACAAAGTGCCTGGGAAGCACGTCCAAGGAAGGGATTGGTTTTGTCTCATGGAAGGGGGAGCTGGGCTGAGGGTTGGTCTCACGGAGGAGGAAACTTGAGGGCTTTGTGGGTTGAGTAGAAGTCGTCAGGTGATGGGTAGGTAAGTTCCAGGCAGGGGGAGAGAAGCCTGAGGAAGAGCAGCGAGGCAGGAGGCGAGCGTGCTGGGTGACTGTGGGCCCTGTGGTGGCTGGATGATGGTGTGGTCAGGGAGGGACTGGAGCAGAAGAGCAGGAGAATGAAGCAGGAGCTGGGCCATGGACCTGGCCTCCAGGTCTGCTTTTGATGCTTCTGAGCCACGTGGCCTAGGCGAGGCTTAATGTTTTGGAACCTCGCCTTCCTCCCCTGTGAGATGCAGTAATACGACCAGCCTTAGAGGAGGGAGTTTTTAAGAGGTGTAATACATATAAAGTATGTAGCTGAGACCTTGGCACAGAATCGGGTACTCAACAAGCGCTGAGTACCTGATTTCCTTCTTTTCAATGCTGGGGTGAGGCTTTTTGACTTGATCCTAATAGGCCGAAGGGAGCTATGGAAGGTTGTAGAGCATGGAATTGACAAGATTATATCTGTTTGCTCAGGTGTCTGTGTGTTTTTAAGGCAACTTTGGTGATCTGGTGGGGATACTTTTGGGGGTCTGTGGTGGTGAGGCTAGAGACTTGGGCCAAGACTAGGAGGGGTGAGAAGAATCCTCCCTGTCATGGTCTGTTTCCTGCTGCATTTCTTGTGTGCTGGCTCCACTGGGCTGCTAGGATGGCCTGCCTGAGCTCTGGGCAGAGGTTTTGGGGGAGGGGCTAGGGTTTGAAATGTGTCCCCTGAGACAGCTACCCCTAAGGGAGGCTGTAGAACTGGACACTTGCCAAGCGCAAGTCTGGTCTTGAGAAAGTGGGCTGAGTGTCAGGAGAGGGACGGAGCCTGGGCCAGGACAGAGCTTGTGGAAACAGGCCTGCTACAGCAGTGTGGTAGATGGTAGGGATTGCTGATGTTTATTGGCCGCTTACAGTGTGTGCCAGGGAGCTTACATGGGTGTCTCATGGGTCATCCCAGCAACCCGAAGGTGAGGGGTTTTTATTTTCCCCATTTTACAGATGAGGGGACTGAGGCCCAGAGAGGGCAAGCTACTTGCCCAGAGTCCCAGCTGATGAGTCAGGATTTCACTTCTGGTGATTGGGATCCAGAGGGCACACCCACTGAGCTGCGGTGGGAAATGGGAGCAGCCTTTGGGGCCGCTAGATTTGTGTGGTGTTTTGGCTGACAGTTCCTGGTGGCAGATTTCAGTTGCCCACAAGGAAGAGCACTGCGCACGGAGAGCCGGTCCGCGATGGGACGGCTGCCTTAGGAGGTGGTGCGCCCGAGGCTGGGAGGGCCTGCAGGGCTACCTGTCAGGTGCTGCCGGAGCTGGAGGAGACGCGCTATGTGCCACCCGGCCCGGCCGGCCTTGAGACTTGGCTGGTGCCCAGCGCCCCACATCTTCTTCCGTCACACCCCCGGGAGCTGCGGTTTTGAACTGGGGCTGGAGGTGCGGGTGGGATTTGGATGTTCGCAGAGGCAGGCGCCGAGACAGCCCCTGGCGTGGAGGCGGGGACAAGCCCACTGCGTCTCAGAGAATGTTGCTTCTGTATCCTGGGTGACTGCAGGGGCCTCGGACATCAGCCCTGGAGGTGGGCACGTAACTGCCGTCTGGCCCACGCGTCGTCAGAGTGCGCGGCGTGGAGCAGGCCGGCGCTCACTTGCCTCGCTCATCTGCCTGGCATGCTGTGCTTGCCCAGGGCCACAGAATTCCTCTCGCCCAGAATTCCAGGCAGCCTGCCACAGCCAGTTGAGCTGTTCCTGAGCTACAAATCTCTTTGCCACATCTGGGTAGAAGGAAGATCCTAGGGTTGCTGCCTATTCCTGGCATGATGCCAGCCTGCCCGGTGACTTGGGGCCAGTGACTTCCCTTCTCAGGTCTTTGCGTTTGGTGATTCTGCCCGGCATGGCAGCTTTCTCCACGTCCTCAGCTGCTGCCTCGCCCTCCTAGGCGTGCACTGGCCTGTCAGGAGCCAGGCCTCGGTGGGGCAGGGGCCTGCGCTTCCTGGGGATCACAGGGCAAGTCCCAGCCTGAAGGGACAGACCGGGGCCAGTCTCATGACTCGTGTGCCCTCAGAAGCTGCTCCTTTGCTGGTGCCAGATGGTGTCATCCGGGGGTTGGATTAAAAGGTAACTCTGTTGGCAGGAAGAGCGGCCCTTTCCTGGCTTTAGTAAGCAGGCCGGTGGTGGGCTCTGCGCAGGTCTCCTAGCCCCCGCTCCTGGGTGCCTCTGCCTCTCCTCTCGCTCCCCTCCGGTCCTCTTTCTCCCCCTGCCGGGACAGCCCTCCTCAGATGCGCCTGCACCTCCGTCTCCCTCACTTTGTCGCCAGCCTCCCCTCTCTGGACAGGTTTCAGGATCTTAACGAGCAATTCAGCAGAGTTTGCTTTGCCTTTTCTTCCCCGTCTCTGACAACAGGTCACTCCCCGGCGTGGAAGTGTGGTGGGGCAGGGGGAGATCAGGAGACCGAGCCCAGGCCTTTGGGGAGGTCAAGTGGATGTGGGGAGTGCAGGGCCACCTTGGCCGAAGCGTGGGGGCCGGCTGTGAGCCGTGTGTCTTTTAGAACTGATGGAGGGGCCGTTCTGGTGCCTCGAGGAGACGCGAGTCCCGGGAAGAAGGTGCTGTTTTGAAGCTGGCGGGGTCATGGGTGTTTTGGGGGTTGGGGGTGGCGGTCCCACACTCCTGGACCTGCGTAGGCAATCACAGGACTTTCGAGGACCTCTGGGGAACCCCAGAGGGCTGTACTATCTGTGGGTAATGGAGATGGGGGGAGAGCCCTGCCTGAAAGTTCTACCACCATCAGCTGACCCAGAGGCAAGGGGTTCAGAATATTTTGGTAGAATATTTCTCAGACTTCGTCCCCATGTCTCCCTATCTTTGGACAGGCCCTCGTTTTGGGAATCACATACTTAAAAAAAAAAAAAAGTTCCTTCTACTGTTAAGAAATGGTACAGTAGACTTTCTCCTTTATTATTCTTTATTTGCCTAAAGTATTAGTTTATTAAGAGACAAAAAATCCTTTTAGAGTATTTTCCCCCTTGGGTAGAATTACAGCATTATATATGCCCACATACAGCATTACTCACCTATTTTTAAATCAGCAGCTAAATAGCAATCATTCAGAAAAATTATTTAGGCAGTGGGATTATGAGCCATTTTATTTTTCTTCAAGCTTTTCTGTTTTAAACAAATTTCAAATGGGACTATTTTTTTTTCTGATATTCTGTTTTGTAAATGTTCAGGTGTACAAAAAAGTTGAAAGGTTAGTACAGTAAACATTTGTGTGGTCTTCACCTAGTTTCACCACTGAGTAACAGCCTGGCATATTTGTTTTCTTTTCATTGTCACTCCATATTTAATTCACAAAATATTTTTCCTGATTCATTTGGAAAAAGTGGTGGATATTGGAATACTTCCCCCCTCAACACTGAAGCGTGCATCACCTGTGAACCAGAACATGCCCCTACATAACTCACCACCATTATCACACCCAAGAATTCACTGCTGATACAGGAACATTATCTAAGAGGCAGTGCATTTCAGTCTCCCTGATTGTCCTACATATACTTTTTTTTTTTTTTTTTTTTTTTAAACGGTACGCGGGCCTCTCACTGTTGTGGCCTCTCCCGTTGCGGAGCACAGGCTCCGGACGCGCAGGCTCAGTGGCCGTGGCTCACGGGCCTAGCTGCTCTGCAGCACGTGGGATCTTCCCGGACCGGGGCACGAACCCGCATCCCCTGCATCAGCAGGCGGACTCTCAACCACTGCGCCACCAGGGAAGCCCCTACATATACTTTTTATAGATTTTTAAATTCTAATAGACATGTGTTTGGTTGTTATGCTAATGCTCTTTAAAAAAAAAACCTTGGATTATAAGCTTGATTATCAGCGACTGTCAAACCTTTGTTAGAACACATTGTTATAATATAGACGAGTGTACACACGCTATGATTGATATCCCTTAGGCAATCTTGGAGTTCTTTTATCTTGGGAGGGGCTTGGGAGATCTGTTCTTTTCTCTTTACAGAATCTGGTCTGAACAGTTGAGAGACCTTTCCGGTGTCCCAGTGTGGAGGTCTGCATATGTGTTCTGAAGTTCTTTGGTTTATGAAATCTGACACGTCCAAGTCTGGACATTTTAAACTGTCCTGCTAAATTCTTCTAAGTACCCAGGGCTCAAATGTACCGTTGCCTGGGGTGTTGTAGGTAATTCGACATAAAACAGAAAAACCAGAGGCATCTTGTACAGAGCTCAAAACCCCCCGTGGGGTCACTGGCGTCCTTAGCTCTGGGCACCCTCAGAAGGGCTGACTGCTGCAGTGGGGCTGCTGAGGACCAAAGCCCAGCCAGCGGAGAGGAAGGAGGAGAGGTGTGAGCAGTGGGAGGCGAAGGGCAGGGGGAGGTGCCGCAGGGGCCAGTGCAGTTCTGCCCCGTGGAGCCAGGCCGCTCAGCTGGCCCTGGGGTCTGTTGGCTGAGGGCCTGCCTGTACCTCCCGTGGGAAGCAGCTCTGTATTGGGAATGAGCCCTGGAATGGAGCTGGTCAGACTGGCTTTCATCCAGCTGCAGGACTGGCTCATTACTTCCCGTCCCTGAACCCCTCGCCCACTCGTGGGGTTGGAGTGAGGAACCAAGAAGAGAGGTCTGGCGAGTGCTTTGAAATTGTAGAGCAAGCAGGTGGCCCAGCCCTCAAGGTCGTCCGTCTGGGGGGTTGGCAGGCTTCTCACCACTGGGACTGTCAGATTGGCACGAGGCAGGCTGGCTCTGGGGTGGGCAAGCTCCGGATGGGGAGGGTGAAAGGAAAGGTGATGTTCCCAAGGAGGAAGGTTGCATTGTGGGCCCACAGGGAGGGCTTCTTGGATGAGGTCAGGCTTGAGTCCTACTGGATGGGCAGGGCAGAGAACAGGCACAGCACAGGTCAGGGAGCAGAAGAGTCTGGGGCCGCTCTGGCCAGTAGGGGTTCCCTGATCCAAAGGGGATCTCCCATAACAGACCGGCAGTGAGAGGGCTGCTTCAGTTCTGCGTGTTTGGAGGAAAGTGTGACTTAGAATACTGAGTTGTTCTTCCTACCCTATCTCAAAAAAACAAAAACAAAAACTTTATCCTTTGCTGACAGTAAAGCATGTACATTCATGTGGAATATTCAGTTAATGAAGAAGAAAAAAGAAAAGCACACAAAAAATCCCAGAGGCAACCCTATTAACATTGTGCTGGGGGAAGATGGAGCTTTTCTTGTATGCCAAGTATTGTGCCAGATGTTATCTCATTTCATCCTCACAAAAACCCTGGGAGGTGGGTACTTTTATTATCGTTCTTTTATGGGTGAGGCAAGCAAGGCACAGAGAGGTTAAGGAAGGTGCCCTGAGTCACACAGAATGTGCATGAGCTCAGATTCCCAGCAGGCAGGCGGGCTCCAGAGCTCATACGGGTAACGCCTCTGGGATACTGATCGCCCTCGCAGATATCTGACGCGTCTGTATGCACACAGAGGCTAGCATTCAGCCTCTGAGTGGGTGATAGAGACCCCAGCCGCTGGGCAGTTGGTACGGATAGACATGGCGGTCCTGCACATCTTCTTCCCCACAGCTCCCTGTATGAAAGCCGCAGTCAGTGGCCTGGGGTTTAGAAACAGGTTTTGTCTACTTGCTCTGGTTACCTGCGGGATAGAGAGGTCAGCCCATCTGTGGGAGGGACCCAAGATAGCCATGTTGGGAAGAGGAGACAGTGGGGAGTGGAGGACGGGATGTCCCAGCTCAGGTCCAGGGGGGCAGGTGGGGCCTGAAACTGCCCTCCCACTCCCTCCATCTGCCGTTAACCATGTTTCCTCCAGGGAGAATCGGAAAACTAGGTAATGGTGTCTGTAGTGACTTCTAGGCCATAGGCTATGGGTATTTTTTGATTATTTCTTACTTGGTCATCTGGGCTGCCCTGGGACTTCTGTCCAAGGCATGGAACAGTCTACAGCTGATGCTTCCCTGTGGCATTCAGGGACTGGCTGTGGACTTAGCAGGTCACAGACAGGAGTTGCTGCCCAGCTAGATATGGGATTGGCGGGTGTTGCTGTCTGAGGGGCAGGCACTCCTGGAACCCCTTCTTGCCCCCGCCCTGGCCCGGGGTAGTTATCAGAGCCCTAGCGAGCACCTGGGTTTTCAGGGGGCACTGCAAGAGCTGGCACGGCCTCTCGGGACCTTGTTTTCCCATCTGTACAGCGGGGCTGATGGTGTCTGTTCTCGCTGGGGAGAATAAGTGGGCTGGTGGCTGAGGGAGATGTGGGTTATTGGGGATCTCTGTTCCACTCGTGTGTTGTATTCAGTCTCTTCTTGCTCAGATACTGGCAGGTAGGCAAGGTGAGGTTTCTTTATTCTCCAGCTGTTAAGGGCAGAAACCGAGGTTCAGAGAGGGCAGCTCACGTGGTCACGTGGCCTGCACGCCTGTGTCAGAGGCAGGGCTGAAAACAGGTCTGACCCCCAGGCCAGTATCCTAACCTGGCAGCGTACGGCATATGGGTCTTGCCATTCTCGTGTTCCTTCACGCAGTTATGCAGCACCTACTGCATTCACTCTGAGAAAGGAGCAGGAAGGTGGCGGCGACACAGGAAGCTAGGGCTCTAGACTCAGCTTTGTTTGCCCTGACTGTGTGGCTTCAGGATGTCTCTGTGGGTCGTTTGTTTGTTCAGCAGTTGTTTATTGAGTACGTATGGTTGCCAGGCCCTGTGAGAGGTGCTGGAATTACAGAGGTGAGAGAGGTAACACCATGGTCTCAGGGAGCTCACAGTGGGGTGTGGGAGGTGGCTTGTAAACAGCTAGTGCTAATGCAGTGCACAGGTGCAGTGTCCAAGTGGAGCATGGTGGGGCTCTACGAGCTCAGAGCTAGGCAGTCCTGACCCTGCTGGAGCCTCGGTCTCCTCATCTGTCAAATGGGTGTGTTGGATTACTTGATCTTTGGGCTTCCCTTGTGTCTTTTTTTTTTTTTAATTGAAGTATAGTTGATTTACAGTGTTGTTAGTTTCTGGTGTACAGCAGTGATTCGGTTATACATATATATATTTTTCATGTTCTTTTTCATTATAGGTTAATACAAGATACTGAATATAGTTCCCTGTGTTATATAGTAGCACCTTATTGTTTATCAGCCTTCTGTCTTTTACATTCTGTGATTCTTCATGAAAACAGTGTTATCTTGAGGGCTAAAACACCCCTAGCGTCAACCGAAATTTTATGTTTAAAGTGGTCCCCGGTCAGACGGAGAGGGAGGAGTCTGTTGTGTTCTATATCTGTCTTTTCACAAATGATTATTCATTCTCTGATGTGTCAGATACGTTTGTATGGCCTGGGAGTGCTTTTCTCACAAGTTGGCTTGGCTTATGGCTGTGTGCCAGTGCCAGCAGGCTTCTTATGGGTCACGGGGTAGGGGGTGGATTGAGGGCACGTGTCAGATGTGCTCCTGCAGATCTGAGCCAGTACTGAGTGTGAGTCCATTAGCTTGGCGGGGGTGGGGTGGGGTGTGTCGCTTCCCTGAGGAAGTGGCTGCCATCCCTGTTCCCTAAGGCCACGTCTGGCCTGCGGGTGAGTCCCGTGCTTGTGGGCATCACAAATACGGACTGTGAAAGCCGGGTAAAGTGGTAAAGTGGTCACCGCGGGCCCTAGCCACCCAGCCAGGCTGCAGAAAGGGGCGGGGCTGGAGCCAGGTCTGAAGGAGGGGCAGGGAGCGGGTGGGGAAGGCTGGAGAGGGCCTGTCCACAAGTCCCCCTTTCCGGGCCTCATGGGCAAGGTTGTACAGGCAGTGAGTGGCAGAGCCGGGATGACTCGTGAATCAGTGTCCTGCATCTTAAAGCTCTGCAGGGAGTGAGCTGTTCAGCAAACCCGTGTGTCATTAAGATGCTGCATTTTAAGGACTTTTTTCATGGTGTCCTGTGGAGTGCTGTGTAGTGGGGACGGGAGGGGAGTGTGGGTGTCGGGCATGATCTGGGGTGGATTGCAGCTCCGTGCTCTGTCCTGTGTGTGAGCGTGGTGGTGGTGGGGAAGGAAGGAAGGGAGAAAGGTGAGCCCCTCACATATGGACGAATCGCCCGAGGTGGCAGACAGCCCTAGACCCTCACCTCCTTTCCTCCTCCTGTGAGTCCCTGCTGTGTAACAGGCCCCACTGCGCACTGCTGCAGGGAATGCAGAGATAAATAAAAGCCTCTTCCTTGGGGAGAGTGCACAGTGAAAATGCAGGACCCCTGGCTCGTAAATCATCAACAGATTTAAGATGACAACAGCAGAGCATGAGGCCACACTCAGGGCCTCGTGACTGCGCAAGCCATGCACCTGTGATGGCCAGCCCTGGGCCCCAGTCTCACAGGTACAGCCAGGCCTGCTAGATGTTGGTTAGAACCATAAGGAGGTATAAGCAGGCTGATAGCAGAACAGGTAGTTTCCAGGTGGAGGGATCTGGGAAGGCTCCTTGGAGAGGTCCCACTTAAAGCTGGGCCTGGAGAGATGGCTAGGACCTTGGTAGAGGTGGTGGTGATGGTGGAAGTGGGAACGTGTGGGCATAGGCAGGGAGTGATGAGTACATGGCCCATTAGCCTGGCCGGAGGCCTGCATGGTGGAGAGAGCAATGGGAGGGGGGTGCAGACAGGCTGGGCCTTGCCCTTGAGGAAGACCCTTGAATGCCAGCCTCAAGGCAGGCTTTCTTCTGTAGCCAGGGATTCCTGGGAGCTTGGAGATGGTGCAGAGCTGGGCCCTGGGAAATGCTCTCGGGAGGTGGTGCTCACTGGTTTTCCAGTAGCTCGGAATGACTCTGATGTTAAGACACTTGACATTTGTTATTCACTTAATCCTCCCGAACCATTGTGGGTGAGGAAGCGAGGTACAGAGAGGTATTAGGTACCTCCTCCATAGTGGCAGGTGGCAGAGCTGGGACCCTGGAGACTCGAGGTGAGTTGGGAGGTGGAAGAAGCAGTTGAGCTGGGAGAGGTGTCCCCAGGATGGTGGCAGTAGCAAGAAGTGACTGGTGAGGGGTTGTGGAGGTAGGTCAGGTGGACATGGGCACCTGAGTGGGTCTCATAGTCAAGAGTGTCCACCAGCCGAAGACATCTGTAGTCCCGGTGGGTGGCCATCCTGCTGCAGCTCAGTGTCAGCAGTGATGGGAGCACCCCACTCTAAGAAGCTGCTTGCCTTTTCTATGGGTAAATCCAGCCACTTTGTACCTTTTGGTGTTTTGGCCGTAAACGGTCTCTGAGTTTTCCCTTTTTCTCATCATCACTGTTTGGCCATGTAAAGATGGTAGTCTGTTCCTCCAGACCTTGTACTGTTTCCTTCATGCAACTCTTGGTTCTTTCCCACCTCCCTCATTTGTTGTGGTTTTCTGCCAAATACCGTGGTTCAGGTATGGTTAGAACAGCCAAGATAGATGGAACCGACTTTCAGCGTGTCTAGTGGATGCTATTGGGTTTTGGATTTTCCTGCACTTTTAAGATGTTCATTATCTTTGGCCCCCACCCACTGGCGGTCAGTAGTGCCCCTCCCCATCGTATGTCCACTGAACCATGTTCCCAGATTTACAAACACCTCCTTGGAGGGCTGTCTTCCTGTATCCTGTGCTCTAAGACCTCATGTGACAAGTTCTAAATGCCTTGTGACCACCTTTCTTCTCCCGCCCCCCACCCCCCAGGGTCAGAGGAAACAATGCTTAGTTTCTGTCCCTCCATTTTTCTAGAGGGACAGAAACGGAGATGAATTAGCCTGCAGCTGACCCTGCCTGACCCCTTCCTGGGTCTGCAAGCCGAATCCTACACAGTCTCCCAGCCTGGTAGGTGACCTGCCAGAACTTGGTAACTCAACACTACCTTGCTAATTGTCTGCTGAGGTCAGAGCAGCCCTTGTCATCACCCATCCACCAGAACCACAGTCCGCGACTGGGCCAACTGGTTGAGCCACTGTTCTGGGCACTCATGGGAAACAAGTGGCCTTTGTGGTGAGCCAGTGGACAGAGTGGCCATCAGCATGGGGGAGGTGGCTGCACACGCAGGCTACAGGGCTGGGCGGGGCCCTGAGCTGGGAGGCCTACAACAGGCTCCAGTTTTCTTTTTGCAGTACGCGGGCCTCTCACTGTTGTGGCCTCTCCCGTTGCGGAGCACAGGCTCAGCGGCCATGGCTCTCGGGCCCAGCCGCTCCGCGGCATGTGGGATCTTCCCGGACCGGGGCACGAACCCGTGTCCCCTGCATCAGCAGGCGGACTCTCAACCACTGCGCCACCAGGGAAGCCCGGCTCCAGTTTTCTTGATGGTGCAGGGAGCGGAGTTGCAGGGACTGCTTCTCTCCCTTTCTGGTTGCTGTTAAAGGCAGTGTTTCCTGGTGTTTTTATCGTGCCTGTATCAAGAGCCTTCACTGATTCTTCTGACTGGCCTAGGCCCAGGCCCAGGAGGTCATGATCCTTGAGGGGTTGTGATCCTTCTTCTTGGCTAGGTTTTCATCCTGTCTCCTTGAGATGCAAACACAGAGGGGAAACGAGACTTTGGAAGATTGAAATATTTCAATTTTGGCAATTCTTCCTCAGTTATCTTGAGGGAATCTCTCCATCACTCCCCACCAAACACAAACCCCAAACACACATCTCAGAGGAACTTGGTCAGTATTAGGTGACTTGGTTTAATGAGGTTTAGTGCATCAAACTTGAGAGGAAGATGATTTAGTAACAGGGGCTGGAATGGTTCTTACAGATGTCCTCGCCTCAGAATTTCATCTGCTTGAAGCGCACCGATGGTGTAAAGGTGGATTTGGGCACAAGCCTGTCGTTTGAGAGTATTTAAGGAGGCTCTAGTGAATGATCTTAGAATGAAAAAGCCACTGGCTCTTTAAAGTCGTTCCAGAAGAATCAGAATCGTTAACTAAGACTGTGTCCAACAGCTTGGCCCATGAGTATTAGTAATACTTTTAACCCATTCATCTGATCCTATTCATACGGGAGTATGGGAACTGTGCTTTCACTGTTGGCATAGGGGCCCTCCACTGCAATTTCTTTTTTCTTTTGCATATTCTGTCATGTCATTTCCCTCTCCACGACCTTGTAGATCATCTGGAGGGAAACTGCTAACACTGACTGGGGCATCCACGCAGGAGCTGCAGAAGCGGGGAGCTCTCTTCCCACGTGGACCCAGCCCTGTCATTTGTCTGTGATTGACAACCAGGGGCAGAGCAAAGAGGCTCTTGCTGCATTGCACCTCCTGGTAATTCAGTTGGCTCTTCCTGCACTTTGTATTTGCTCTGTTCTCTGGTGCCCCCGACAGCCCTCCCCACCCGCCTCTCTCATCTTTGATGTTGTTGCCATGGACAAAAAGCTTGGAAAATGAAAGAACAGGTTGTAGACCCAGAATGTTTGCCCCCAAGGAAAGCGCATGTTTGCACAAAATCCTGTCTGACAGTTTCCATTTAAACTAAGAAGTTGGGGGCCCAGCAGGTCCTTGGAAATATGAAAATTGGCACTTTGTTGGGCTGCATGCTGATGGTAGCTCTGTATCTGAGCTCCATCTGTCACTGGAGATTCGCATTTTTCAGATGAAAATCGCTGGCTGGCCACAGGCGACCTCGCCGCTGCTGTAAGCGTGCGTGCTGCGTGTCGCTTCGGAGCCTGCTTGTCTGCCCCTCAAGGTCTCCTCTTTGTTTTTCTGAAATGTGATGAAACGGAACATGCCTTTAAAAATAGATATTTTCTGGAGATGGTCTGACTGGGATTATTGGCCGTGGCGGTCTTATTTCTGCCCCATGAGTCCCTTATCTCATCTTGGCTGATGGGACGCTGGCAAGGGCTGCTTGCATTTTTTTTTTTCTTTTTATTCTTAATTGTGTTTCCAAAGATATCCCTTTTGATCATTTATTTATTTGTGCACAGGCGAATGAATTCTATAGAATTCATTAACTGTTAACTTTTTAAGAATTTTTTTCCTGAGTATCAAAGCAGTACTCGTTTAAAAAAGAAAAAGAAAGAAAAGATTCCAAAAGTATTCATGGTAGAAAGTGGAGTTCCCTTAAGTATCTGCTGGAGGCCTGAGGGTGGGGAGGAAGGCGATGGTCTCATACAGTGGTCCTCCGGAGGGGCAGGGACACTCGGATCATACTGGGGCTGCTGAATGGGTGGGGGACAGGCAGAGGGAACAGGGTTTGGCTTAAAGGCAGCTCAGGGGTACTTAAAGGTCTCAGAGGGCTCAGAGGTCGGTACATCTGGTTTCAAGTCTAGCTGAATAATCTAGGGCTAGTTCCTTCATCTTTCTGAGCTTCAGGGTCCTTGTCTGTAAATTGAGACTGATAGCAGTACCTCTTTCCTGGAGTGCTGTGAATTTTAAGTAGGATAGCATATTCATTTGACGGTTTTCCACGGCTCTCACTGTGGATGATGTCTGTATTGGAAAGGGCTGTACAGAGCCTGGCACGGTAGCAACTGGATTAGTGTGGTAGGGCTGCCGTAACAAAGTACCACAGACTGGGGGGCTCAACTGACAGCCATCTATTGTCTCACAGTCCTGGAGGCTAGAAGTCCCTGATCAAGGTGTCGGCAGGGTTGGTTTCTCCTGAGACCTGTCTCTCTCCTTGGTTTGTAGATGGCTGTCTTCTCTCTGTATCCTCACAGGGTCTCTGTGTGTGTGTGTGCCTGTCTGTGTCCAAATTTGCTCTTCTTAGAAGGATTAGGGCCCACCCTACTGACCTCATATTAATTTATTAATTACCTCTTTGAAGACCCTTTCTCCAAATACAGTCACATGCTGAGATTCTGGGGGGTTGGGACTTCGACATGTGAATTTTGGAGAGGACACAGTTCAGTCCTTCACAGCAATTATCTCTATTATGCACGGTTCTGTAGTGATGAGGGGCCCTGAAGCTGGCCTTGGCACTGTCTTCAGCTTGCCACGTGACCTGGCTCGGCGTGTCTCCTCTGGACATCTGCAGAACATCAAGGCTGGGCGGTATAGGGGCCCCGTAAGCTCTGAGGAGTCTGGAGTGTAACTGAAAACGGGGATCCAGTACTTACTCTTCAAGCTTTAACTAAGCATGGGCCTTGTGCACGGCAGGTACAGTGATGCCGGTGCCGGGGTTTCCTGTGGACGGGAGGACACTGGGCGTGTGCGCTGTCAGGGCTACCTGCAGATGGCCAGTGCTCCAGGAGCTGGTGCGCTTTGCTTTCGTTTGCTACACTCTGTGGTTAGGGATGTGGATTTTCTTTTTTCTCCTTGCACAAAATAGTGAAATATCTTCTCTTGTTATGAAGATCAACTTTCTCTTCTGAGGAATGCCTGTGTGTGAAAGATAACCCACATTTGTGCATTTGAAATTCTTCTCTGATCGTCTCCCGCATTTCCCGGGGCTGACTGGGGACAATTTGAAGACAATGTGTGACCAGATTTTGCCTGAGATGGGGTGTGAGGGAGAGCTCTTGTTTCTGCATTTGAGGAAAGAGTGGCCGTGGGCCCGTTTTCTGAGCGGTGGAGTAGACGACTGGTTATGCACTCAAGCTTAAGGTAAGTGTGAGCACTGGATTTGCTGAAAGAATAGGTGTGAAACTGGAACATGGTGGACGGCTTTGTTGTGGGGGGTTTAGTGAGAAGGATGCTGGCGATGTTTCGTCTTCATTTGGTGGGGTAGGGTGGCTGGCAAAAGGAACACTCACTGCTTGAGTGTGTTGGTGCAGTGGGTCTGTTGCCCAAGGCCCTCCCCCCTGCTCTGGGTGTGACAGCATTTGATACCTGAGAGGATTTCTGCAGGTGAGTGCGTGCAGCTGTCCTTTCTGTAAAACACTGTAAAAGGCGCCTGTGGTTCCAGGAATGGACTCTTTTTCACCGGCTTCTGAAGGTCACCTTTTCAAAATCCACAAAAGCATTGTGTAAATAAGGTTGAACCTTCTGGTGATGTCACCTTATCTAAGAGGAAGGGTGCATAAAAGTGTCCCAGGGCTCTTCTTGGTTGGGAAAATTATCTGCTTGGGACTGGGCCTCTGAGAGCCTCCCCGAAGGGCCAAACTCTTCTTTACACTGTCTTTCTCAGGGCCTCAGAAGAATAGATGGGAAGAGATCATTGTCCTTTTATTTTTCGTGAGGGCCCTTCCGGTCCTGCCTGTTTAAAGAATGTTAGAGAAACCGGTTTGGGTTTTAGAGTTAGTTCTGATCGGTAATCAGTTACAGTAAGCTTGCCAAGGGCTGGGCGCTGTGAAATAGTGCTTCTGTCGGTGGGCTGGCCCTCAGGAGCCACCCAGACCAGGAGTGATGCATGCCTCCTCATCTTGCCCTCAGCACACATCGCTGGTCCATCCTGGGCTCCCTTCCTAGTGAGCACAGGTGTGGCCTCACACTCCTTAAACACAGCCGGCAGTTGTCACTAGACATAGCAGTCCATTCATGCTGAGCCTCTCTCCTTTCCTGGTCTAATCCAAGCCCTGCAATTCTGGTGGAGAAACCACAGCCAATCAATGGCCTTACTTAATTAGCAGAGCATCACTGACTTTTGCCTTCTGTGTCCTGTTGCAGCATCTGGTGTGGCAGAACAGCCCCTCTGACCACTCTCTACCCCATTGCCTTCTAGAAGACTTAATTCTCTTATTCCTCCTGTTTCCCTGAGTGGGCTTTGTGTGTCTCTTGCTGAAATTCGTATTCCTTCTCCTGTCCTCACAGGTCGCACGTCCTAGGATTTTGTCCTGTATATGCTTAGAGCAATACTTACTGCGTGGGTGCTGTTCAGGAAGTCCTAGATCTGGCCCTCCCCTTCCCCTCACCTTTTTCTTACCCCTGGGCTTCACATTGCCAGTGAGCCGCTCTGGGCTTGTCACTCACATCCTCCAGGCTCTGTGGGGTGAAGTCCCAAGTGGACTGGGTTAGCCTGAACCTTGCTCCCTAGCTCCAGACTCCAGTTTCCGACCGTCAGCAGGCCACCTGCCCAGAGATACCCTTTAGCACCTTCAGCCTGAGCCTCAGCAGTGTCTTCTAATTTCTCTTCACCAGCCTTCTTCAGTTCTGCACCTCCTTAACTGCAGTACCTCCCGCACACCCCAACCCAGCATCCTCCTCCTGTCCTCCCCACCCCTGCTGTCTCTTGTGTCACCGCTCAGCTTGCACCCCTGACCACTGGTTCAGGGGAGCCCTTGTGGGAGCATCCCAACTGTTTTCTTTACTTCCACGTCTTCCCTCTTTCCACCTTTCCTGTTCACATGCTGGAGACAGTTTCCTGAAGCTCATGCCTGCTCTCTTACTCCTGTGCTCAAAAATCCCAGGCATTTCTGAGTCCCAGGGCTGAGGAGCTGGGGCTTTACTTGATCAAAGTCGTTGTAGGATTGTGTGAAGCTCGGTGAGGTTTGGATCACTCTGAAGGCCCAAAGATTTTGGATTACTTTAATGGCGAGAGGGAGGGAGATAAAGCCCTTGCCTCTCCCCGCACTGCCCCACTGTTGGTTTTTTTTTTCCCTCCCAATTGTTTTTTGTGGTAAAATAAACATAAAATTTACCATCTTAACTTTTTTTTTTTAGTCCTGCCACATGGTTTGTGGGATCTTAGGGACCAGGGATTGAACCCGGGATCGGCAGTGAAAAAACTGAGTCCTAACCACTGGACCGCCAGGGAAGTCCCAATCTTAACCATTTTGAGTATACAGTTCAGTGGTTTTAAAAACATTCACAGTGTGCTACCATCACCACCATCCATCTCCAGAACTCTTTTCATCTTGCAAAACTGAAACTATACCCATTAAATGGTAACTCCCCATGTCCCCTCCCCACCCCAGCTTCTGGCAACCACTCTTCTACTTTCTCTCTCTAGGATTTTGTCTGCTCTAAGTACGTCATGTCAATGGAATCGAACAGTTTTTGTGTCTCTGTGACTGGCTTATTTCACTTAACATAATGTCTTCAGAATTCATCCACGTTATAGATACACTTCCAAATTTCCTACCGTTTTAAGGCTGAATAATATTGTATGTAGATATCACATTTTGCTTATCTTTTCATCTATCAATGGACAGCTGTGTTACTTACACATTTTAGATATTGTGAATGATGCTGCTAAGAACATGGGTATAGGATTATCTCTTGGAGACCCTCCTTTCAGTTTCTTGGGGTATATGCCCCGAAGTGGATGTATTGGATCATATAGTAATACTGTTTTTGATTTTTTGAGAAACTGCCATGCTAGTTTCCACAGTGGCTGTACCATTTTACATTCCCACCAGTAGTGCCCAAGGGTGCCAATTTTTCCACGTCCTCACCAACACTTAACTATTTTCTGGCTTTTTGACAGTAGCCATCCTGAGTGGTATGAGGTAGCATCTTGTGTTTTGTTTTTTTTTTAAATTTATTTATTTTATTTTTGGCTGCATTGGGTCTTCATTGCTGTGCGTGGGCTTTCTCTAGTTGTGGAGAGCAGAGGGCTACTTTTTGTTGTGGTGCACGGGCTTCTCGTTGTGGAGCACGGGCTCAGTAGTTGTGGCACATGGGCTCAGTAGTTGTGGCACAAGGGCTTAGTTGCTCTGCGGCATGTGGGGTCTTCCCGGACCAGGGCTCGAACCCATGTCCCCTGCATTGGCAGGCGGATTCTTAACCACTGCGCCACCAGGGAAGCCCCTTATTGTGGTTTTGATTTGTATTTCCCTAATGACTAGTGATACTGAGCATCTTTTCAGTTGCTTATTGGCTCTTTGTATATCTTCTCTGGAGAAGCCTCTCAAGTCATGCCTATTTGTGAATCAGTTTTTTTTCCTTGTTGAGTTTTAGGAGTTCTCTATACTGATGTTAATTTCTTATCAGATATGCAATTTGCAAATATTTTCTCTGATTCTGTGGGTTGCCTTTTTACTCTGTTGACAGTGTCTTTCCATGCACAAATTTAACAATTTTCATGAAGTCCAGTATGTCTGTTTTTTCTTTGGTTGCTGTGTCTCTGGTGTCATATCCAAGAAATCATTGCCAAATTCAATGTCGAAGCTTTGCCCTGTATTTTCTTCTAAGAGTTCTATAGTTTTATTTTTTTAATTAATTCATTCATTCATTTTGGGCTGCGTTGGGTCTCTGTTGCTGCGCGCCGGCTTTCTCTGGTTGCGGCACGCGGGCTTCTCATTGCGGTGGCTTCTCTTGTTGCGGAGCACAAGCTCTAGGCACGCAGGCTTCAGTTGTTGTGGCTCGCAGGCTCTAGAGAGCAGGCTCAGTAGCTGTGGTGCACGGGCTTAGTTGCTCTGCGGAATCTTCCCGGACCAGGGATCGAACCCGTGTCCCCTGCATTGGCAGGCGGATTCTTAACCACTGTGCCACCAGGGAAGTCCAGTTCTGTAGTTATAGCTTTTATCTTTAAGACTTTGATTCCTTTTGAGTTAATTTTTGTATGTGGTGTTAGATAAGTGTCCAAATTCATCCTTTTGCATGTGGATATCTGGTTTTCCCAGCATAATTTCTTGAAAAGACTGTTCTTTCCTCATTGGATAGTCTTAGCACCTGTCAAAAATGATTTGGCCATTATGCAAAGGTTTGTTTCTGGGCTCTCTGTTCTGTTCCTTTGGTCTTATGTCTGCCTTTAAGCCAGTACCACACTATTTTGATTAGTGCAGCTTTGTCACCAATCAGGAAGTATGAGTCCTCCAGCTTTATTCTTCTTTTCCAAGATGGTTTTGGCTATTTGGAGTTCCTTAGTATGTGGCCAGACGAGGGAGAGCCCAGGCCCATCCAGTTTCTGATCCCATGCCCTTTCACTGTACAGTCACTTTGTACCTCCCACCCCTTGGCAGGGGTCTTAGTAGGTTTAAACTCGGCACGGATATTGGGGCGGGGGAGGTAAGCGGTTCTTTGTGACCTCAGAGTCCTGGGGACACAGACTGAGTTGCCTTGGTGGTGAGTAATAGTCAAGACACCACACAGACCATGTAAGGGGGCGGTGCTGCTGCTGTTGAGGGAAGAGGGGGCAGAACAGCAGCTCATTGCTGATGAAGACAAGACCTCTCCTTTGCAGTGGCCCTCTTTGGCCTTTGTGGACTGAATGTCCCCGTCCTGTCCAGCCTGGGGTGTCACGTCCTCGCCTACTTTCCGGTCTGACCCCGGGGCCTTTGCACTTGCTGTTTTTCTACCTGGAACAGTCCTCCTCCAGCACTTTGCTTCCTCCACACTCCTTCAGGTCTCTCTTCACATGTGGCCTACCAGAGAGACCTCCCCTGGCCCTTGTAGCACAGTAGCCACCTCTCCACCCCGCCCCACTCACCCTGCATTTTACTCGGCTCTAGTGTTCTTCACAGCACTTAACTACCTGATGCATTTTGCATTTGTGTATTGGTTTATTTCTCTCCCACCTGCACTCCTCTGAGCTCCGTGAGGGCAGGGACTCTGTCTTGTTCTCTGCTGCATCCCTAGTTTGTTCACTAAGCATTTGGTGGCGGAATGGGCTTTGTGTTCCCAGGGCAGACATGCCTACCAAGGAGTGGTGTCTTGTGCAGAGCGCTGTCAACTTCATCTTTCTTGAAGGGCTGACCCATGCCCATGTTATGTGCAGGTGGCGATGAGGGTCGTGAGAGGGTTGGGGCGTGGCCTGGTGTTATCCCAGCACACAGTGAGCACTCTGGCTTGTTCTGTTTGAATCAGAGAACAAGAGACCCGGAAGAGAGGTGGGCTGGCTTGGAATTGGCCGTGGCCAGGCAGAATGGTGGAAGGGGAGGGGAGGCCTCCCTATCCTGAGTGGAAGAAAACAAAGGCATAGCAAGGCTGGATTCAGGTATTGGGCAGGGACGCTCACGGTTGAGGGTCAGATAAGAAGAACAAGAGCTAGCGTTTATGGAGCACTTGTCCATGTGCCTGGCTCGGTCCTCATTCAGTCCTCAAAGCCCATCCTTCCTATTTCATAAACCAGGAAATGAGGCGCAGAAAGTGGAAGCAACTTGCTTAAGGTCACGCAGCTGTTGGTGGCAGGCCTGAGCCCAGGTGGTGTGGCCCAGAGCCTGCACTGGTACCAACACCTGTGATGGCGGAGGGCCGCACACGCTGCTTGCTCACAGTCCGTGCAAGGAGGAGGTAGCCTTTTCTCCCTTTACTGAGTCATGGAGAGGGAGTCCAGATGGAGAGCAGGAGGGAGCCAGTCTGTCGTGACTCCTGGTGCTGGTCAGAAGTTTACTCCAGGGCACATGTGCCCACCGGGGGATGTCTGGCTGCAGGATTAATGGAAGCTTGGCTGCCTGTGCTGCTCTGTTTCCTGTCCCATCTCGGTGTGTCCTCTTTGCTGCTGTGCTTGCGTCATGAGCTCTCATGAGGGTAGCAGGGCAGTGACACTGCGGTCGGTCCCTCCTGCACTGCCATCTGTTTTGGGGGTGCCTGTCAGGTGTGGCTGTGTTCATTGACGATGAACATGTCCCCCTACATCATTGCATATTAGTAGGAGACTCTTGAAGTCTGTCCCAGTCTCCTCCCCCGCTTCTAGGGCATAAATGACGGCCGCCCAGCCTCCCTCACGTGGATCCCTACAGACCCTGCTTCGGGCCACCTCCTGGGCCTTCTAGGGCAGGTGACAACTGTCCCCCAGCCTGGCCAGGAGGCATCAGCCTCCCTGTGCATGTCAGGGGGAGGATGCTTTCCCACCCCGAGGCGGGCGTGTCAGCTGCTTGAAGCAGGACTTCCTTGATTGATGCGGCAGGCTTCGTGGCTGCTCCATTCCAG
Organism: Phocoena phocoena; assembly: GCF_963924675.1. Taxonomy (NCBI): domain Eukaryota; kingdom Metazoa; phylum Chordata; class Mammalia; order Artiodactyla; family Phocoenidae; genus Phocoena; species Phocoena phocoena. Next base: position 55,384,954 of record NC_089234.1, read on the forward strand.
GGCCATGGAATTTCACCCCCTGCTTCCTGAAGTATGGGGGGCTTGTCAGCTTCCAGCTGTGGGTCTCAGTGTCCACAGTCTGGGGCCATGTTGTTAAAGGGGAGGAAGCTGAGGCCCTAGGGAGGGGCATGGCTGCACTGAACCGTGATTCTGTAAGAGGGCTTCCCAGCAGCCAAAGGAGCCACCCTCCCAGCACCTCCCGAGATCCTCAGAAGCCGGGGAGGTGAGCTCAGCAAATAGCACTTTTCACCCTCTTGCCTCCTTCTCGTGTCTGTGGCTCACGGAGTCGAGTGCCTCTGTACCCAGCACGGTCATGGGCGTTCGGGTGGGCAGGAGGTAGCAGCATGTGTCAGGGCCATAACGCCATGGCTCACCCCTCTTTCTTTCTTCCCACTTTTAGTCCCCAAGCCCCACTCAGCTCACAGTGTCTGTTGAGCGTCTCGGTGTGGGGAGGAGCACGGGGAGGGGGAAAGCCTATGCTGGGGGCTCCAGGTTGGGAGGCTCTGGGCAGGGGTGGCCCTGCTCTAATACTTCTCACTTGCACAGGTGGATGGGTTCTGCCTACGTCTCCTCCAGGCTGATCTGGCTTCTTGGTGCTTGTCCAAGTCCACCATCCTCCAGGGCCAGCTCCAGGCCCCTTCCTCCGTGAAGTCCCCCCAGACTGCTAGACCTTTAGAGCTGGGCAGCAGTGTTGTGTATAGGGTTCAGGAGCACAGGCTTTGGGCTAGACTGCCTGGGTTTGTATCCTGTTCGCCCCCTTAGTGGCTCTACCATGACCTTAAGCAAGTTACTTAATTTTTCTAACCCTTAGTTTCCTCCTCTGCACAACCGGCGTAATGACAACCTCAGGGTTGGTGTGGGAATTAACTGAGACAACATATGCAGAGTCTAGTACATCCTGGCACTTAGTAGGGCTCAGTGCCTATTAGCTGCTGCTATTATTATTTCTGGTATTGTTGTTGTTAGTGCCACACGGTCTAGCAGTTTGTCATCGTGGACTATGCAGCCTCGTCACTCTGGTGGACAGCTTTCTGAAAGACAGCTTTCAATTTGGGTAACCAAAGGATTGAGGACGGCAGTGTTGGAAGGTCTGGTTTGACTGTAGGAGCAGCAGCTAACACTTTGAGCACTGGCCGTGTCAGGTGCTGTGGCAAGCCCTTTTCGTATTAACTCGGTTGATCCTCCGTGGGGTTAGTACTCCTATTGTCCCATTTTGCAGATAAGCATGTGGAGGCAGGGAGAGGCTGAGTGACTTACCCGAGGGTACACAGCTGCTAAGTGGCAGAGTTGAGAGTTGAACCCAGGCAGGCTGGCAACCTGTTAGTATTCTAGTCACTGCTGCCTCGATTTGCAGGCGAGGGCCATGGGCTCAGAGAGGGGAAGGGACTTCCACAGAGTCTCACAGCAGGTCAGTAGCCTCCTGAGCCGCTGGCTTGTCTTCTTTATACGGCTCGCAGGGCTCAGCCACGTGCCAGGACCCCGATGGACACGTGTGGGTACTAGAGTGACTGGGCACCCTCAGCCGTCCGAGGGTGGTCAGCTCTGAGCTGGAGGATGGTTCCAGGGTGGGACAGGTGGCCTGGTGGTGACTGCTCGCCCCCCCTCCCCCACTGCCCAGGCAGCACCTCCCTGCTCAGTCTCTCACAGTCCCCAGGGAAGAGCGGCTTGCTTCTCCCTCCTTCCCCGGTGCTCGCGGGAGGTGCATGTCCTCCCAGCGTCCAGAGCTGTCTCAGGGCAGCGCCACGGGCTGGAGCACAGAGAGGACTCTGCGTGCTGGCTGGAGGCTGGAACAAGCCCCTTAAGCGTCGCGGTTTCATGGGGAGGAAGTGTGAGTCACTGGGGCCTTTACAAGCCCCAGGTGAATGGAGGAGTGTGTTAGGGGCCCCGCAGCCACGGGATGCGGCCTTGGAGGGCTGGGCGTTCTGTTATCGCTTGGGTGATTTTACTGGAAGTTCTTTGAAGTGGTCTCCATGACCCAGTGGGGCTGAGTCACCGAGTAAACACAATTAGCAGGGGGTGGCCTTTTGGGAACAACACAGACAATGCTTGTGGCCCAGGCCAGTCCCAGAGAGTCTGCCAGCTCTCTCCCAGGGCTTCTGCCACGACTTCCATGCACATGCCACCTGCTGGCTCGGGTCAGCCTTGGTATCTTGCTTTCAGTCCCTGCTGTGGGCTTGTTGGAAATGCAGAGTCTCAGGCCCCACCCTAATCTGCCTAGTCAGAACCTGCCCCTTGACCGGGGCCTCAGGTTATTGCTGTGGTAGAGAACCCCCTGTATCATCACTCTGCTTCACATGGCCATGAAAACCTGGGCTCCTGCTCTGCTCTCTTTTTCTTTTTCTTTTTTTTTTTTTTTTAAATATTTATTTATTTGGCTGTGCTGGGTCTTAGTTGCAGTGTGCGGGATCTTTTTGTTGAGGCATGCGGGACCTAGTTCCCTGACAGGGATCGAACCCGGGCCCCTTGCATCAGGAGTGTGGAGTCTTAACCACTGGACCACCAGGGAAGTCCCTCTGCCCTCATTTTCTGGAAACGTTTCCCAATCATATGACTTTCTCCGGGTCCTCTCTGGACCTCTGCACAGGCTTGTCTGAGTTTGTGGTGACGGTCCTGAGTGGCAGTGCCCTGCTGCCCTGTGGGGCTCGGGGGGAGGCAGTGGGAGCAGAGGAGGTCGGCCCTCGTTCACCCAGACCTCTGTGTGTGTGATGTGCGGGGTGCGCATTAGGGCCCGGGTCGGGGTGCAGGTGCCTTCAGGGGAGCTCCCACGTGGTCAAGGGTGAGGGGCTGTGCGGGGCAGGAGAGCGTGCGCAGTGAGATGGGACCTCTGTCAGGCTCCAGATTGGATTGTGAAATCCCAGGGGTAGATGACGACCGTCCCACCTCTCAGAAGCCATCGCTTTGAAAGGATACTGCGTGACTTCAGAGGAAAGCGACTCCTTTTGCTTTTTCCCGACAGTCCTGACCACACAGGCTTTTTAAGACAACAATAGCTGCAGAGACAAAGCATAACCAAGACAGCGTCGTCTTCGGGGCTTTTTCCCCCCCGAATGACGTCTAAGGCCCTGGGAACATCGTAGAAACTGGGCCTTGTCCAATTTTAACCGTTCCCTGGCACCGCTTCCCCCCTCTGGCTCCCAGGAGCCCTGCCAGCTGACTCGGGGGAGGTGATGCCCAGAGATGCCGATAGAGATGTCACACCGCCCCCGGGTCAGGCCCAGAGCCCTGTCAGGATGTGGGGGACAGGGAAGGGGACCAGCGCGTGTCAGTTGGCCAGTTGACTCCTCCCAGCCAGGGGGGAGGTGGGAGGAGAGAGAGAAGGGTGTCTGCCAAGTTTAATTAACAGTGGAAACTTGCCAACGGGGGAGGAGAGAGATGATTTGAAGGGGAGGGGCGGTTTACTGGAAGATGGGGCGCTGCTGATGCCAGTAGCGAGAAAGAGGCGAGGCGTTGTGCAGGGAGCATCCGCCAGAGTGCTGGCTGTGGTGTCGCCAGCAGGGCTTGGCTGAGCTCACATCTCAGAGGTGTGAGTAGGACAGTGTATTTGTGCCCGCTTTCAAAAACAATCCACCGACACACCAGCCGGCTAGCCTTCCTTGCCCTCACATAACAACAATGAAAAATTATTAAGAAAACGGCTGTTGAGTTTAGAACATAGGCATTGTGTTACATTCTTGTGTTCTGGAGACACCGATGGATTGGCTGAATTGCACCTGACTTTACTTCATGGATCTTTATGCAGTGCTTAATGTTCATGATACGGGAAGAGAGATGCTTTGAGAAGTCTGTGATGCTCATGGTTGAGACAAAAACGCAGAGATGTGGAAGGGGCAGCAAGATGAGTGGATTGAACTTAAATACAGGCGATATCTCACTGAACACTGCTTACTTAGTTTTTAGTAGGATCAAGGACTTTCAGGGCTGCACGGGGTTTTCTGGTTCCGTCTCCTTTCAGGTGACGTGCAGGTGCCACCTCTGATATCTCTGCCAGGTGTGCGTGGAGTGAATGCATATGTCGTGGGAGCCCCCCGCCACCCAGGTCTTCTCAGACCAAGGCAGCACTGACCGTTAGGCCCCCTTCCTGACCTGCACCCACCAGCTGTGTCAGGGCTGCTGCCGTAGGCCAGTCGAACAAGTTGCATCCCTTTGGACGGTCCTGCCCACTCCCCGAGCCTTCCTCTTCCATCCCAGAGGTTCTTGGAAAATGTGATAATGAGGCCACTGGCCATTCCTGGCCACTGTCCCACTTCTTGCCATTACCGAAGTCCCTTTTTCTGGTTTTCTTTTTTCTCCTCTCACCTTTCATCTCTCTGCCTGTCTGGTGGGTACACCAGCTAGCTCCCCTGCATGCCGACTCTTATGCCAGGGCTGTGTGTTTCCCTCACCTCTGTGTGGTCTTCATCTTTCCCCCGACACCTTCCCCTTCCCTTCGGGGTCTCCCCTGTCCCCTGGTGCACTGCTCCCTCCCCCCGTCCATGAGTTTCCCTCCTCCTCTCCCTCTCCCCTGCTTACCCCATCTCTTTATCTCTTTTCTTTCTTTTTTTCCTTCTGAGGGTGTGCAGGTGTAGGGTAGCTAGTCAAGAGTTGACATCGGAGAGAACCCCTTAAATTTGACCCCGCATTTCTGGTCCTGGAGCCCAAGGTCTCATTAGTTCTCGGCTGCTTTCTGACACCAAAGCCCTAAGTCTCATTCAAAGGCTTTATTGCAAAAATCTCATCTCTGGCTCACTCACTCTGCCCAGTACACACACATCTTCATTGTACAGTTCTTTCGGTTCTAAGAGCAAAACATTGCCTTCTTCCCATTGTCTTGTTTTATTTGACCCACCATCTCTGCATGTTGTGCTTTTTCTGACTCCCATTCAGCCTCTGGGTTGGGGTTCGCCTGCCCTCTTAACTTCTGTGTCATCTGTAGTCTTGATAAGCAAAGCACAGCTTTGTTTCCATTAATCATGGAAAATGTAATCTCTGAAATGGGACAGGGGAAAGGACCTTGTGAGCCATCTGGTTGAACCCCTTCATGTTACAGACTGAGAAACAGAGATCCAGAAAACTGAGGCCACTGGCCAGCTACTCGCACGTGGACGAGAACTGCACTCAGAGCTGGGTTTCTTGACCCAGAGGTTTTTCCTGATGCCGGGCAGGAAAGATCCTGGCTTTGAAGCTATTTGAATGCAAACCAAACTGGTGGTTGTGTGGCTGCCACCAGGAGTTAATAACAAGTGTCAACACCTCCCCCCCCAAAACAAAACAAAATGAAACATGGGGCTTCCCTGGTGGCGCAGTGGTTAAGAATCCTCCTGCCAATGCAGGGAACACGGGTTTGATCCCTGGTCCGGGAAGATCCCACATGCCACGGAGCAACAAAGCCCGCGCGCCATTACTACTGGAGCCCGCGCGCCTAGAGCCCGTGCTCTGCAACAAGAGAAGCCACCGCAATGAGAAGCCCACACACCATAACGAAGAGTAGCCCCCACTCGCTGCAACTAGAGAAAGCCTGCACACAGCAGTGAAGACCCAACACAGCCAAAAATAAATAAATAAATATGTAAAAACAAAAAACAAAACATGTTACTCCCTAGCTTTGGTGACAGTGTGATTGCTTATAATTCTATCAGTAACTTTTAATAAGGGAGCAGCCACTGACTAAATTATTAAGGACTGAGCTTGAATACAGTTAAGAACCTAAGAGCAGAACAGCTAGGCACAAGGAACGAAGAGTTCACAGATGTTTAACTTAGGCTCTGTTACCCTCTATATGGAAGCCAGAATCACACTGATACAAATCTGTAGGAAATCCCCAGCCCCCTTGTTGCCCTGGGGCATGTTGCTCCCTTGCTGAGCCCTTCCCCAGATGTCCCAATAAGAAGCCAGCTGGCTGACTCCAAGCTCCCCTCTGCCCGTGCGTAGATCAGTCGGAGGGGGGGCCCGAAGGTGAGGCGGAAGCACCAAACACTAGGCCCTGCTGACAGCACCTCCCCTGCCCAGCCTGTGGTTCTGATGTCTGGTACCCCAGGTGGTGCTGCTTCTCAGCCTGGCGCCGACTGAAGTCATGTGGTCTGACAGTGGTTTGGGGCATAAGATGAGAAATCCCTTTGGGGTTGGTAACAAATGGCCTCTCTTTCTGTCTCCAGGCTCCACGTACAGTGTCTTGTCCATCATGCCCTCAGACTCGGAGAGCAGCAGCTCCCTCAGCAGTGTGGGTGAGTACCACCTTCCTGGGCACCCCTCCTTCCTGGAGGACACCGGCCGGTCGGGGGTCTGGTTATGAGCTGGGGTGGCACTGGGTGCATGGGGTGGGAAAGTTGGCCCACACCTGTCAGATCATTCATGGAGTCATCTTCTGTTGGTTCCATTCACATTTCCTCTCATCAGCACGTCCTCTTAATGGAGGAGGGCAGAACGCTGTTCCTGGTGTTAGGAGGGAGGTGCATGACACAGAGGCACCTGTGTCACCATGTTTTCACTTTGTCAGGGCACAGCGCTTCTCAGAGAGCCCTTTGCCTCCGACCCCCAGGCCTCGTAGTACACAGTGACCACTATCCAAGAGACTGGCCCCTTTGGGGGCTGTTGTTTGTGAGCAGGACTGGCCCACTGGGAGTGTTGTCTTGGGCACAGGAGTGGCCAGTCCATGCCGAATTCGGTGTGTCTCTGGATGTGGGTCCCAGGAGCCCATAGAGGGAGGCTGGCCCTGCTGTCACTTCACTGAAGACGTCCCAGAGGAAGGTTGTCATAGTCTCCCAGTCTTCCCGCGCCTCTGTGGCCCATCTTCTGTGTCACATGCCCTCTATTTAATGCCCTAGTGTAGCTCTGTGTCCTGGTTTGACCTTGATGGATGGGTACACCTTCAGTGGTGTGGTGAGTCCTGGAGTTTTTGAGTTGGAAGGGCTCACAGAGGTCATCTGGTCCAATTCTTTCTGTTTCCTCCAGTAGACAGATGGGGAAATGGACACTCAGAGAAGGTAAGTCTCGTGCCTGAGCTTCTAGAACCTGCCCGAGCTTCTAGAACCTGCCCAGGGCAGTCCTCTTATGTGTTAAGTTGACTCATACGGAACACCTCCAGGGGGCCAGAAGTGGGCTTGCGATATAGCGGTGAATAGGCAGACCTGGTCCCTGTGCTCATGGATCTTAGGGTCTCCTGGGGAGACAGTCAGATGAGTAGATACAGTAAGTGAGGTCAGAGTGGTGAGAGGGGTATCAGTAGGGGGCACTGTATTTGTTTTCTAGGGCTGCCCTAGCAAAGTGCCATAAACTGAGTGACTTACGCAATAGAGATTTATTCTCTCACAATTCTGGAGGCCAGAGTCTAAGATCATTGTGCCCTGAAGGCAACCAGGAACGGGTCTTTTCCAGGCCTCTTCTCCTTCTGTTTGTGTGCCGGCAATCTCTGATGTTCCTTGGCTTGTAGATGCATCACCCCAGTCTCTGCCTTCATTTTCACATGGTGTTCTCTCTGTGTGTGTCTCCAAATTTCCTTTTTTAAACAGGACACCATTCACATTGGTTTAGGGGCCCGCCCTACTCCAGTATGACCTCATCTTAACTTGATCATCTCTAAAGACCGAATTTCCAAATAAGGTCACATTCACATTTACTGGGGATTAGGACTTCATCGTCTGTTTTGTGGGGCACAATTCAGCCCCTCACAGGTCCCCTCGTCCCGTCTAGGGTTCAGGGAGGACTCTGCTTGGGACCACAGTTCACTTTGTCCTGCCTGCTTGGGTTGGTGAGACACAGGGATTGAATGATGGGGCTGCTGGGATTTTGAACACGGGGCTGGCTTTCAGGAAGTGCATGGGCCGGGCAGGCAGTCAGGATGTGTGGAATGGTAATGTGGGGTTTTGTAAAATGGAGCTGGTTGAGCTCTGAGGGCACCTACCTGTCTTGGCCTCACCCTTTTCCGGCTCCATATTCTGCTTGGGAGCGAGGTACAATGATCTGATATCTGACAACTCATTCACATTGACCCTTCAAGGCTTAAAGTGTTAACTTTCCTAGGAGCATTTGCATTTTAAAAGGAGATTCTAGAGAAAGATAATTGTTTAAACCACAGCAAGTATTGGTAATGGTGGAATTTCAGGCCTGAGTAAGAAGGTATTTTTTTGTGCAGCTGGACCTTCATATACTTTGGAAGAGCATCATGTCAGTGACCCACCCTTTGGCCCTTGGGATGGAGGGGTCACCAGTGTCCCCGGATACTTGTTGGCAGGCAGGCTGCGAGCAGAGCTCTACTGTACTTCACTGTCTGGGCCCCTGTCTTGGATGCTCAAAGACCTGGTTGCATCCCTTCAGGTCAAAACCTCTCCAGTTCACCGGTAGCCAAGTTTTCCTTCTCTTGCTTTTCTGTGTAGAGTTGACGTTGACCTTGGGATGGGTAGCCCCATTTTTCTGCAGGCTGACTTGAATGTCCCCGTGGCTGTATTGGCCAGAAGGCCTTTGGCTGCAGCAGTAGGGAATACCTACTCATACTGCCTTAGACAGCAGAGGAATGTGTGATCTCACATGGTAACTGTGCTGAGGGTGGGCTGAGTACATCGGGTGTGGCTTTGCGGGCCTCTGTGTGGTGTCTTCCCTTGGGCTGATGGCAGGGGTCAGCCATCACATCTAGACCTGACAGTGTCCAGGGCTACAGTGTTCGTGGTGGGAGCCTCTAGCCACACGTGGCTATTTAAATTCCAGTGAATTAACGTGAAATAAAATTTAAATCACTAGTTTCAGTAGTTACACTAGCCACATTTCAAGTGTTCTGTAGCAGGGGTCCCCAACACCCAGGCCACGGACCCGTACCAGTCCGCGGCCTGTTAGGAGCCGGGCCACACAGCAGGAGGTGAGTGGTGAGCCAGTGAGCGAAGCTTCATCTGTATTTACAGCCGCTCCCCAACACTCGCATAACCACCTGAGCTCCGCCTCCTGTCAGATCAGCGGTGGCATTAGATTCTCATAGGAGCGCGAACCCTACTGTGAACTGTGCACCTGCGGGATCTAGGTTGTGCGCTCCTTATGAGAATCTAATGCCTGATGATCTGAGATGGAGCTGAGGCGGTGATGCTAGTGCTGGGGAGCGGCTGCAAATACAGATTATCGTTAGCAGAGAGGTTTGACTGCACAGAGGCCAAAATAAATCAATTGCTTGCAGACTCATATCAAAACCCTAGGGCTTCCCTGGTGGCGCAGTGGTTGAGAGGCCGCCTGCCGATGCAGGGGACGCGGGTTCGTGCCCCGGTCCGGGAAGATCCCACATGCCGTGGAGCGGCTGGGCCCGTGAGCCATGACAGCTGAGCCTGCGCGTCCGGAGCCTGTGCTCTGTAGCGGGAGAGGCCACAACGGTGAGAGGCCCGCGTATCGCAAAAAAAATAAATAAATAAAAATAAAAAAATAAAACCCTATCAGTGGGTCTTCCCTGGTGGCGCAGTGGTTAAGAATCCGCCTGCCAGTGCAGGGTACAGGGGTTCGAGCCCTGGTCCGGGAAGATCCCATATGCCACGGAGCAACTAAGTCCGTGTGCCACAACTACCTAGTCTATGCAACACAACTACTGAAACCTGCGCACCTAGAACCCATGCTCCGCAACAAGAGAAGCCACTGCAGTGAGAAGCCCGCACACCACAACGAAGAGCAGCTCCCGCTCGCCGCAACTAGAGAAAGCCCACGCACAGCAACAAACACCCAACACAGCCATAAATAAATAAACAAAACAAAACAAAACCAAAAAACCTCTCAGTGAGTGGCAAGTGAAAACAGGTTCAGGGCTCCCACTGATCCTGCATTATGGTGAGTTGTATAATTACTTCATTATATATTACAGTGTAATAATAATAGAAATAAAGTGCACAAGAAATGTCATGAGCTTGAATCATCCCCGAAACCATCTCCCGCCCCCTGCCGCCGCCGGTCCGTGGAAAAATTGTCCTCCCCTAGGCCGGTCCCTGGTGCCAAAAAGGTTGGGGACCACGGTTCTGTAGCACCTGTGGCTAGTGGCTACCATATTGGACCGATCAGATAAAAGAACAACTCCATCATCACAAATGGTCCAGAGGATGAAGGAGGCTGTCTCCTCTCGTGTCTCCTGATGAGCAAAGAAGCCTTCCCCAGCAGGTCCTCAGCACAGTCCCTGTCACTTGTCTGTGCCCAAACCATGGCTCATGCAGTGCGGTCCCTGGACCAGCAGCACCCAGGTACTTGATAGAAATGTAGGATTCCAGGCTCCAGAAGCTCTGAGGATGGGGCTCAGCATCCATTTTAACAGCCTTCCTGGTGGGAGATGAGTTGACCTAACCTAGTCCCCGGCAAAAGCACGGGAATGTCTGTGGCTGGCTTGGACCAGCCCCTTGGAGTGGAATGAATGGAGGTTCATCCATGGCCCACTGCAGCACCTCCTGGAGGAATCCCTCCTGGCTCAGCCTCACCTAGTCACGGGCAGAACACTTCTTTTCCTGGCCATCTCGGGCACACCCCCCGACCGAGGGGCTGGTGAGTCAGATGGAGACCGGCTGTTTCTGTTTGTTAGGTCTTTCTCCATGAACCTAAGGAAAGGCAAGGTCTTATAATAAAAACATCACCTCCACTTTCCCACTTACGTCTCCCTGACCAAGAACGTTTGGGCAAAGAACAGCAAGTTATATTTAGCATAAGAGAAAATTGGTAGGTGGAGCCTTGGGTATGGTATTTTCTCTGCAACAGCTGGTACCTGGTTGCCCCTCCCCTCTTCCCAGCTGGCATTAGGTCCTCAGGTGGTCCGCCCATTTCACCTCTTCAGCCTGACCCTCCTAACAACAGACCAACAGCCTTAAAGCTTGCTGTGTCTTTCCAGGCAATTTTCATCAGCCAAGCACGTGTGGCGGTTTTGAGGCTTCCCCCCACCCCGTGTGGCCTGTTATTTGAGTAACCTGCCTGTGGGTAGGCCCCATGGATCTGCCCAGGGGATGCACACTCATTCAGGCAGTCGATGTTTTTTTCTTCCCCCGTTCATCCTGATCTAATTGCTCAGGTACCTTTTTTTTTTCTCAACTTGGATAACTGGGGAAGTTTTAAGAAGAGGAGACATTCTTGGGCAGCATTTATAAAATGAGCCTTAAATTTCGTGCAGATTGAAGTAACAGGAGAGCTTTCTCATTAAGGAGAGAGATCTGGTTTTGTTAGCAGAAGGATCTGGAGGGCTTCCTTCCTATCCCAGCAAAGATTCCTTGAAAGTACAGCTTCTAGTTGATAGAGGATGGTGGGGTGAATGAGCATGGAGGCAAGGCTGCACCCTGACCCCTTGTCCTCTGACCCTTCCTTCTCTGATCCTTTTGGATCCGGGGCCTGTTTTCTCTCAGTGCATCAGATGGACGGGAGCACCTTGTCATCTTGGAGCCCGTGCTCGGCACTCATAGAGATCACAGGGGGGCCTGGCTCCAGGCCTTACAGGCTAACCAGGTGTCTTAGTCTGTCCAGGCTGCTATCACAGAACACCACAGATTTGGCAGTTCAGAAACAACACACATTGATTTCTCACAGTTCTGGAAGCTTGGAATTCCAAGATCAAGGCAGCGTCGGTGTCTTGGGGGGCCCGCTTCCTGGTTCATAGATGGTGCCTTCCCGTTGTAACGTCACATGGCAGGAGGGGGAAGAGCTCTCTAGGGTCCCTGTTAGAAGGCCACTGATCCCATTCACGTGGGCTCCACCTTCATGACCTGATCACCTCCCAGAGGCCCCACCTCCTAATTCCACACGGGGTGGGGGGGTAGGACCTCAACATAGGAATTTGGTGGGGTACACCAACATTCAGACCAGAGCACCAGAGAGAGTAGCGACTGGCCGTTTTGCCTTTTGTAAAACAAGGAGACAGAGGGGAAGGAGCAGCTCTTTCTAACGAGGGGCGTCACAGGAAGCTTCAGGGAGGAGGTGGCCCTCGAGTGGGGTCTTCCAGGAATGGCGCTCTGGATGTAGGAGCAGCCTGGAAGCAACAGGCCATCGTCACCTGTCTTGGTTTGGGTTTCGGCAAACTGACCCTGAGTCAAGGATTCGAGAGCAAGTAGCTTATCTGGAAGGAGATCTGGGAGCTGGGCAAGGCTGCAGCTGCTGCGCTGGAGTCTAACCTCCTTCCAGTCCAAGTCCAGGAGGAGCCCCGCTGCAGTCCTGTGCTGACCAAGTAGGGCATCCCCTGGGCATCAATGGGCGATGCTTTCAAATGTAGTGGGTATTGGACAGCCGAGAAAACAAGGGATTGGTAAGCCACTCTGGCCAGACAGTGCGACTTTGGTCCAGACCAGAGGTTCTCAAACTTTATCAGGCATCAGACTCACCTGGAGGGGAGCGCTGGCTTCTCCCCCAGGGTTCCTGATCCGGTAGGTCTGGGTGGGGCCTGACCTGTGCATTTCTAACAAACAAGGTCTCCAGTGAAGCTAAGGTGCTTTTGGAAGCACTGCTTCAGGACGTGGGATTGTGTCTCTCCCCGATGGCTCTGGCTCTTCTGGGCTGGAGGTGAGGATGGCTTGGTTTTGCTTGCTGTGGCCTGTGATGACCATGGTCTGCTGTTTTGCTTCTCTCCTGACAGCCAGGGCCTGGAGGAGGCCAGGAAGTTTACCTGGGCGTCCCTGCTCCACCCACCTGACCACTTTGGGCCAGTGCCCATTTTCTCCTTGGCCTCTGGTACCACGGGCCCACAGGGCTCTGAAGCAGAGCTGTGACCTCTCTAGCTGTAAATAAGACTTGGTGGGGGAGTGGCCTTCAGGGTCAGCTGGAGTGTGGTGTGACAAGGGGGCTAAGGACAAAGGGCCTTACAGCCAAGACTACCGAGCTGCCGGGCTCTGGCTGAGCCTCAGTGGTCTACAGAGAAGGCTGCACTTGCATCGGCCAGGGTGTCCGGGAGGAGGAGCCAGGACTCGTGATGGCGAAGGGGCTCTGCTCCCCTTGGCTGCAGTGTTCTTACACCAAGGCCCGGAGGAGTGAGAGCTCTGTCCAAACTCCAGGGCCTGTGCCGGCTCTCCTGGCATCTTCCAGCACTCGTTTTGGGGCCATTTTAGTCCAGTCCAAATCCCTTAACCCCGGAATCCCATCCTGAATATAAAAATGAATAAAAGAAACTCTTTCTTTTCTTAAGTTTTCCTTTTTATTAACTAATTAATTAATTAGTTTATTTATTTATGGCTGTGCTGCATGGCTTGTGGGATTTCAGTTCCCCGACCAGGGATTGAACCCAGGCCACAGCAGTGAAAGTGCTGAATCCTAACCACTAGACCGCCAGGGAACTCCCCTGCCTTCTTTTCAAGTGGGTTCCAGATTTGGGAAGGGGAAGGAGTGAAGTGGGGGGAGAGTGGACAGTTTTGCATTTGAGTCCCAAAGAACAACTGCACAGAGATAGAATTTGAGGCTTCTGTGGACAGCTCACTTGACGTTAGTTTTGATTTTGCTTGTTCTTGAAAAGGTTTACTGTAAACACAGTGGCTGGTCGGGGGTGACAAGCCACACCTCTTCGTTGGTTGCGCCTGTCCTGGGTCACTTCAGTTTAGGGCACCACAGTGTTGTTGTTTTTTATTTTTTTTAACTTCAGATTTTTTTAAAAGTCATGTTCCGTGAGGTACGATTTACGTACAGTAACATTTATCCTTTTTGGTGTATAGTTTGATGAGTTTTGATGAGCACATTGGTTATTTAACCACTTCCACAATTAAGGTATAGAACAAATCCTCCACCCTGAAGAATTCCCTTCTGTGACTTTGTAGTCAGCCTTTCTTCCCTCTACCCCCAGGCCCTGGCAACCACGGATCTCTCTTCTGCGTCTGTAGTTTTGCCTTTTCCCAAATGTCGTGTAAATGGAAACATATGGCGTGTGGCCTTTTGAGTCTGGTTTCTTGCACTCAGCACAGTGCATTCGCGAGTCCCTGTTCCCCTTGCCCTCGTGTGTACCAGTAGTTTGTATGATAGTGCTTTTTTGTTGCTGAGAAGTATTCCGTTATATGAATATAACACTGTCGTTTATCCATTCGACAGCTGCTATAAACAGTTGTGTGCTAGCTTTTGTGTGAATGTAAATTTTCATTTCTTTTGTGTAAATATCCAGGAGTGGGATTACTGGGTAGTATGGTAAGTGCATGTTTAACTTTATAAAAGACTGTCAAAGTGTTTTCTGCAGTGGCTATATGATTTCATATTCCCACCAGCAGTGTTTGAGAATTCCAGTTTCTCTGCATCCTTGCCAGCATTTGGTGTTGTCACTTTTTTTTTAACTTTAGGTCTTCTGGTAGTGATAAAGGGACTTGGCAGTTGTCTTCAAATACTTGCATGTCTGTTGTTTAGAAGAAGAATTACAGTTGTACCTTGTGGCCTTTGTTTTTTTTTTTTTGGTTTTTTTTTTGGGCTGCGTCGGGTCTTCGTTGCTGCGCTCAGGCTTTCTCTAGTTGCAGGCTTTCTCTAGTTGCAGTGAGCGGGGGCTACTCTTCGTTGCAGTGTGTGGGCTTCTCATTGCGGTGGCTTCTCATTGTGGAGCACGGGCTCTAGGCACGTGGGCTTCACTAGTTGCAGCACATGGGCTCAGTAGTTGTGGCTCGCAGGTTCAGTAGTTGTGGTGCACGGGCTTAGTTGCTTTGCGGCCTGTGGGATGTTCTGGGATCAGGGATTGAACCCGTGTCCCCTGCTTCGGCAGGCGGATTCTCAACCACTGCACCACCAGGCAAGTCCCTACCTCATGATCTTGGGTGGGTAGGTAGATCTAGGGTCAGTGGGAGAAATACAGATTTTAACTCAGTACGTAGAATAATTATCTGGGGAGAGATTAGATGGGCTTTGCTGTGAAGCAGTGAGCTCCCTCCCTGTGCAGGAGTTCAGACGATCTTCGTAGCTATTTAGGGGATTCTGGCAACCATTTTCTTAAAAGGACTGCATCATCTTCAAAATGTTTTTCAACCCTGCGAGGCAAGTGAAACTTTATGTTTAATTGAATGGATATGGAGAGGGTTTTCTGCAACACTTGCTGTTGTTTTGGAACTTCCTGGCTTAGCACATCTTGGGATTTTTCTTGAGGGCCACCTGCGGCCCTCCTCTGCCCTCCGCCCTCCACCCTCCTTATTGTGAAAGGACAGGGGTATCCAGGCAGCAGTTTCCCTAAGTCAACCTGCTCTGTGATGGATTCACAGGCCTGGACGGCCTCACTTTTTGTGTGTTTCATGTATGCTCAAGCCTTTGGGGCAGGGGAAGGGAAACAGGAGGCCACTCCTGTCGGGAGGCCGGGCAGGGTAGTGGACGAGGCCCTGGGTCTGGAGGTGAAGCTGGATTTGCGTGGGTATCCTCCGGTTTCCCAGCTGTGCAGTTTTGCTAGACGTCAGTTTCTCACTCGGTGATCACAGCACGTATCTGGGAGGGTACTGTGGGTCTTAATGAAGTGAGAACCCAGGTGCGTTTAGCACAGAACCCAGCGCGTAGGCTGTGCTCAGCAAATGACAGCGCTCACGTCCCTGTGTGTGTGATCGGCTGCCCCCAGGTCCAGCCAGCTGCAGAGCCAGTGGCCTCGTCCTGCTGGAGACAGACAGGAGGCGGTGGCTGTATGTCGTGACAGGTCTGATGACCCCTACTTCTGTCCTGCTGCTGCTTCTCTGTCCAGCCTCCGCAAAAGCCAAGGGCTACATCTTTCTGTTGCTTCATTTTTAAAATGGGGTGGAAATTCTTTATCTCCCTGGAGGCAGATTGCTGGGCCTGGTGGTGCTTTTCAGTTCTGAAATTGAGATCTGATGTTTCTCTGATACTTACTGAACTTGACCACAGGTCAAGTCATTCTCAAGGCATGGTCTGGTGTCCCTGAGGTCCTTTCATGGAGCCAGTGAGGTCAGAACTGTTTTCATAACGATCCTGAGATGACACTTGCTTTTTGCACTCTCGTCCTCACACAGACTCCGCTGTAGAGTGGAGTTTCTTACAGGTTCCATCCACGGTGTGTGATGTTGGACGGATGTGAGACTCTGGCTGTCTTTATTAGGCCCGATGTCAAACAGCATTACGCAGATGCAAAGCCATGCCATTCTTTTCGCTGTGTTTTTTGTTTTGCGGTAGAGAGTGCAGTTAATTTTTCATGAAAAGCCTTAATGTGAATATGTAACGGGTTTGGTTATTTTAAAATCAGTAAATATTTTAAAATACCTTTTTAGTTTTAATTTCTAATCTGCTAGATATTGTTAGATATAACCCCTATGAGCAAAAGCTCTTTGGAGTCCTCAGTCATTTTTAAGAGTGTATAGAGGCCCTAAAATCAAACCATTTGAGAACTTTTAGGTTGAGGCCTCGGGCACTGGGGTCGGGCAGAAGGCACTCCATACGCCATGCTGTCATTTACTGGCTTGGTGACCTGGACCCATTATTTAAGCTTGAGAAGGTTTTGTTTGCTGATCTGTAAAATGGGAATAGCAGCAGTATCTTCCTTAAGGGGATGGAATGGGATAATGTATGAAAAGCATCTCATAGACCGCCAGGCATGGAGTGAGTGCCACTCATGGTTGTCTTTGGGAGGCCGCAAGGCACAGCAGCAGAGAGCACGTGCTCCGAATCCGGGTGCCTGGGCTCTCGTCCAGGGCACCACTTGCTGTCTGCGGAAGTTTAAGTTGATTCCTTAAGCTTGCTGCGCCTCAGTATTCTCACCTGTAAAATGGAGATGATAATATTCTTACCACCTCTGGGATCGTTGGGAAGGTTAAATTAATGCCTGGGGCATCTGTGTTGTGTGCTGTTGTGTGGTTGGTTGTGACTGTTTACATTGAAATCCTTCTTTTCCGGGTGCTTGTTGGGTCTGTTCATGCCACTGTCTTGGGTTTGTCAGTCCTCCAGAGATCATGTCCCCCCCGCCCGGCCCCCCCAGGGGCTGGTTAGATGCCGAGTTTTAGTTGTAGGCCTCTCCAGAAGGGGGTGTCAGGCACGTGTCCAGAGGAAGCCCCACATGTCAGACAGCCGGGTAAGTTAGTGCAAATCAGATGGCCTTCGTAGAACTAGAGCGCATAGAAGTGCCTTCATTTGCCAAAGAGGAAGACGTTACACAGCCGCACAGAGCTGTAACCAGCCTGTTTTCCAAAACTCCTGGGGGGGGCAGGGGTAAGGATCCAGGGTCTTTGGGGAAAGGCGAGGGAAGGCTTCTCAGGCTGTGGACTAGAACCCATGGAGGGAGGGAGATGCTCGGGGGAAATGGTGATCCTGGGCCTCAGCTTAAAGAACATTTTGGCCGCAGAGGTCTGGCCTGAGCACAAGAATCCTGGTTGTTACGGAGGTGCTGGCTTTAAAATAACGTGTTTCGAGGGGTACTGGATTCAGTGGTCGGCATACCGACATTGGATAACACTGAGCTGGGGAGCTCGAGTCTCCTGCCTCAGACCATGGTCTAGCTTGTCACCCACAGTGTCGAAATCTCCATCCTCCCTGCCACTCCTGGAAGATGCAAGGCCACATCTGAGTGCCTGTCTTGGGGGACACTCGGTTTGCACAAGAAAATCAGCCAACAGCGGTCTGCTGGGGGGCAGCGGTCAGGATGACACAGAGTCAGAAGACATTCGTCTTGCCTTTTACACGTTACAGGGCTACTGGGGAGACAGATACTGTGTCCCTGGGGTGAGTCCGCCTCTGGATCACATCCATAAACTGGGATGACTTCTGTGGGTTACTCTGACCCCACTGAGGATCTCTGAGGGTTAGAGGGCTCAGGGGAACACATGGACGGAGTTAACAATAAAAGCACCATGGATTTGTCTCTTTTTCTGGGACATTTGAGTGAGGTGCATACTTCCTAGAAGCAGATTGGGATCTCGTCAGAGGTGCTGGTGGTGGCCACTGTTCCTTGGTAATAGCATAAGGCATGCGATTCCCTTCAGGACATGTCTAGTCCTAGGGACAAATGACAAGGGCCTGGTGTGGGCTGGGCAGTCAGAGGTCCTGGGACTTACCTGCACCCCATCCCACTCACCTTGGCCGTGGGCGGCTCTCCCTGTAGCTCCTCCAAGCTGCACACCTGGGCTGGTTGAGCAGGTGCTTTAGGCAGTCGGGCGGCTTGGAAGAGGGAACTGTGTGGAGTGTCCAGCCCTGATCAGGGGAAGACGGGACACAGCCCTTGGGCCCAGCTTTGGAGCTGGCTCCCTCTGTCCTCTGCCAGCTTCTCTGGGAAGCTATAACTGTGTCTTCCTCTTCAGGCCGTGCCTTCCACCTTGCTCAGGCTGGCCTCTCTGTGCCCAGGGGTGGGTGACAGCTGGTGTTAGCAGAGCAGGCAAGGATGCAAAGATCAGGGCCAAAACAGTTCCATCCTGGAGGTGCCAAAGCTAGGTTGGAGGGAGAGAGGGGGACCTCACTCAGGGTCCTCAGCCAGGGCCCAGGTAGTGGATGCTGGAGCCAGACCGCCTGGGCTCTGGTCCCAGCTGTGCCTCTTACACTCTGACTTGGCGGTGTCCTCTGGGAAAGGGGGATGTAACAGGACCCACCTGGTAGGGTGGTCGTGAGGAGCGAATGCAAGCTGAGAGCCCAGAACAGCGCCTGGCTGCTGGTGGGAGCCGTGTGAACACGAGTTCTCTTTGTCACCTTCCTCCTGCAGGCACCACCGGGAAGGCGCCGTCCCCACCGCCGCTGCTCACTGACCGGCAAGTGAATGAGAAGGTGGAGAACCTCTCCATTCAGCTGCGGCTGATGACCCGGGAGAGGAATGAGCTGCGGAAGCGCCTGGCCTTCGCCACCCATGGGACCACCTTCGACAAGAGGTGGTGACCGTGCCCCTCCCCCGCCGGCCCGATGGACAGGGTCACCACCCCCTGCCCCAAGGCGTACCCTTAGCTCCTGAGAGCCCTGCTGCCTGCCCGAGTGTCCTTCCCGCCACCCACCCGTGTAGGCCTGGATGTGGGGAGCGGGGCGGAGGCTTGTTATGCTTCCTCCAGTTCAAAATCGGAGTCTATGGCCTGAATCACACAGCTTGGGGATTGAGAAGTGTGCGTGGGTGTGTCCATCCTACACTTGGCTCCCGGCACTGGTGTGCTCTTGTTTGCATGTGTGTGCGCGCGCGCGTGTGTGTGTACCGGCCTCACCGCCTTTCTACTGGCCTTGCCGATGGTCATTTGGTGGGTGGTCTGGGTAGCAGCTGGAGGCTCCTGGTCCCACTTTGGTGCCTCCTCCCTGGTTGGTTGGATGGCCCTGACCTTGTCACCATCCCTTTCCCAGGCCTCTCTGCCTTCCAGCCCTGGAGACAATATGCTTCTCTCTCTGTCCCCTGTTTGCTGCTGTGTGCAGCCGCTGCCCTAATAGAGATAGTCAGTCACCCTGTTGCTGAGCCTTTGACTGCTCTGTCCATGGGCAAGGGCACTGCTGTCTCCTGGATACCCCGGCCTACTTCATTGTTGAGTGGATCTTTATGTGGTTTGTAAACATGTTAGTTGTTTCCTGCCACGTGTGTGTTTTAGAAAGGGTTGGTCCCACCTGGCTTTTTTGTTATTTTGAAGAAAACCTTTGACCACTTCTTTTGTTGGGATTGAGAGGTAGATACCAGGGAAGGGTTGTGGAGGTGCTGGCAGGGGTTCCGAGGGGAGCAGCAGCAGGGCTGGTTTAAGCTTTCCTTCAGGAGCATCGGGGGTGTGCGCCTCATCCTGGGGAGGATTTTTCTGGGGTGATGTCAGGGCTCAAAGCCTGCTCCTAGAGGTCGCTTTTATGAGGATGTGTCTCTCAGACAGCTCGAGGGCAGGGCAAGTGAAGACGGTGTGCAAGTGTGTGTCGTCCACATCTGCTTTCATGCCACCGAGGCAGAGTAGTGGCTGCACAGAGATTGGCCCTTTACAGGGAAAGGTTTCTGATGCCTGCTCTAGGGCAGGGGTTCCCAGGCTTGAGCTCGCACCAGGGTCACCTGCAGGGCTTGTTAGAGCACAGATGGCTGGCCATTCCGCCCTCCCTCCTGAGCGTCCGATTTCGGAGGTTGGGGGCTGGCCTGAGAATTTGCATTTCTAACAAGTTTCCATGTGACTACAGTGCTTGCAGGTCTGGGGACTCCTGGTCCTGGCCACTTTTCTCAATCTTGGCTGCACGTCGGAATCCCTTGGGGAGCTGAAAAATCCCCATGTCTGAGTCCTACCCTCAGGGATGCTGACGTAATTGGTCTGGGCCTTGTCTATTCGTTATGTACCCAAGATTGAGAATCATCGCTCTAAGGAGAGGAGGAGCTTCATCCCAGGGACTGCTGAGCCCCCTGTGCGTGCAGGCCTGGCGTGTGGCGTCCGGGGGGCTCCCAGAGCACAGGAGCACCTTGCCAGCTCTCCCGGCCCATGCAGGGAGTTCAGCAATCAAGGCCCTCCGTCCTGGGGATCCGGATTCTGTTGGTCTGGCTGCGGCCAGGACACCTGGGCTTAGCAGGCACTTGGGGGGCGGCAGAGGGGGCCTTGGTGTTGGTGGTATGCAGGAGACCAGTGTTCGGGAACTGCTGGGCTGGAGTGACCTAGGACGTGGCTTCCCAGGGAAAGACATTCTTGTCATTGTGATCCCGGGGCCAGTGTTCACTGGGCTGTTTGCCATCTGGGCCAGGCCCTACCACAGGCTGAATCCGGACTACGAGAGGCTGAAGATCCAGTGTGTGCGGGCCATGTCAGACCTGCAGAGCCTGCAGAACCAGCACACCAACGCCCTGAAGAGGTGTGAGGAGGTGGCCAAGGAGACCGACTTCTACCAGTGAGTGGGGCCTGCCTGGCCAGGGTTCCCAGCGTGCAGGGAACCGCTGCCTCTTGCCAGTCTTCAGTTCTGGACCTGGAGCCTGGGGTTATGGTCCCATCCTGCCTCTGCCACATAGCAAGCGGTGGGCCTTAAGCACGTGCGTTTGTGGCTTTGGGCCTCAGTTTTCCATACCATCCATTGCCAGCTTCAGAAGCACGGTTGGTAGGAAAGTGGTCGAATGTGTGAGACAGTAGGCCAGGCAGATCACTGTGGACCTCTGGGTCCCTGCTGGGGCTCTACTGCCACAGGAGAGGCAGATGGGGCATGTTCCCCTTTGGTCTCCTGGTGCCCCTCTGAGGGCATTTGCCTGGCCACCTGCTGACATTTGCCAGGCCTCAGCACTTGGAGGTGCCAGGTCAATGCCAGGTAGGGGCTTATCTCCTTTCCTTGGCCTTCACATGTGTGCCACTGTGGTGTCAGGCTCTTAAAAAATTAGTTTGGGTCTTTCTGGCATGTGGCTGACAGCAGGCTTTGGCCTGCCTCTGCACGCTGCTGACCTGTCTGGTGTGTTGGGGGTACTAGGACCTGGAGGGGGTGCTGGTGCCTCGGGTGGGAGTTGGAGGCTGGCTGGGCTCACTGTGCCGTGTGGGATTTCAGCACGCTCCACAGCCGGCTCCTGAGCGACCAGACCCAGCTGAAGGATGATGTGGACATGCTGAGGCGGGAGAACGGACAGCTGCTACGGGAACGTAACCTGCTCCAGCAGTCATGGGAGGACATGAAGCGGCTCCACGAGGAGGACCAGAAGGAGATCGGTGACCTCCGGGCCCAGCAGCAGCAGGTAGAACCGGGCTGGGCGGTGGGGGGGTGGACCAGACCCAGGTCAGGCATTCACCCACTCATCATTCATTTACCAACCCCCCCCCCCAACACACACACCTACCATCTCATCTACCCACCCGCCCACCCACCTACCCACGCACCTACTTACCTACCTACCGTCTACCTGCCTACCACCCGCCATCCATCCATGTATCTCTCCCCTTATCCACCTACTCATCTGCCACCCATCCATTCCCCCACCCACTGTCCATCTACCTGCTGACCCACGCACACCCATCTTATCCACCACTGTGTGTCCATGTGATTACTTAGCAAGTATTTTTGGTGTCAGCCTCTTGTGAGGCATCGGGCCATCTGTGAGCAAACACTCAACCCTTGTTTTCCTGGACTCTGCAATCCAAGGGGGGATACAGATGTTAATCAAATAACCACACACATTTTGTATTGTTATGAATATCGCAAGGGCTACCAAGGAGGAGGTTCTATGTGGTATGTATGCTGTGTCACAGGAATTCGACTTAGTCTGGGAGCTTTGGGCATCTGTAGCTTCTTTCCTTTGTATGGATTGTGTGAGATTACAGATGGAAAGAAACTTGCAAATGTTAAAATTCTGTGCAAATACAAGATGGTAACAGTTACCATCGTTATTCTGGGGTGAGAGTATGTCCTGCTGCCCTTGCTGCTCTCTGCGTTCGAAGTTAGTTTCTTCACTTTGCTCAGCTCTTGTTTCACGTTGACAGCAGTGCATGAGGAGCAGGCCAGTCAGAACACCGCTTCCTGCGAATGATGTAGGCCAGTGCCTCTTCTCTCGTAGCTTATGGTCTGGAACTGCCTGGGCTGCCCAGGGACGTGGCAGGGACTGATGATGCTCTGTGTCCATAGATGGTTGGACGTTTGGGGTTGGAAGACAGTCCCAGGCAGAGGCAGAGTGTCCTGCTAGCATTGCAGCATGGGTCCGACTAAGCAGAGCCCCTTCCCCATCAGAAACATTTACGGTTCCCCAGTTAAAGCAGGACCATTGGGGCTTGATTGACACAAAGCCAGTATATAACAATCTGAACTCATCTGGTAATTTAGCGTGACGTTGCCTTTGTTGCTTTTGTTTTCATTTACAGTTAACATTTTTTAAATTGTGAGATTATTGCAAACTTACAGAAGAGTTGCAAATACAGTACAAAGAATTTTTCTCCTGTATCACTCAAGAATAAGTTGCCAACCTGGTGCCCCATCACCCCTGAACATTGTGTACTTCTTGCAAACAGGGATATTCTCCTGTATAACAGTGACAGTGACACATCAGGAATTAACGTTGATATGTACTACTGTCTAATCGTCAGACCCGGGTCAAGTTTTGCCAGTTGTCTCAATAATTTCTTTAATAGGAAAAGGATCCCATTCAGAATAACGCACTGCATTTAGTTGTCCAGTCTCTTTGGTCTCCTTCAGTCTGGAAAGTTCCTCAGGCTGTGACCTGCATGACCTTGATGTTTTGGAAGATTACAGGCTAGTTATTTTCTAGGTTGTCCCTCAACCTGGATTTGTTGGATCCCCATGGTTGGGTGAGTTTTTGCATCTTAGGCAGGAATGTCACAGAAGTGATGCTGCCTTTTTCTCATTGCATCCCGTTGATTGAGACTTGGCTGGATACGACTTATTACTAATGATGTTGATCATTTGACTAAGGTGGTGTCTCTAGCCGCCTTCTCCAGTGTAGTGATACTTGTTTTCCCTTTATACACCCCCATACATACACACACACTCATGGTTTCCTGTTTTACACTGTGGCCATGGGGAGCCCCTTCAAGCTTGCTTGTCTGTCTTTTTGACATGTCCCCTCATTTTTTGAGCACTTTCTTGATTTCTGGCATAAGAAGATGTTCCAGGTTCATTTTCTAACTTCCCTGCCCTAGTCCTGGAAATCAAACATTTCTCCTAGGAGTCCTCATTCCTTTTAGTGGAAAATGGTATTTAGAAGCATGATCTGAGTCCTGGGTCTAGTTGATGTGCTCATTGCTCCTGGGTGTAATCGCTCCAGGCCCTCTCAGTGGACAGAATAAGGAATATCTGAGTACACCGCCACCGCTCCCCAGCCCCCCGCCACCACACACACTCACTCATACCTGTTTCCATGTGTCTCTCTCCCTCTTCCTAATATATTTATACCTTCAATATGTAATCTGTGTATTGGAAACCATGAGTTCACACTGACATTTCCAGTTCCAGTCCAGTACTACAATATAACAGGGTTCATTCTTGTTTTCTTCCTTTCCATTTTTGTAACTGCATTTCCTAGTAGTGAGAAACCTGGTTCTGATTATTCTTAATCTCTTTACTTGGTCGGTCTCCCGGGAGTACCTGCCTGACTTTCCCTCTGCCGCCTCCCTCCCACGCCATCCCCGCTTCTGACCCGTTGTGGGATCCCCATGCGCCTATGCAGGGCCCCTCCTCATCCCATGCAGGCTCCAGTGGCCACTCTGGGGCACCCCTTGCCCAATGGAGCCTCCTGCCCTACTCTGCCTTACCAAATGGCTGTAAGGTTAAATAGTTCAAAACGGGGAAGGGCAGCCCTTTCTTCATGTTTTTATACTACTTTTGAAATTGCAAAATTAATATGCGTTTTGTGAAGATGGGAGTAGAATAGGACGTGCTCTCACTCCGTCTTGCGAGAACACCAGAATCACAACTAACTGCTGAACAGTCATCGACAGGAAGACACTGGAAATCACCAAAAAAGATAGCCCACATCCAAAGACAAAGGAGAAGCCACAATGAGACCGTAGGAGGGGTGCAGTCACAATAAAATCAAATCCTGTAACTGCTGGGTGGGTGACTCACAAACTGGAGAACACTTATAGCACAGAAGTCCACCCACTGGAGTGAAGGTTCTGAGCCCCACATCAGGCTTCCGAACCTGGGGGTATGGCAATGGGAGGAGGAATTCCTAGAGAATCAGACTTTGAAGGCTAGCGGGATTTGATTGCAGGAGTTAGATAGGACTGGGGAAAACAGAGACTCTGCTCTCGGAGGTCACACACAAAGTAGTGTGTGCATCGGGACCCAGGGGAAGGAGCAGTGACCCCAGGGGAGACTGAACCAGACCTACCTGCTAGTGTTGGAGGGTCTCCTGCAGAGGCGGTGGGGGTGGGGGATGGCTCTGTCTCACCATGAGGACAAGGACACTGGCAGCAGAACTTCTGGGAAGTTTTCCTTGGCCTGAGCCCTCCCAGAGTCCGCCATTAACCCCACCAGAGAGCCCAGGTAGGCGCCAGTGTTGGGTCGCCTCAGGCCAAACAACCAACAGGGAGGG
The DNA here is from genome assembly GCF_963924675.1 of Phocoena phocoena. Classification (NCBI taxonomy): domain Eukaryota; kingdom Metazoa; phylum Chordata; class Mammalia; order Artiodactyla; family Phocoenidae; genus Phocoena; species Phocoena phocoena. The sequence continues at coordinate 55,409,723 of NC_089234.1, forward strand.
AACCCAGCCCCACCCATCAGCAGTCAAGGAGATTAAAGTTTTACTGAGCTCTGTCCACTAGAGCCACACCCAGCTCTACCCACCACCAGTCCCTCCCATCAAGCCTCTTAGAAAGCCTCATCCACCAGAGGGAAGACAGCAGAAGCAAGAGGAGCTACAATCCTGCAGCCCGTGGAACACAAATCACATTCACAGAAAGACAGACAAGATGAAAAGGCAGAGGGCTATGTACCAGATGAAGGAACAAGATAAAACCCCAGAAAAACAACAAATGAAGTGGAGATAGGCAACCTTCCAGAAAAACAATTCAGAATAATGCTAGTGAAGATGATCCAGGACCTCGGAAAAAGAATGGAGGCAAAGATCAAGAAGATGCAAGAAATGTTTAGCAGGGCTTCCCTGGTGGTGCAGTGGTTGAGAGTCCGCCTGCTGATGCAGGGGACACGGGTTCGTGCCCCGGTCCGGGAAGATCCCACATGCCACGGAGCGGCTGGGCCCATGAGCCATGGCCGCTGAGCCTGCGCGTCCGGAGCCTGTGCTCCGCAACGGGACAGGCCACAGAGGTGAGAGGCCCGTGTACCGCAAAAAAAAAAAAAAAAAGAAAAAAAAAAAAGAAATGTTTAACAAAGACCTAGAAGAATTAAAGAACAAACAAACAGAGATGAACAGTACAATAACTGAAATGAAAACTACACTAGGAGGAATCAATAGCAGAATAACTGAGGCAGAAGAACATATAAGTGACCTGGAAGACAGAATGGTGGAATTCACTGTTGCGAAACAGAATAAAGAAAAAAGAATGAAGAGAAATGAAGACAGCCTAAGAGACGTCTGGGACAACATTAATTGCACCAACATTCGCATTATAGGGGTCCCAGCAGGAGAAGAGAGAGAGAAAGGACCCGAGAAAATATTTGAAGAGATTATAGTCGAAAACTTCCCTAACATGGGAAAGGAAATTGCCACCCAAGTCTAGGAAGCACAGAGAGTCCCATACAGGATAAACCCAAGGAGAAACACGCCGAGACACATAGTAATCAAATTGGCAAAAGTTAAAGACAAAAATTATTGAAAGCAGCAAGGGAGAAACGGTAAACAACATACAAGGGAACTCCTATAAGGTTAACAGCTGATTTCTCAGCAGAAACTGTACAAGCCAGAAGGGAGTGGCACCATATACTTAAAGTGATGAAAGGGAAGAACCTACAACCAAGATTACTCTACCTGGCAAGGATCTCATTCAGATTTGATGGAGAAATCAAAAGCTTTACAGACAAGCAAAAGCTAAGAGAATTCAGCACCACCAGACCAGTTCTACAACAAATGCTGAAGGAACTTCTCTAAGTGGGAAACACAAGAGAAGAAAAGGACCTACAAAAACAAACCCAAAACAATTAAGAAAATGGTCATAGGAACATAACATGTCAATAATTACCTTAAACGTGAATGGGTTAAATGCTCCCACCAAAAGACATAGGCTCGCTGAATGGATACAAAAACAAGACCCATATATATGCTGTCTACAAGAGACCCACTTCAGACCTAGGGACACATACAGACTGAAAGTGAGGGGCTGGAAAAAGATATTCCATGCAAATGGAAACCAGAAGAAAGCTGAAGTAGCAATACTCATATCAGATAAAATAGACTTTAAAATAAAGACTGTTACAAGAGACAAGGAAGGACACTACAATAATGATCAAGGGATCAATCCAAGAAGAAGATGTAACAATTAGAAGTATATATGCACCCAACATAGGAGCACCTCAATACATAAGGCAAGAGCTAACAGCTATAAAAGAGGAAATCGACAGTAACACAGTACTAGTGGGGGACTTTAACACCTCACTTACATCAGTGGACAGATCATCCAAACAGAAAATTAATAAGGAAACACAAGCTTTAAATGACACAATAGACCAGATAGATTTAATTGATATTTATAGGATATTCCATCCAAAAACAGCAGATTACACTTTCTTCTCAAGTGCCCAGGGAACATTCTCCAGGATAGATCACATCTTGGGTCACAAATCAAGCCTGAGTAAATTTAAGAAAATTGAAATCATATCAAGCATCTTTTCTGACCACAATGCTATGGGATTAGAAATGAATTACAGGGGAAAAAAACCGTAAAGAAACACAAACACATGGAGGCGAAACAATACATTACTAAATAAACAGTAGATCACTGAAGAAATCAAAGAGGAAATCAAAAAATACATAGAGACAAATGACAAAACATGACAATCCAAAACTTACGGGATGCAGCAAAAGCAGTTCTAAGAGGGAAGTTTATAGCTATACAAGCCTACCTCAAGAAACAAGAAAAATCTCAATCTAACCTTACACCTAAAGGAACTAGAGAAAGAAGAACAAACAAAACCCAAAGTTAGCAGAAGGAAAGAAATCATAAAGATCAGAGCAGAAATAAGTGAAACAGAAAGAAAGGAAACAGTAGCAAAGATCAATAAAACTAAAAGCTGGTTCTGTGAGAAGGTAAACAAAATTGATAAACCTTTAGCCAGACTCATCAAGAAACAGAGGGAGAGGACTCAAATCAATAAAATTAGAAATGAAAAAAAAGTTATAACAGACATTGCAGAAATACAGAGCATCCTAAGAGACTACTACAGGCAACTCTATGCCAATAAAATGGACAATCTGGAAGAAATGGACAAATTCTTAGGAAGGTATAACTTTCCATGACTGAACCAGGAAGAAATAGAAAATATGAACAGACCAATCACAAGTAATGAAATTGAAACTGATTAAAAATCTTCCAAGAAACAAAAGTCCAGGACCAGGTGGCTTCACAGGTGAATTCTATCAAACATTTAGAGAAGAGCTAACACCCATCCTTCTCAAACTCTTCCAAAGAATTGCAGAGGAAGGAGCACTCCCAAGCTCATTCTGTGAGGCCACCATCACCCTGATACCCAAACCAGACAAAGATACTACAAAAAAAGAAAATTACAGACCAATATCACTGATGAATATAGATAAAAAAATCCTCAACAAACTATTAGCAAACAGAATCCTACAGTACATTAAAAGGATCATACACCATGATGAAGTGGGATTTACCCCAGGGATGCAAGGATTCTTCAGTATATGCAAATCAATCAATGTGATACACCATATTAACAAACTGAAGGATAAGAACCATATGATCATCTCAATAGATGCAGAAAAAGCTTTTGACAAAATTCAACACCCATTTTATGATAAAAACTCTCCAGAAAGGGGGCACAGAGGGAACCTACCTCAACATAATAAAGGCCATATATGACAAACCCACAGCCAACGTCGTCGTCAGTGGTGAAAAACTGAAACCATTTCCTCTAAGATCAGGAACAAGAGAAGGACGTCCACTCTCGCCACTGTTATTCAACATAGTTTTGGAAGTCCTAGCCATGGCACTCAGAGAAGAAGAAAAAGAAATAAAAGTGATACAAGTGGGAAAAGAAGAAGTAAAACTGTTTGCAGATGACATGATACTATACATACAGAATCCTAAAGATGCTACCAGAAAACTACTAGAGCTAATCAATGAATTTGGTAAAGTTGCAGGATACAAAATTAATGCACAGAAATCTCTTGCATTCCTGTATACAAAATGATGAAAAATCTGTAAGCGAAATTAAGGAAACACTCCCATTTACCATTGCAACAAAAAGAATAAAATACCTAGGAATAAACCTACTTAGGCAGGCAAAAGACCTTTATGCAGAAAACTCTGAGACACTGATGGAAGAAATTAAAGATGATACCAACAGATGGAGAGATACACTGTGTTCTTGGATTGGAAGAATCAATATTGTGCAAATGACTATCCTACCCAAAGCAATCTTACAGATTCAGTGCAACCTCTATCAAATTACCAATGACATTTTTGACAGAACTAGAACAAAAAATCTTAAAATTTGTATGGAGACACAAAAGACCCCGAATAGCCAAAGCAGTCTTGAGGGAAAAAAGCAGAGCGGGAGGAATCAGACTCCCTGACTTCAGACTATACTACAAAGCTACAGTAATCAAGACGATGTGGTACTGGCACAAAAACAGAAATACAGATCAATGGAACAGGATAGAAAGCCCCAGAGGTAAACCCAGGCACCTATGGTCAACTAATCTATTGACAAAGGAGGCAAAGATATACAATGGAGAAAAGGCAGCCTCTTCAGTAAGTGATGCTGGGAAAACTGGACAGATACATGTAAAAGAATGGAATTAGAATACTCCCTAACACCATACACAGAAATAAATGCAAAATGGATTAGAGACCTAAATGTAAGACCGGACACTATAAAAAAAAACTCTTAGAGGAAAACATAGGAAGAACACCCTTTGACATAAATCACAGCAATATCTTTTTTGATCCACCTCCTAGAGTAATGGAAATGATAACAAAAATAAACAAATGGGACCAAATGAAACTTAAAAACTTTTGCACAGCAAAGGAAACCATAAACAAGACGAAAAGACACCCCTCAGAATGGGGGAAACGATTTGCAAATGAAGCAATGGACAAGGGATTAATCTCCAAAATATATATAAAAAGCTCTTGCAGCTCAATTTTAAAAAAACCAAACAACCCAATCCAAAAATGGGCAGAAGACCTAAATAGACATTTCTCCAAAGAAGACATACACATGGCCAAGAAACACATGAAAAGCTACTCAACATCACTAATTATTAGAGAAATGTAAATCGAAACTACAATGAGGTATCACCTCACACAGGTCAGAATGGCCATCATCAAAAAATCTACAAACAACAAATGCTGGAGAGGGTGTGGAGAAAAGGCAACCCTCTTGTACTGTTGGTGGGAATGTAAATTGATACAGCCCCTATGGAGAACAGTATGGAGGTTCCTTAAAGAACTAAAAGTAGAATTTCCATATGACCCAGCAATCCCACTACTGGGCATATATCTGGAGAAAACCATAATTCAAAGAGACACACGCACCCCAATGTTCATTGCAGTACTGTTTACAATAGCCAGGTCATGGAAGCAACCTAAATGCCCATCAACAGACCAATGGATAAAGAAGATGTGGTACATATATACAATGGAATATTATTCAGCCAGAAAAAGGAACGGAATTGGGTCATTTGTAGAGATGTGGGTGGATCTAGAGACTGTCATACAGAGTGAAGTAAGTCAGAAAGAGCAAAACAAATGTCGTATATTAACGCATATATGTGGAACCTAGAAAAATGGTACAGTTGAACCGGTTCATCACAATGTTTGGCAGAAATTGAGACACAGATGTAGAGAACAAACGTATGGACACCAAGGGGGGAAAGCGGCAGCAGGTGGGGGTGGTGGTGTGATGAATTGGGCGATTGGGATCGATATGTATACACTGATGTGTATAAAATGGCTGACTAATAAGAACGTGCTGTATAAAGAAAGAAAATTCAAAAATTCAATAAAATTTTGCATTTTGTAACACAATAAAAGAATCAAGCAATAGAGACATTTAAAAAATAAAAGAATTCTTCGTGTAGTCTCACTCCACGGAAATGACTAACCATAGCTATGTTACTTTGAAAAGCTTGAGATTTATATCTGTACACATAGAACCCTTTATATCTTGTTAACGTATTTGAGAAAATGGAATCGCGCCGTTCCTTTTGTTGCTAACATTTTCTGCTGAATATGTCACGTGCATCCTTCTATTTCAATACAGATCCTCCTTCCGTGTTTTTAACGGCTGCAGAGTATTGAGTTACATAGGAGCATCATCGTTGATTTAACCGGTCTCCTATTGACTGACCCTTGGACTAGTTTCAGTATTTTCCCATTATAAACTATGTTCTGTTGAAAAATGTGTTTCTGTGCCTTATTTTGTTTCTCTGATATTTCTTGAAGTCTTATGTGGAGTACACAGTCCAGGCTCCGTGCAGGCCGCTAAGCTGGATATACTTGGAGATATACCTGGCGTCTTGTCCACGAGCCCTCTGATGAGGGGGCTTGGTTGTGTGGGGGAAGTCTGGTGGTGGGTGTGGGTAGGCCTGGCCCAGCAGTGGTAACGGGAAGGTTCCTGGAAGGGGAGGTGAGTGCAGGCCAGGGCAGCAGGAGTCCAGCTGGGACAGAAAGCCCCGCCGCACAGCAGGCGTGTCCGCAGCCTACCTTGCTGCACCATCTCAGAGAAGCAACTCTCACCCTCCACCTTCCTCTCCTCCGCCCTTTAACCTTCCGGCCCTGGAGGGGGCGGGGCGGGGCGGTGCTCTGGGAGCATTGCTTGAAGGATGAAGTGAGGCCCCAAGGAGAAGGTGCTGGACCCGCATTTCTTCTGGGGGCGGTGGGAATGGTCTGCGGTTAGACAGTGGCAGTTGCCGCACAGCTTTGTGGATTCACGACCTTGTGAATATTCCAAAACCCATAGAATTGTGCACTTTAAAGGGTGAATTATATGGTATGTGATTTATATCTCAAAATAAAAGGCTCCAGTTACCACTTGGTCATAAAAAACCAAAAACATGCCCTCTTGAGGCATGATGTTTTATTGCCTCCCATTCTCTGACTTCCCTCAGGACCCAAACAGCTTGTATGCGCATCCAGGCCAAGATGATGGCCTCCTGTCCCCCGCTTCCCGTCCCCTCCACAAGTGACCTGGGAAGGCTTTCTCCCAGATGCTTCCATCTCACATCACTCCTCTTCTCCTTTTCCTATAGCGCTGACCCTTGGGTGGGTAGTTGATTACAGTGGTCAGTGACTTTCCCCGGTTCTCTTCAGCTGGACCAGTGCCCCTTAGCAAGTGGCCTGGGGGCCACCTCAGGGCCCCCCCCACCAGGAGAGGAGGGCCCAGTGTCTCGGGTGGAGGTGAGGGGTGAGGGGTGTGTCTGAGCTGCCAGGCCACCTGCTCTCCCCAGCCAGTGCCTTAGCATTTTCACCAGGTCTGGGACGGGTGCTGGGCTGTGAAAAGCTCAGGTCTTGGATAGGCCAACAGCCGAGAAAGCAGGGCACATGGGGGTGGCCACAGGTCTCCTCCCTGCAGGCCCTGGGGCCAAAGGTTGACCTCACTGGACAAGGCCGGTTTTGTTGCCTGGTTCCTCCCACGCCTTGTTAACTTGAAGAGGCCCTTGCGGGGGTAAATGGTGCTGTTTGACTTGCATGTTTGCTTGAGGGATTTGTGGGCTCCCAGCCTTCTACATGATTTATCTCGGAGGAAATGAGGCAGCTGTGTGGGAGGGCACTGTGGGCCTGGGGCCCGGGACCTCTCCCTCTCGAGAGCAGCAGACAGGTGGTTTTTCTCATGTGTTTGCATGCGTGCGAGCATGCGTGCGTGCGTGTATGTGTGTGTGTGTGTGCGTGTGGCCAGGGGGAGCATGGTATGGCAATTCCATCTCCAGGGGACCGCAGTCAGAATGCACCATCTGGATGCCCAAGTGTTCCAGGGCGGAGATGGCCAAGCCTTGGTGGGGCAGCAACGTAGAGGGTAGTTTTGCATCTCCTTACTTTACAATAATGCATATTCTTTGGTTAAAGAACAAAAAACTTCAACAACAGTGAAGTCACCCACCCCCACCTCAGCCCTGGTGTCACTCCCTGGAGGTGACTGACCTCTCTGAACCGCTTGGGATATTTCCTTGTGGACATTTGCTATGTCATACTTAACACACAAAGTTTTGTTTTTATTTTCTGCCACCTGCCTTTTTTTTTTTTTAACTGTGCAGTATATCATGGGTCTCCTTGTATTTTCTGTAAATTTGGAGCATACAACAAGATATTTCATAGTTTAGCTGTCAGTAATTTATTAACCCCATTCTGTGTGTGTTGGGAATCTCGGTAGTGTCTGCACTTTTTCCCGTTACAAATTACTTTTTGATGGGCACCCTTACATATGTCCTTATGTTCCTTTGTGCATGTTTTTCTGAAGTTTGTTTCTTAAAAGGTACAATTGCCAGGTTCAGAGCAATGCTTTTCTTTTTTTAAAAAAATAGGTTCTGCCAATTTATTGGGGAAACTTAAGGCTCCAGGAAAGTTCCCTCTCCTCCTTCTGGCCTTGTCACCTGTCTTTAAATATACTCTTTTCTTTGGTGATTCATGAAAGTTAACTTCTTTTCTCAGATAACCCAAGAAAGGGGTTTCTTAGTCTTCAAAGAGCTTGGCTGTCAGAGAAGCCCAGAGTGTTTCTGACCAGTGTGGAACAGGATATAAGGACAGCTGTGTTCTTGGCCTCCCTGAGGGGAGCAGCTCAGGCTGTGGCTGTCTTGGTGTGTGGATGGGACCAAACCCTGGGTTTGTGCCTCCCCTGGGTCACTTTCACCCCCTCCTCGCAGGCCGGAGGAGAGTCATCTCTAAAGGCTGCTGCCTGCGTGAGCTGAGAAGTTTATCACCTTCTTCATTTTAGAATTCTGAGCCAGATTTAACTATTCTGTCTCTCAGTACTGTTAGCCTTAGCTGGGAAGCTAAACGTTTGACTGTTAGTGTGTGTGCACCTGTCTACCAAGAACATAATCGTGTAATAGTAAAAAGGAAAAATTGTAGACTGATAGGGTAGTTTTTCAAATCCTCTGGAGTTAACTGTGACTGCGGTTTTCCCAGATTTCTTCAGAGGATTTTGATTGCATTAGCACAGGCATGATTCTCAGCCCTGCTTGTAGAGAAAAGTTGAGAAGTGTTAGGGGCCCCATGAGCCTCTGAATATCCGGGTGCTGTCGTATGGGAAAGAGACTGTTCTTGTGACTCCAGGGCTACGACGAGAGGTTAGGAGTTGAGGAAAATGGGTAGCTCATAAAAAGCAAGGCCTTCTCATGCAGAGCTTTCACCTGTGGCATGGGCCGCTGAGACAGCACAGGGTATCAGTCTGATCTCCCTAGGGTCGTCTCTTCTGATCCCGGATCCTACTGCGTTAGCAGGGCTGGGTTGGGCATCAGAAAGGATCCCAACCTTTCTGATTTTGTTTCTGGGTTTGTTCTGGGATTTCCTCTGATTGACCCTGTCTCACTGGAAAATTGTGAACCATCCTGGCAGCAGATTCACTCTGCCCTCAGGTGCCTCTGGATTGTCATACAGACCCCATCCAGGCACCTCACGGTTGGGGCATTTGGGGGCTACTTCCCAGTGAAGAGAGGCCAAACTGCAGTGTTGACTGTTGTGGACCAGTGCACGTGGTCACTGGTCCACAACTGGGCCAGTGCCCAGAACAGGGTTTTTCTTTGCATTGTTTCAAGGCAGTCTTTAAAATTAGGTTTTATTTTATTAATATGTGGGGTGATATTTAATTTATATTTTATTAAATTTTTTTAAAAATTGAAGTATAACTGACATGTAACATTGTATTAGTTTCAGGTGTACTATATTACGATTTGATATTTGTATACATTGTGAAATGATCACCACAGTAAGTCCAGTTAATATACATCAACTTACATAGTTACACATTTTTTTTCTTGTGATGAGAACTAATTTGTTTCTTGTTCTTCTTTTTTCTTCTTCTTCTTTTTTTAAATATTTATTTATTTATTTGGCTGCGCCGGGCCGGGTTTTAGTTGCGCCATGCGGGATCAAACCCAGGCCCTCCTGAACTGGGAGCATGGAGTCTTAACCCCTGGACCACCAGGGAAGTCCCAGAGCTAGTTTGTTCCTTGAATGAAGCTTGGAAGGCTGGACAACTGTGGGAGTGCATTTGGCTGTCTACTCAGGCCTGCCACCTTGTGGGAAACTCTGGGAATGGCAGCAGTGCTTTTGTTCTGTAGTAAACCACAGAACAAAAGAGCCCCTCTTTTGGAGCCTTGGGCTTCTCACCTGGCTTGGAGATGTTTAGAGAATAAAACATTTGGAGTGATTTTTAATTGGAATGTTTGAGGTACTGCCCACAAGACAGGGCAGTCTGGTCTAGAAGCTGGTTCTTTTCCAGATGTGACCCTGAAGGCAGGAGAGCTCTCCACTGGCGCTGTGTGTCCTGGGCATGTGTGGGCACATCCTTGTGGGATGCCCTTCTCATCTTTCAGTGGTGGGCACTGTGTCAGCTGATGTCCTTGCTGTCCTCCAACCCTCATTGTCTGCACCTGGACAAATTCAGGGGTCCTCAGTTTGTACTGCACTTGGGGACCCAGTTCTCCTTTGTCTAGTAATTTATGGAAAAGAATAATGTTGTATCTCTATCTTGCAACATATACAAAAATATATTCCAGTAGTTTAAATAAATAGTTTAAAGATTTAAGTGTGAAAAGTAAAACTAACACTTTTTAGAAAAACTAATGAGAGAGAGTATCCTCATGATCTCAAGGTAGGAAGGAAAGAATTTCTTAAGTAAAACAACCAAACCACAAACCATAAAGGAAATGATTGATAGATTTTACCACATTAAAACGTGAAATTTTAGTAACAAAGGGCACTCAAGAAGATTTAAAAGCCACATACTGGGAAAAGATATTTGTAATGAATATAACTGGAAAAGGATCAGTACCTGGAATTTAGAAATAAGTTCTGCAGAAAGAAAGGAAGGGAGAGGAAGGGGGAGTGGGGGGAGGAAGGAGGAAAGGAAAATGAAGGATATGGACAGGCAATTCATAGAAGAGAAAGTGTGTGTAGTCAATAAACATAAGGAGAGTTGCTCTGTCTTTCTAGTAATCAGGAAAGCAAGTTTTTAAAAAAAGAGATCTTATTTTTTGTCCATGAGACTGGCAGTACTGAAAAAAGAAATCTGATTGTTTCACGATAGCCAAGAGGTGGAAACATCCCAAGTATCCTTTGATGAATGAATGGATAAGCAAAATGCAGTACATATATACGATGGAATATTTTTCATCTTCAAGAAGGAAGGAAATTCTGTCGCATACTGCAGCCTGGATGAACCTTGAGGACATTATGCTAAATGAAGTCAAGTCAGTCACAAAAAGATACATACTGTAGGATTCCTTTTATATGATTCTATTTATAAGTACTGTATATACCTCTAGAGTAGTTGGATTCAACGTAGGAGGAAACAAAGTAGGAGGCTGGCTGCCAGGGGCTGGGGGAGGGGGAACAGCTAATTGTTTAGTGGGGACAGAGTTTCAGTTTTGCAAGATGAAAAAGTTCTGGAAGTTGGTTGCACAACAATGTGAGTATACAAAACGCTACAGAAATGTATACTTCAGAGGTTGAAGGAGGCTAAGATGGTTTTGTGATATGTGTATTTTATCACAAGTAAAAACTAAAAGAAGAACCTGACTGTATGAAACCTTGGTGAGGATGCGTTGACGACAGTAACTTTCAGAACTCCTGCCCACAGGTGGTGGGATATAAATTGGGATAGCCACCCTGGAGAGCAATTTGCTATCGTCCGATCAGCGGGGAAAAGTCCGTATTCTGATCCTTAAGCTCTACTTCAAGGTGTCCACCCTAGAGGAGGATCTCACCGGTGTGGGAGAGGAGACGTGTACAGGGTTCACAAGAGTGTCATTTATAACAGCAAAAAAAATGGAGATGATGTAAACATCTATCCATCAGACTGAGAATGTGTGATGCAGGCATAGACAACAGACTTGTGGTTGCTAAGGGGGAGGGGTGGATTGGGAGTTTGGGACTAGCAGATGCAAACTATTATATATAGAATGGATAAACAACAAGGTCCTACTGTATAGCACAGGGAACTATATTCAATATCCTGTGATAAACCATAAAGGAAAACAGTATGAAAAAGAATATATGTGTATGGCTGAATCACTCTGTTGTATAGCAGAAATTAACAGAATGTTGTAAATCAACTAGACTTCAATTTGAAAAGATCTATCTACAATACAAAATAGATAACCAACAAGGATCTACTGTATAGCACAGAGAACTATACTCAATATCTTATAATAAATAAGCTATAATGGGAAATAATCTAAAAAAGATATATATATATATATATATATACGTGTGTAAAACTGAATCACTTTGCTGTACACCTGAAACTAACTCAACATTGTAAATCAAATATATGTCAATAAGATTTTTTTTTAAATCTAAAAAAAAAAAACCCGTGTGATGTACTCCTACAGTGAAGCACTCCCTGCACCACTGACCACACCTCAAAAGCAGCGTTGACTAGAAGGAAGCACAGGGAACACCATTAGGAACTTTCATGAGCACAGCAGTAGTATAGGTAAAATATTGTGCATGGTGATGGTTGACAGCAAATTTAGGAGAGCAATTGTGGAGGGGAGGAGAGGGGTACTAGATAAGAGAAGGGTGTACTGGGGGCTTTGGCTAAGCACCTGTACTATTTTATATCTTTGGAAAGCAATTTGAGACGTGCGACAAGGTAGAGTCGGCCCTCTATATCCGTGGGTTCCACATCTGAGGATTCAACCAACCAGGGACTGGGGGAAAAAAAAAATTCCAGAAAGTTTGAAAGAGCAAACCTTGAATTTGCCTTGCTGACAGCTATATTTACATAGCATTTTTGTTGTGTTGGGTATTATAAGTAATCTAGAGATGATTTAAAGTATAGGGAGGATGTGCGTAGTTCGTATGTAAATACTACACCATGTTATATGAGGGATGTGAGCATTCATGGATTTTGGTATCTGTGGGGAGTCCTGGAGCCAGTCCTTAAGATGAGAGCTAAGTGGTGGGTACTTAAAATTCTGTTACCTTATTTGCTGTGCTTTGCTGTATGTTTGGAAGATACTGCATTGTGTCTTTAAGAAGACTTTAAATGATCGAGTGAGGCTAAGTCAGTGGTTTTCTGACTATTTCTCAGCATGCAGTCCTGATCTGCAACAGTGACGCATTTTTATAAAATGGTGAAGATTTTAACCGCCCGAGGAAGCTGTGTACCACTTTTTAAAGTGAGTTTTGTAGTTTGGTGTCCTTGTAAGATTTCCTTTGAAGGAAGGACTTTTGCTTTAAAAAAAAGAAAGAAAGAAAAGGAAAAAGACTAAAAGCCCTGAATGAGCTGATTTCTGAGATTCCCTTTTTCCCCATTAATCTATAGTCCTAGGAGCTAATGTCTCAGAGGAATGAACTCACTTTCCTTGCCTCTAAAAGATTCTGACATTTGAATTAGCTCTTTCCTGTTAATCGTATTTATTGAGGGCTCACCCTCCCTCCACAGGGAATATTCAGTAGTTCCAGGTTCTGGTTCTCTGGGCTGCAAAGATCTTCTGATAACTCAGGGTCCATGTTGGATGAGCCAGGTGATTCCTGGACTGTCGGACCTGGAACGGTTAAGCAAGCCTTTCTGGCTCAGTCGTGTCATGGGGTGGGAGGGCTGCGGGGGTGCTCAGGAGGTACGAGCCCTCAGCCCAAGGGCTCAGATCCCCAGAGGTGCTTAGCAGAAGTCAGCCGGCCCTGACCACCTCTTAACACATCTTGTGTTTTGTTCTGTAGAGCAGCACCCTGAGTGAGCGTTAGTACCCCCTGTAATTCAGAGTAGAAAGCTCTCTTGCTTAAACCCTCCCATGGTTCCCATCTCACTCAGGATACAGTCTTTGCTGTGAGCCTTGAAACTGTGCCGACTTCTCTGGCCTTTTTATTTTTAAAATCTGCACTCTTAACCTTATACTTTTTTTTTTTTTTTTTTCGGTATGCGGGCCTCTCACTGTTGTGGCCTCTCCCGTTGCGGAGCACAGGCTCCGGACGCACAGGCTCAGCGGCCATGGCTCACGGGCCCAGCCGCTCCGCGGCACGTGGGATCTTCCCGGACCGGGGCACGAACCCGTGTCCCATGCATCGGCAGGCGGACTCTCAACCACTGCGCCACCAGGGAAGCCTTAACCTTATACTTTTTAAAAAGTATCTATTTATTTATTAATTTGGTTGTGCCAGGTCTTAGTTGCGGCAGGTGGGCTCCTTAGTTGCGGCATGCGTGTGGGATCTAATTCCCTGACCAGCGATTGAACCCGGGCTGCCTGCATTGGGAGCGCGGAGACTTAACCACTGCTTTCTGGCCATTTTTTTGAATCCACTTCTCCTTGTTCACTGGGTTCCAGTCACTCCTCCCTGCCCTCCTGTTTGTGCCTAGGACATGGCTGGTGATTCCTGCCTCAAGACCTTCGCACTTGCTCACTCCTCTGCCTCATGTGCTCTTGGCTGCTGGTCTTCATTTGCACCCAGGCTCAGAAGTCACCTTCTTAGAAAGACCTCCTCAGGCTATGGACTCTCTCACAAGCTACTCTGCTGCCCAGAAGTCTCTCTCCAGCTCGTTATCCTGTTTTATTTTTTATTTCCTTGACAGCCCGTATGCTCTCCAGTTATTTTATTTGAGAACTGATCTCTATCTACCGACCTCTGTCTCTGTGTGTTTGTATCGGCCCATCAGGATAAGAGGTCCACAGGCCACAGTCATTGTGTCTGTTCAGCATCACCAGCATTTAGAACAGGGCTAGAATATATTAGGTACTTGTGTCAGGGATCCTCAGCATCACCCTCAGGTTTGGTGATTTGCTAGAAGGACTCACAGGACTTAGCGTATAATCCTACTCACAGCTAAAATTTATTTCAGCAAAAGGACACAAAGCAAAATCAGCAAAGGGAAGAGGTGCATGGTGTGAAGTCCAGAGGAAATCAGGTGCTAGGTTCCAAGAGTCCTCCCGCTGTGGAGTCTCACAGGACAGACTTAGTTCCCCCAGTACCGAATCGTGACAACACGTGTGAAATGTAGCCAGGGAAGCCCATGAGATGCTCTCTGCCCGGGGTTTTTACTGGGAGCTGGCCACGTAGGAACCCCCTGCTTAGTGTGCTCTGAAATTTCAGATTCCCAGAAGAAAGCAGGTGCTGAGCCGAAAACACGCTGTTCATCCAGTCCAGGCATGGGGAGCCCTTCCTGTCACTCGGGAAAGTTTTATATCATCCAGGGAGCTGCTTACTGTTCACGTTCCCGGACGCCAGCTAAGGGTCAACCTGCAAGCAGGCCTTTCTAAGGATGGAAGTCTCAGGCCTGCTATGGTGACTCTTTCCTGTACACTACTTAAGAAATGTTTGTGAACGAATGAATCAACTCAGCGGGGCCTGTGGAATCAGACCTCAAGACCCCTGAAGGCCAGAGGGTGTGACCTCCCCTCCCTTGTCAACAGTCTTTCCCCCAGACAGACGGAGGCGAGTTTGTCCTTCCTCCTGCCCTCAGACCTTTGGTAATCGTGACTCTGTGGTCCCCAGGTGTTGAAGCACAACGGGTCATCAGAAATTCTCAACAAGCTGTATGACACGGCCATGGACAAGCTGGAGGTGGTTAAGAAGGACTATGACGCCCTGCGGAAGAGATATAGCGAGAAAGTCGCCGTCCACAGCTCGGACCTGAGCCGCCTGGAGCAGCTAGAGGAGGAGAACCAGCGCCTTCTGAAGCAGACAGAGATGCTGACCCAGCAGAGGGACACGGCCATCCAGCTGCAGCACCAGTGCGCCCTCTCCCTGAGGAGGTAGGAGCCTAGGCCGTCAAGGAGGGGAGCGAGCGAGCTGGCCTGTCTCTTGCACTCAGAGAATGGCCAGAGGGCCAAAGCATCCTCTCTGCCAGGGGCCACTCTCCTCTGTGGGCTTGTGGTTACCTATCTGCAAGGCTCTCCGCTACTTTCTGGGGGGTAAAAAAAAAAAAAGCAATTGAACTTTTTCAATCAAAAATTACTTACATCCAGGAAACATTTTCCTGACACTGTCTTGGCACTTGTGCTCCTTCCTTTCTTCCATCTGAGCGACTCGGGCGTGTTCTGACCGTCCTGTTTCTCAGGTCACCCCACAAGCCTCTCCCCTCTGTGTCAGTCACCCACCTGGCAGATAGGAAAGTTAATTGTCCTAGGCATTGTTCTTCTAAAGTTGCACTTTCTATTAAGGTAGATAATCTGTAGGGATGTGACCCCTGCCCTGCAACAGTGTTTCTTAAGGTACGTTCCTGCAGAATACCTGTTCTCTGGGGTGCTTATCAGGTTTATATGAAAAGCGTTCTCTGGCTTTAAAAGGGTTTGGGAATTGCCGGGTTGCACACAAACAGGTGTCTGTGCTGCAGAACTTCTCAGAACCTTTACTCCGATACTGTGCGCTAGAATCTCCCAAGAGGGAACAGAATGCAGTGTTTTTCCCAAACGTCAGTCATCAGAGAGCACACTTTTTTTAAATGGAGCTCTGTGCAGGATTGGTTTCTAAGGAACCCACACTCAGAAATGCTGCTCTAGAGCTGCAAATTTGCAGGGCCGCCTGCATGGCAGGTGCTTCCTGGCCTGGAAGGACCGAGCGGTGCTCTCACGCTAACCTGGAGGCGTTGGGCCAGGCACCTGTGTCTTGAGGCCTTATCCCCTGTATCTGTAAAATGAGGTGCTCAGACTCAACGATTGTTCAGGCCACTTTTGTCTTTCATAGGCTGTGATTCTAGCTTTGTTTTGTTCTTATTTTTAAAGGTAACGTAGCCTGACTGTGGAAGAAATAACACTGTTATTTCCAGTAGAGCAGAGGGCATGAAATTCTCAGTCCATCTTCCAGTATTTGTAAAAGGCTGAGAAAAATTCCCGGTCCAGGGGTCCTGGTCCTTCATCACTTTTCTCTCTTGGGGGTGTGGAGAATGACCGCGTTCAAAACTTCACGCTCGACTGTCCGGCGCGGCAGAGCTGGCTGGGCAGGTCCCCATGCCCTCGTCCTGGCTGCCTCTCTCCGCCAGGTTCGAGGCCATCCACCACGAGCTGAACAAGGCCACGGCCCAGAACAAGGACCTGCAGTGGGAGATGGAGCTGCTGCAGTCGGAGCTGACGGAGTTGAGGACCACACAGGCGAAAACCGCCAAGGAGTCAGAGAAGTACAAGGAGGAGCGGGATGCGGTGTACAGCGAGTACAAGCTCATCATGAGCGAGCGCGACCAGGTCATCTCCGAGCTGGACAAGCTGCAGACCGAGGTGGAGCTGGCCGAGTCCAAGCTCAAGAGCAGCACGTCTGAGAAGCAGGCGGCCAGCGAGGAGATGGAGGTGCTGCGACAGGTAGGAAGGTGGCGAGGGAAAGAGGGCTGTGACGCCCACGTGTCCAGAGGAGCAGGGAGCAGCCTTCAGCCTGCTGCTGCCTGGGCTATTGGATGCCTCCTGGGTAACTGCTGAGCTCACACTCGGTGCCCAGCTCTGTTCGGGCTGCAGGGGACACAGGTGAGGTTCAGCTGAGGTCCTGGGTGTCCGGAGCTGACAGCTGATGTGATGGTAGATCAGTCTCTTGCTGGAAGTCAGCTCAAGGGCTTGCTCCTTAAGAAGCGAGATCCCAGGGCCACGTTCCCAAAGCCATGGGTACCTTTGGCCTTGTGAGTCCAGAAGGGCACACTCAGTGTTCCTTCACCCCAACATCTGAGGAGTCTGCTCTTTAGAGGGGCGGTCTGGGCTCCTGGGAAGCTGTTCTACTAGGTTGAGCCCAGTAGAGGCACTGAGCTTGACTCCCGAGTGATCGGTAGGGATTCTCTGCATCTTTCCAACCTGAGCAGCCAGGCCTCATCAGTGACGCTGCTTTCCCACAAGAGCAGGTGTGCCCTGCTGGGGCTTGGACAGGCCTGTGGACTCCCCTCTTTGAGACCGCCTTCCCATTCGGTTAGTTTGTGTGTGGCTCTGTTTCGAGCTGCTGAACTTGATCAGAGCAGACTTTCTTCCCATCGGGATAGTTCTCTGTTCATACCTCTCCGTTCTGCTTGGTGCAGGTCAGTTAGAATGAAGGCCTTATCACTGGCCTGTGAGAAGTGAAAAGCAAGGTGTTAAAGGTCAGGCAGCTTAGTAAGGGACGGTGTGTGTGTGTGGATTGTTGAAGCTAGGGCCCTCTGGACCGAGCATGAGGCAGAGCTGATGCCCGAGGGGCGGCCAGGGCCTCGTGGGCCTCTCTGCGGACTGTGATGCTGCCTGATGCCCAGGCCGTGCTGGGGACTGTGTTTGGAGAGTGGACCTCCTCAGCCATGTGACCTCTTACCGCTCCTAGCTCTCTGGGCCTCAGTCTCCTTACCTACAAACTGGAGACGCTGACAGCATCCGCTTCACCGTGTGGTCATGCTGATCAGGTGGTTTAACCTTGAAAACACACTTAGGATAATATCTGCATAAAGTAGGAATGATTTGTGTCTTTATTATCAGGACTATTTGTATGCCCATCTGAGCCTTACTACCCCATTAGGATCAGGGTGCATCCTATAAGGTTGTTTTCATGGGCAAAAATGGGCCAAACAGCAATAATTTCCTACAAAGAGAGTGAGACTTCTCCAGACCATCAAGGCGAAAGCCATTGTGAAAAGGAGTATTTCCTTTGATGCAATTTTATAAGACTGGAATGAAGGAATTCTTAATGAGCAAATATAATGCGTTAGGACTTGGTAATTGCCCTGGAGAAAATGTCACCTCACTTTCACATTCTGGTTTGAGAGCTTAATTGTTGGGGAAAATGTTGATACCAAATAAGGAAAACAAAATGATGAAGAATAAAACATTAAAAATGCCTGAGTCGGTCAGTAAGCTAAAAAGTCGAGGACAGTGTGTTAAACCCGTAGAAGGTGGTGAGCCTGTGATAAGCCAGCAGCCCCCTGGAGGGGGGTGAGATGATGGATGCCCCCCAGGGAGCAAGGGGGGCAAAGAGCAATCGTGCTCTTTGTAGGAATGTGGAAGCACAGAGGAGGAGGAAGACCCCCGACTGCCCCGTGGTGCTAGATCTGGTGGCCTGTGTCACCCCCCTCCCATTGGCTCATGTGTGCCTCCCGCCTGGAGCCCGGTTCCCAGGCCTTGGCAGGGGGGCCCTGGCAGCGTGTGAAGTCTGCCTGTCAGCTGAGGCAGGAGTCTTCTCTGGGCACCCATCCCAGTCAGCAGGCAAGAGAGGACAGCCCCAGGCCCCCACCCCTGCAGCTTCCAGAACTGAAACCCTCGGCTTCTTATTTTTTTTTTTTCCCCCCCTATTTTTTATTTCTAGAGGAAACTCTACCAACATCAAAGCACCTCTGGCCAATATCATCTGCTGATATCATCAGCAAATCGCACTAATATAATTCCTGAATTCCAAGATGTACTTTCTCCGCCAATGCACACACATTTCAACATTTCTGAAACTGGTTGATACCTTCTACCTGACTGGTACATTCCATGTGGTCGCTCTTTTTCCTTTTTTTTTTTTTTTCCTCGGCTCCTTCTTGAGTTTATCTGGCTTCTGGGCCACGACCACTCCCCGCCTGGCCAGAGTAGGCCAGGTCTGTGACCTGGGCCATCCCGACTCTGAGGTGTGGGCAGGAGGGTCTTATCTCCCCGTGGCCTGCGAGACCCCTGGGGATTGATCCCGCCCCTCTCCAGCAGCCACTTCTTGGTGGCGGTGGTGGTGGTGGTGGGTTTGGCTGAGGTGGGCCTTCAGCCAGGCTAGCTTCCTGGTCTCAGAACTGTCCTCGTTCCGCTCAGCCGGGGCGGTGGTTCTTTTTCCCTCTGACCCCTGATGGCTTCCTACACTGTCCTCCCTTCTCTCTGTACCTCGCTCTTTATTTACCCTCTTTTCTCTGCCACTGCCCTCCCTCTCCCTGCTGTCTTCTCCAGAGTGGGTTGTGCAAAGAGAGGGCAGTCGTCGGGGGGGGGGGGGCCTGTCAGGGTCTTTGCCTCACTCTGGATACCAGGTCAGCTGTGACCCCTCTCTCCCCTGCTTCCCACCTTTCCGAGTGGGCACATCTAGGGGCTTCCTTCACAAGGGCCGGTGTCCAGACTCTGACCATGGGCAGGCCAAGTCCACTGAAGGTTCGCCGGCGTCAGGAGGACATGGTTACCGTCCGGGGCGGCTGGTCCCCCACAGGGAAGCTGTGGGGCGCTGCTGCGTGTCACAGAGGTCCTTCCAGATACTAGGTCGCTTCCCAAGACAGACCCTCTGACAGAGCTGTTGTCCCCTAGAAAGCCCAGCTTGGTCGCTTGGACGGGCCGGTCTTTCTGCTGCCCCTGAATGCACTTGCATCTCCTATGCCCAGTCCTGCTTGGGGAGCTGAATTTGCTAGAAAGTGGGGGAGCTCTGTGCGAGGGAGGAAGTACTGCGAGAGGTGGAGGATGAGCAGAGGCGCGTTCTCGTGTTGCGTGTATTTTGCTTCTTCAGAAAGCCTTTGAGCCGGACCAGGAGTTACTCTTGCAGTAGATGCTCACTTTGTCATTTGTTACATTCTTCATTTTTCTGAGGATTATAGAGGCACAGAGGGAGCTTTCTGTATGGGCACTTCAAAGAGTTTGATTTGCAATTTTAATGGAGCATGTAATGCTTTGGGGGGGGTCCAGGTGCAAATCCTTTAGATCTCAGCTTTTTAAAGGAACTGAAACACATAGGACTTCACCAGCAAACGTAGTAGTGTGTTTTCAGATTGAGGAATAACTCCATATGCTGGAGTGTAAAAACTGTATTGGAGACGCAGCGGGTGGGGAGCATGGTGACCAGTGCTGCACCCTTCACTGCAGTGGGGCCTCGTGTCACGTTCGTCACGAGAGCTCTTTAGGGACATGTAGTGGGCTCTTGGCAAAACGTATACCACGTGAGTGGCAGGGCAGGGTCTGGCAGGAGCCCTCCAGGGGGCATTCCACCTGGGCCCCTGGTCCTGGCTCTGTGTGGCGCTATGAGAGTTTGGGCGGACCCTAATATAGCATCGCTAGGGGTCTGAACGTGGCTGTGAAACACGTAGTCATGGGGGGTGGGGGGCGGTGTCGGGACGGGCTCTGGCTGAGACCCCAGTGTTTCCCTCCGTCCAGCTCCCGAGAGTCCAGCCCCGGCTCCTATACCAGTCGGAGGGCACTTCTGGGCCAGAAGGCCTGGTAACCTTCCCCTCTGCCTGCCCCTCACCCCCGCCAGATCAAAGACACGGTGACAATGGACGCGGGGAGAGCCAACAAGGAGGCTGAAATCCTTCGAAAGCAGTGCAAGGCTCTGTGCCAGGAGCTGAAGGAAGCCCTCCAGGAGGCGGATGTGGCCAAGTGCCGGCGGGACTGGGCCTTCCAGGAGCGGGACAAGATCGTGGCGGAGCGGGACAGCATCCGGTATGGGGCTCCCCGGGGCCGCATGGGCTCGGGTCTCCCCGTGGTGCCCTGGGTCTGTGGGAGGGTCGGAGTCATAACCACTTCCTTCCAGGTAAGGTGGGCGTGACCTGGGTCGTCCCTCCTCACCCTAGGTGATGCCCCAGCTTTGCCTCATAGTGAGAATTTTAGCATTTTCCATCATGTCTCGACTTCCCATTTCCCTTCACCCTAGAGGTCCGAGGACGTGCTGTGTCCACAGCATGGACCCCCGTAAAGTGGTATAAGGCCAGGCTTTTTTCATAGGGGGTTTCTGTTGCAACTGACATTTCAAAAATGTGTTCTTTCAGCCAGTATTCATTGGGCGCCTACTGTGTGCCAGGATCTTAGGTCCCTTGAGCAAGGAGACCCTGGGAGAGAAACAGCCTTCGAGGCTCCTGGGCACGTGTGATGCCCATGAGGGGCCGGCACCGCGGGGGCTACAGGCAGCTTCGTGGGACAGGGTGGTCGGGGGGAGGGAGGTGCGTGAACAGTGAGTTCGTGGGGGCATGCAGGGAACTGGGGGGCGGGTAGGGAGGTCTCCGCAGAAAGCATGGTGTTCGTGCTGGAACTAAAGCTCGAGTGGCATTTTTCCAGGTGGAGAAGGGGGGATGGGTGTTGCAACCTGAGGGCCCATCGTGAACAAAGGTGTATGGTGAGCTCAGGGCAGAGCTGGGACTGGTTGTGGCATGAGTGGGGTGCGCACTTGGTGAGTCACAGGAGAAGCGGCTGGCAGGGCTCCTGAGGGCAGGTGGTGAGGGCCTGTGAAGGGGAGCCCAGGAGTGTAGACTTGGCCCTTGGCCTGGAATAAAGCCAGGAGAGGCCCTGCTGCTGCTGGTGGTGGTGGTGATGGTGATGATGATGGCGATAAGTGAGGACTTGGTCATTGAGGGTTTCTGCAAGATCCCTTGTGGCCGTTTGGAGAGACTGATGTCCACCTGGGCTGGTCAGGAGATGAAGGTTCCGGATTGGAGGAGATTTGGGGCCAAGGAGAAGTGGGGACCAGCCCTCAGGGTCCATCGAGTGGCAGGATGCCGTTCTGGAGGTGGCACAGAGCACAGCACAGACTCTCCTGCTGCCTGGTCACCTGTCCCCACTACCTCTCTGAGTGACTGAGCTGATCCTGGGAGCCCAGAGGCCACACGTCTGTTAGTAGAGAGCTGTTAAGCCTGCACTTCCCACCTGCACAGGGCTCCGGGCTGCAGAGATGCCTAAGACATGATTTCTGTCCAAGTGGGGGGCTCAGTCTAGTTGTAGGGTGGAGGGCATCTCTAGAAAAGCCTGCACGTGGGTAGTGGTGCAGTGTCTGGCCGGTGCTGGAGCACAGGGGCTTGCCAGGTGGGCTGCGCGGGTGGGAGCGTGGTCGTTAACCCCAGGCACACTGAGGCTGAACCTGTGGGATGGACACTGGACGTTCAGAAGCGGATGCTCGTTGCCTGGTAACCGTGGGGGTGTCTCCTCTGCCAGGTCCCCAGTGTCCCTCTGTCTCTGTGTGGGATTGGCCTGGGTGGCCTTGCCTCCAGACTCTCAAGCGCTCCATCTGTGCATCTGGGGTGTTCGGGAGCACGGGCTGCCGGCCTCACTGCAAGCCGTGAGTCCTCTGTCCCCTGCCCCTCACAGTGACCTAGCCCTCTGCCCCCTCTGCCAGGACGCTCTGTGACAACCTGAGGCGGGAGCGGGACCGGGCGGTGAGCGAACTGGCTGAGGCCCTGCGCAGCCTGGATGACACTCGCAAACAGAAGAACGACGTCAGCCGGGAGCTGAAGGAGCTCAAGTACGCTGGGGTGGGCGCCTGCTGGGGTGCGCTGGCGCCCGGGAGCACGGTGTCCGCTTCTGTCAGGACAAGGCAGCCCCGTGAGCAGGCCCGGCAGTCTGTCCCTTCACTCTGCCTTACTCGGTCAGTCCGTAAAATGTGTCCGAGTGTTGCCTCTCTGTTGAGAGTTAATTAGAAATCCTTAGATCAGCACAGAGCGTGGCAGCGGCCCTTTGGTGCGTGAGTCGGGGTCGGCAGGCACTGTGTGCCAAGGCTCATCGGAAGGAAGGTCCCTGCCCCGGGCGGTCCACTGGGGGACAGGCAGGCATGTGTTGTCCATTCATTCCCTCCCTCCCTCCCTCATTCATTCGGCAACTCAGCAAGGACTTGCCAGGTGCCTGCTGCGTGGGGGCCAGGCCCCGGGGGAGGCACAAGCCGCCGGGTCCCTGCCCTGTGGGGCTCACAATACACGGAGACAGACCAAAGGCAGGGCCATCCGAGAGACCAGCATGCAGTCAAACAGAATGATGACAGATTCTGATGCAGCGTTTTTGAAGGCGGTTGTGACTACCGCTCAGCAGTCTGTGCTGTTTGGGGTGTCAGACAGCATCCCCTCAGTTACAGCGCTGCTCCCAGGGGTGTTACTTCAGACTTGGTGGCCCCTAGCAGTGTACTGAAAATACAGGGATCCAAGCTGAAGAAGAGAAATCGGCAGATGCCAATCGTCAGTGCAGTCCAGAGCCAGACCGGGTAGTTGAGAAGCAGTGGCTGTCCGCCTGCTCGTGAGGCTTCCTGAACCGATAGGGTGGTTGGAAGCTGGTGAGCGTGCAAGCCTCGCACAGCCGAGGGACGTCTTCCGGAAGTGGGTGACAGCTTCCCCTTCTTCCCCGTTCAACAGAACCTCCTAACGTAAGGCAAACAGCGTCATTTACTCCGGGAAAACCCAGAAGCCCTGGGGCTTGAGCACTCTAAGAAAATCCCGGGGGTCAAGCGGCAAAGGGACAGATTCTCTCCAGGCACCCAGTTAGGGTCTAGCAGGTGGTGGAATGAAATTAAGGCAAAGCCTGGAGCCTCGGGGGCTTGAGCACGGGAGGAGGTTTTGCACGTTAATTGAGCTGGAGTTGCCTGGAACTTCTAAGAAATGTCAAGTTCCGTTTGTTTGTTCATTCAGCGCATTTGTATTTGCACCTTCTCTGAGCTAAGTTCTCTAACCAGTGGGATGCAGGTGAGGGAGTCCTTGCCGCTGCCCAGGAAACCCCCGTCTGTAGAAGCAACAGATGTATGTGCCTAGTGGGTGAGAGGTGAGCCGTGTGTGGTGAGCATGAAGTGCAGAGCTGCTTCTCTGTCGGGGAAGAAAGCTTGGAGAAGGACTACCCGTGGGCTGCGTGGCCTCCTAGAGCCGGCCACACATTCTTGAGCACAGTTCAGGCAAAGGTGTGGACATGGGAGCGTGTCCAGTTGAGCAGGAAACAGCAGTAGTGAGGGGTGTGGCAGGAACCCACTGGGCAGTGCTGAGGAATTGGAGAGGTCATCTGGGCCCAGGTTCTAGGAAGAAGGATGTTACTGGGGCATGTTAACAGGTTTCTGAGTCTTTTTTCGTCCTCCTCACTGGATCTTTCTGAGAACTAAAGCTTTTTAT
This sequence comes from Phocoena phocoena, assembly GCF_963924675.1. Classification (NCBI taxonomy): domain Eukaryota; kingdom Metazoa; phylum Chordata; class Mammalia; order Artiodactyla; family Phocoenidae; genus Phocoena; species Phocoena phocoena. Next base: position 55,434,034 of record NC_089234.1, read on the forward strand.
TTTGATCGAATCTGATTTGCTGATTTTTATTTTTTTTACTTTTAACGGATTGTGTTATGTCTAAGAACCCTTAATCCAGTCCTAGATCTCAAAGATTTTTCTCCTATACTTGCCTTCTAGAAGTTTTTTAGTTTTATATTTAAATCTGTGATAGGTCTTGCGTTAATTTTTATATAAGGTATGGGGTTTAGGTTGAGAGTCTGTTGCCAGGATGTCCGCTTGCTCCAGCATCATTCGTTGAAGGCCATCCTTCCTCTACTGAACTACTTCTGCACCTTTTGTACTCTGTGGGGCTGTTTCTGGGTCCTCTGTTCTGTTCCGTTGATCCATGTGTCTGTCTTCCTGGCAGTTCCACACGGTCCTGATTTCTGTAGCCGTATAATAAGTCTTGAGATCAAGTAGAGTGATTTCTCCCATTTTATTCTTCATTTTCAAAATGGGTTTAGCTGTTCTAATTCCTTTGCCTTTCTGTGTATATTTTAGAATAGTCTTATCCCTGCCTACAGAAAGTCTTGCTGGCATTTCTGTAAGAATTGCATTAAACCCCTAGATAAATTAGGGGCAATTTTCTGAGACTTAAAAAAAACAAAAACAAAAAAACTATGAAAACTCACTGGTACCCAAGAAGCCTTGGGTTTATGAGGCAGCTGGTGTGAAGTATGAGGGAGGAGGGGAATGGTCCACCTCATTTCCGAGTGGACTTTGGTGGGATGCTTTGCCTCCCAGAGGGCCGTTGCCATGGCTCTCTCTTTGTTCACAGGGAACAGATGGAATCCCAGTTGGAAAAGGAGGCCCGGTTCCGGCAGCTGATGGCCCACAGCTCCCACGACTCAGCCATTGACACAGACTCCATGGAGTGGGAAACAGAAGTCGTGGAGTTTGAAAGGGAGACGGTAAACCGCCCTTGTGTCTTCTCTCCCCAGCTCTCCTCAACGTGACGGCTTTGGATGGGGGAGGGAAAGGATGGCCCTCTTGCAGGGCCCCCCAGCTTCATGGCTGCCAGTTGGGAGGTCAGCTTTTTCTCCCAGGGTGTGGATGCATCCTTTCCCTGCACTTGTCCAAGCCCCATGCAGTAGCAGCTTGGTCTCCTGTGTTACCCGGCCGCTTTTCTTTTGCCAGGAGGATATTGACTTGAAGGCACTTGGTTTCGATATGGCAGAGGGTGTGAATGAGCCTTGTTTGCCGGGGGACTGTGGCATATTTGTCACTAAAGTGGACAAAGGAAGCATTGCTGATGGCCGCTTACGGTGAGTGTAGAGGGCTCCGGGCTCTGGAGGGAAGGTGACAGTTCCCCTCTGACCTAATGCAGAGGACCTGGAGAGCCAGGTGGCATTTAAATGAACGCATCCCAGGACCTGGGGGCCTCACAGAGGCTGTTGAGGCTTTCAGGCTTAACTGCTAACATTGTTCTTAAAGGCTGCTCGGACTCCGAATCGCCTCTGAATCTGACCTTTCTCCCATCACCAGGTGCTGCCTTTTGCTTCTCTGTGTAGTAAGGGGCTCAGGTGAAGTGTGTGAGAGTCTGGAATGTGCATTGCCTGCTCATCCCATGAAATAGTGATGATAATAATTAGCACCTACATAGTGCTTGGTATTTGCTAAGTTTAAGTACTTCATATAATTCATTAGTCTTTACAATCCCATGAGGTAGGTGCTTCTGTTGCCCCCATTTTACAAATGAGGGCACTGAGGCCCAGAGGGACTACGTCATGCCGCTAGTAAGTGGTAGAGCTAGGGTTTGAAACCAGGCTCCAACCCTTGCCAGCTTAACCACTCCACCTTCCTAGAAGAGGAAAGCTTTCTCTTTTTTTCTTTCTTTCTTTTTTTTTTAAAATAAATTTATTTATTTGTTTGTTTTTATTTTTGGCTGTGCTGGGTCTTCGTTGCTGCGCGCGGGCTTTCTCTAGTTGCCGTGAGCGGGGGCTACTCTTCGTTGCGGAGCACGGGCTCTAGGCGCGCGGGCTTCAGCAGTTGTGGCACGTGGGCTCAGTAGTTGTGGCGCACGGGCTTAGTTGCTCCGCGGCATGTGGGATCTTCCCGGACCAGGGCTCGAACCCGTGTCCCCTGCATTGGCAGGCGGATTCGTAACCACCGTGTACCAGGGAAGCCCCGAGGAAACCTTTCTGAATGTGTTTGTGAGGTACCTGCTTTCTGGTGTTCTGCTCCCCGAATGGGAGCAACAGGGGCCGGCCCCCTGGTCCCAAGGCCTCCGCTGGCAGTGACCTGGCTGTCCCCCTCCTCAGGGTCAATGACTGGCTGTTGAGAATCAACGACGTGGACCTCATCAATAAGGACAAGAAGCAGGCCATGAAGGCGCTCCTCAACGGGGAGGGGGCCATCAACATGGTCGTGCGTCGGAGGAAGTCCCTGGGCGGGAAGGTGGTCACACCACTGCACATCAACCTGAGCGGGCATAAAGGTAGGGGCTGGGGAGGTGGGCAGGGCACCCTTTTCTCGTACAGAGAGATCGCATGTGTTTTCGGGCACCCCTCATTCCCAGAACTAGGCGTTGATGTGGTTTCAGTGCAGCCCATGTGCTTCCCGCTAGGGGGACGTCTGGGTCCTGGGTCTTGCTTGTCTCTGATTGTTTGATTCGCCAGACCAGACCTGACCAGGTCCCTGGGTGGTGTGACCTGGGCGAGGTGCTGGGATGGACAAGTCGCAGTCTGCCAACATCCTTTTTAAAAGTTTATCTCGTAAAGACAAGATGAGACAACCAGAGGGCCGTGCAACCCGGGCAGGGGTTAACCGGGGACCTCTGGTTTGCAGACAGCGGCATCAGCCTGGAGAATGGAGTGTACGCTGCCGCCGTGGTGCCCGGAAGCCCGGCTGCCAGAGAGGGGTCCCTTGCCGTGGGAGACAGGATCGTGGCTGTAAGTGTCAGGGAACCTTCCTCTGGTTCTGGACTCCCCATCTCCCAGTTCCCATCCTGAGGGCAACTACTTTTAACAATTCGTTGTGTTTTCTCCCCCAAACGTTCAAAACTTATATCTCCCACTTTTTTTTTTTTTTAACTTAGATGTGATCATAGTATATACTGTGCTGCTGCTAACCTTGCTTTCTGTTTTTAACAGCGTGCCTTGAGGTTCTTCCAGATTCACATCTTTAGATCTGAGTCATTTCAGTAACTGCATGTTCCTTAGTGGCCTTTGGGCCGGTCTCCTGATGGACAGTCAGGACATTTTTTGCCATTGTAATAGTGCTTCATGGCCACTGCTGTGTCCCGCCATGGGATAGAGTCCCGGCTGGGGGAATCGCTGGATCAGAGGGCATAAGCATTCAACACGTGATGTGATTCCCTCCTTGTGCTTCCGAGAAGTCCCACCTGCCGTGTTTGGGGGAGCTCGTTACTTCACATCTTTGCCAGTGTTTTTCAGATTTGGGGGCGAGCTAGAGTTTGAAAGCAATATGGCCATTACAAAAAACTCTTAAGATGTGGGGAAGTTATAAAGAAAAACAAAACCAACCAAATTAATCTACCACCCCAAGATAATCACTCTGAATATATATATTTTTTAACTTTCAATTTTGAAATAATTACAGAAATAATTATAATTCAGTTATAATGTTAAACAATATTAAAAAATGAAGTGGCAAAGATAGTACAGAAAGGTCCTACGTACCCATCATCCGGTTACCATCTAATGGTTACATCTTACGTAACTATGAAATCTGTTATCACATTTTAGGATAAAAAAAAATCAAGATACAGAGCTGTCCACCACCACAAAGATCTCCCTCGTGTCACCCCTTTCTGTTAACCCCCGCAGTCCTAAGCATGCCCCCTCCCCGCCATCATAAGCCCTGGCAACTAATTTGTTCTCCAGCTCTATAAGTCTGTCATTTGGAGGATATTGTATAAGTAGAGTCTACAGTACTTGCCCGTTTGAGATGGCCTTTTCCACCTGGCTTCGTGCTGTGAGCTCCATCACGTGGTTGGATGTGCTGATGCTGTGGTCCTTCTCGAAGCCGGGTAGGACTCCATGGTATGGGTGCACCCCAGTCTCACCGTTCACCTATTGCACATACACTTTTAAAGAGGACTGGAACGTGTCTGAGAGGGGTGCGGACAGAGACTCAGGCGTGAGGGGCTGTAGGAGTCTTTGTGATGATACTTCATGTCACGTGGGTCCAGCCTCCCACATCATGATCTCGTTTTCAGTCTCCTCGCGCCCCTGGGGGGGCGTCCGTGTTTGTTTTCCTTTTTGCTCTTGAAAGAATTCTGAGCCGTGGTCCAGCATCACGCAGCAGGAAGCAGCGTGTCCGGGATGTCCCTCTGGGACCCGTGGTGTTCTGGTCCCAGTCAGTCAAAGTCACTTCCCCAGAGTGCTTTTAAGGCTGTGTGTTTCATTTGCCTCAGAAGCCCCATAACTGGACCTTGAGGGCCTTACCTGGGGAGGGGCTTTCTCTCCTTTGCCAGCTCCAGATGGGGGCACCTTACAGAACAAGGCCCACTGTCCAGCGTGCGTCAGCAGCTAGGCAGAACGCCTATCCTGGTGGTGGGCCTGACGGGCTCTCTGTTGGCCCTAGATCAATGGCATTGCACTGGACAACAAGTCTCTGAATGAGTGTGAATCTCTGCTGCGGAGCTGCCAGGACTCCCTGACCCTCTCCCTCCTGAAGGTAAGGGCCCCCGCCCTGCACTGGCTCTGCTCTCGCCCTCTTTGGGGCAGGCAGAGCCCCAGCTCCTTGTGCCCAAGCCACTTCTCCACATCATTGGGATCCTTGGAAAAAAGGTCTTGATTTATAAGTGCAAGGTATGCATGAACCCTGACTGGATCCTGGTTTCAAAACCAAAACCCAAAACCCAAAACCCAGAAGCAAAAAAACCTAGCTATGAAGGACACTTTGGAGGTGGGGGGTACATTTGGATCTGGACTGGATAATTAGATGATCTTAGGGAATTGTTACTTTTCCTGGGTATAATGATGGTATTGGGGTTATACAGGAGAATGGCCTTATTTGGGAGAAATGCATGCTAAAGCTGTTCGGGTGAAACGTCATAATATTTGTAACTTATTTTCGAATGTTCTGCAGTATAAATAGATACAGACAATTGGGCAGAATATTGTTGAATCTAAATGGGTTTAAGGGCGTTTATTGTACTTCTTATCAGCTTTTCTAAGAAGGTTGGAAAAAGGCTCATCTACTTCATTAAGAGATGTTTTTAAAAATTATTTTAAAATTAATAGACTTTTGGGGGAACAGATTTAGGTTTACAGAAAAGTTGAGTTAGTACAGAGAGTTCTCATATCTTCTGCTCTGTAATATTGATGAGCCAATATTAATACATTAGTATTAACTAAAGTCTGTAGTTAACGTGAGGATTCACTCTTGGGGTTGTACATTCTACGGGTTTAGACAAATGTATAATGACGTGTATCCGCCATTACAGTATCCTGCAGAGTGATTTCAGTGCCCTGAAGATCCTCTGGGCTTCACCTGTTCATCCCTCCCTCCCCATCAACCCCCGGCAACCACTGATCTTTTGACTGTCTCTGTAGTTTTGCCTTTTCCAGAATGTCATATAGCTGGACTCGCATAGTATGCAGCCTTTTCAGATTGGCTTCTTTCACTTAGTACTGTGCATTTAAGGTTCCTGCATGTCTTTTCATGGCTTGATACGTTGTCTCTTTTTATCACTGAACAGTATTCCATTGTCTAGGTGTACCGTAAGATGCCTTTAACAGTGAATTTTTTATAATTACATTTAATAATTTTTAAAAATAGGCAGGACACAGTGCAGGTGATTTCAGAAAGTGCTCAAAGTCAAGGGAACTTTGTGTCTTTCCTGTGGGTTCCCAGTGGCCTGGCTGTGAGCAAGCCTCACCTGTTGGCGAGGTGTACATGCCTGCACGTCTGTCCATCTGTCCAACTTTGGGGTGTGTATGGCCCATTCCTGACCATCGCTCTACCTCCAGGGATGTTTTTCGGTGGCAGCTCCAGGTCGTGCGGTCTCACCGGCTCTCTTCCTCACTCCTCTGCAACCCCTACTTAGGTGTTCCCTCAGAGCGCGTCGTGGAGCGGCCAGAACATCTTTGAAAACATCAAGGACTCTGATAAGATGCTGAGCTTCCGAGCCCATGGCCCAGAGGTCCAGGCTCAGAATAAACGGAATTTGATGCAACACAACAGCTCCACGCAGACGGACATCTTCTGCGCCGACAGGCGGGACGACAGGAGGGAGTCTGGGCCCCCAGGAGGCAGCAGCTCCTTCCTGCACAAGCCGTTCCCCGGGGGAACCTTCCCCGTCTCCCCCCAGGCCTGTCCCAGCGCCTCCGAGCGTAGCCTGAGCCCCTTCCGCTCGGACGCCTCGGGGGAGCGTGGCTCTGGGCCGGTGGACGTGCGTAGTCGGCGGCCACTGCTGCCCTTCGAGACTGAGGTGGGCCCCTGTGGGGAGGCAGAGGCCCGCCTGGACAAGGCAGAGCCCGAGAATGCCAACAGCGGCGGGACCTGGCCCAAGGCTGTGCTCAGCTCCACGGCAGGACCCGAGAAGCTCTCCGTTTACAAGAAGCCAAAGCAAAGAAAGTCTATCTTTGACCCAAACACTTTCAAACGCCCCCAGACGCCCCCCAAAATAGACTACCTGCTCCCAGGCCCTGGGCCTGCTTACTCCCCCCTGCCCTCCAAGAGGGTGGGACCTCTGACGCCCCCAAAACCTCCCAGGAGGGGTGACTCCATTAAGTTCCAGCACAAACTGGAAACCAGTTCTGAGTCAGAGGCCACTCTAGTGGGCAGCTCCCCATCCACCAGCCCCCCGAGTGCCCTGCCCCCCGACATGGACCCCGGGGAGCCCATGCACGCCTCACCCCCTCGCAAGGCCAGGGTCCGCATTGCTTCCAGTTACTACCCTGAAGGGGATGGGGACTCCTCCTACCTGCCGGCCAAGAAGTCCTGTGACGAGGACCTCACCTCCCAGAAGATGGATGAGCTGGGGCAGAAGCGCCGCCGGCCAAAGTCTGCTCCCAGCTTTCGGCCCAAGCTCGCTCCAGTAGTGATCTCTGCTCAGTTCCTGGAGGTAGAACTCAGCCCTGGAGTGGGTCAGGGTGAGGTGGAGGTGGGGCGGGCCACACAGGGATCTGTGCCCGCCCGCACTGGCATCCCCCAGCTCAGGCTTAGCCCTGGCTCCTTTGCCTCTGCTCTCAGCACCTGCACGCGCTGGGGGGGGGTGGGGGGGGGTGGGGGGTGGGGGGGTGGGGGTGGGGGGTGGGGATGGCAGGTGAGTGCCGGCAGGAAGCAGTCTCCCTTTAGGAGATTAGAAAGTAGCCTGGGGTGTGCATGATAGCGGTAATATGACACCAAGAGGGCAATGCTTTCTTGGGTGTGGGGTTTGATTTGCTTATTGAGCAAGAAGCTTTTGAACTTGTATTGCAATAAACCCAAGTGGCAAGGACCCGCCTCAAAGGGTTTAGGGAGTCAAGATAGCACGTGTGAATCTGTTAGCCGGCAGCAGGACAGGCCGGCTTGTTTTTGTGGGTGCTGTGGTCATTTCCAGAAGGGAGAGATTGCTGTGAGCAGGAGAACAAATCCGTGTTACTTTCAGCAGACACGGAGCTTCACACGGCTGGGCAGGTTGTGTGGAGTTGCTACATACGTGTGCCCGATGCACCCATGTGTTCCACCCTCTCTACACACAAGAGCTGTTTATTCGAAAGAACAGATTCTTTCTGTGTGGTTTTCTTCCAAAGTATTTTTGAAGGAAGTTCTTCTCTTGCAGATGTGTAAGGCAACGTGAATGAATAAACGAGTTAACGACCTCTCCCAAATGTCACGTCATGTGTCTGAGTGGGAGAAGCTAGGTCGTGAGGGATAGAAATCGCTTGCAAATGCCTGTGTGTTTCCCTGTTTCCAGCCACTGCCTCTTGCCTTTGGTTCTGCAGGAGCAGAAGAGTGTCCTGGCCAGTGGAGAGCTCTCCCCAGATCTCCAGGAGTGGTCCCCTTACTCGCCAGGGCATTCCAGCCGGCACAGCAACCCCCCCTTCTACCCCAGCAGGGCGTCTGTGGGTGAGCTGGCAGGGCAGGGCAGGGCAGGGCCGGGCCGGGGAGGAGGGTCGATGCGGGCTCCCAGGGCCGCCCAGTCCCAGGGAGAGTGGAGACTGTCATTTCAGGGAGCTGCTGTGTGTCCTCAAAGATCTAGCCACTGCTGACCTGTCTGGAGTGTTCAGTCTTCTATCAGTGACATCTTTTAGCTTTTCAGAGTGCTTTCTCCCCATAGCAGCCTGGGAAATGGGAAGCACTGAAGAGGGTTCTCCTGCCTTACAGGTGGAGCAGGGCCAGAAGCTTGCATAGATCTGGGGCTGGCTGGATGCTTTGGGGCCACTGTCTCACCCTGCCCATTTGCAGGCACTGTTCCCCGCAGTATGACCCCGAGCACCACTGTGAGCTCCGTCCTGAGGAACCCCATCTACACCGTGCGCAGCCACAGGGTCGGCCCTTGCAGCTCTCCGCCTGTCCCCAGAGAGGCTGGCCCCCAGGGTTTGCATCCCAGGTATGTGAAGCCACCTGTGCTTCCCTGTACCCCAGCCATCCAAGCCCACCTGGGCATAAGGCCACTGTGTATAGAGGGGTTCCCTTGCCTAGCTGGGAAGAGGCCGGGTAGAGCAGCGCTGGGGCCCCGGGGAAAGGAAACTTTAAGGTCGCTCTCTTTATTTACCAGCGTGGAGCTTGAAAAGGTATTTGTACGACGATGGTAGAGAAGGCAGCTGATAGCTGAGTGCTCACATGCCAGGTACTGTCCTCAGACCTTTATAAGCATCATCTCACTTGGTCACCAGAGCCACCCTACTATTACTGTCTCTGGTTGATAGATGAGGAACTGAGCCTTAAGAAAATGAATGGATTGGCTCAAGGTCACTCATTCATTCGATGACTTGACAGGTTTTAATAGAGCACAGACTACATGCCGTGGACTGCTACAGTTCTAGAGGGCTACAGTGAAAAATTAGGTAGACAAACTTCATCTCCTGTGGCATTTGTGTTCAAGGGGCTGGGGCCGAGGCGGGGAGTGGGGAATGACCAAAAAAGAGAACAGAGTGATACCAGATGGTGCTGAATGGTCCTAAAGACCCTAAAGTGTTGACAGGCTAGGCTGTGACTCGGAAGAGGGTGGCAAGTTATATTGGGCGGTGGAGAGGGCCCCGTGCAGGGGGATGCTGCCGTGACCAGAAGGCTGAGAAGAGGCCAGCTGTACACGACTTGGGGGAGGAGCCTCCAGGAAGGAGGGCTGTAGGTGCTACAGCCCGGGCCTCTGAGAATGGTGCAGTGGGCTCCAGGGACAGAGTAGGGGAGCTTGGCAGAGAGACGGTGAGTCAGGAGGAAGGCCCGCGCCATAGGGCACAAACCCCGAGTTTGGGTTTTATTTTGACTACAGTGAAGACCACTGGAAGGCTCTAAGCAGGCAAGAGATGTGGTCTCACAGCTAGAAGAGGTCATCATTGGGCCTGAATGCGGGCCAGCCTGACGTGGGCGACGCGGGCTCCCTGCCCTCAGCTCTCCCGTTTCCAGGGACGGGCTCTTCTAGGGAGAGCCTCGGTGCCGTCCTGCCCCTCCCTGCCCGCCCAGGATGCAGAGCCTCTGTTCGTCCCTGCAGAAAGCCCTCTGTCCCAGTGAGCTTGGTCCTGGCCTGGCGCTTGCAGGGCCCTCTGAGCGTGGCTGCGGGCAGTCACCGTCCTCGACTGACTGGGAGCCGCTTCTGGGCCTCCCTGAGCTGGCAGAGGGCCTCAGGGTGGCCAGCCACTTGTTACCCTGACCTGGTCCTTCTCCCGAGCCCCTCACTTGTCTGCTTTTCGACAGTGTCCAGCACCAGGGCCGCCTGAGCCTGGATCTGAGCCCCAGGGCCTGCAGCGACTGCTCTGAGATGAGAGCCTCCCATGGGTGCAACTCCCTGCCCTCCAGCGCCCGCCTCGGTAACTGAGCCACTGGGGCCTTCTCGCCAGAGCAGGCACCAGCCTTTCTTCATCTCCACCCTCATCCTCATGCCCAGACCTCCTGGCGGCCCACACACACAGCCCCTCTCCCGTCTGGGGGCCGAGGCCGGCTCCACACTGCACCCAGAGCCCTTTCCTGTGGCCTTCCTGCAGCTTCCCACAGTGGCCGTGTAGTTGTTCTGGTGACCCCTGGCCCAGGAGCCTTGCTCCCTGACCCTGAGGTCATTCTGGGGGATGTCGTGTTGCCGATCACTTACGGAAAACGCACCCCAGAGTCGAGGCTAGCAGTTGTCTCAAAGAGACTCTGGTGGAGCTGCTTCCGGCGTTGTGGACACGAGGCCGGCAGTCGCGCCTGTCGCGTGGGGTGCTGTCTCTGTTCGGGGCTGGAAGCGAGACTTGTGGGATGCTGTTCTGAAGCAGCCTAGCCCTGCACGGTTTATTCACGTACTGGGGCTAGGCCTCTGCTTTCCCTGACTGTTCCATGTTGAGACCCCCTCGCGGATAAATGGCAGGGCCCACTTTCATTCTGTCATAACCGTGTATGTTTCCTGACTACTAGGATGGTGGTGAGGGAGTGAGGGGCGCTGTTGAATTGCAGGCCTAAAGTTTTGTCCCCTTGTGGAACCACAGGGTCTTCGAGCAACTTGCAGTTTAAGGCAGAACGCATTAAAATCCCATCAACGCCAAGATATCCGCGGTCTGTCGTGGGCTCTGACAGAGGTGAGAACTTCTCAGTGACCCTTCCCCCTGCTGACCCCCTCCGTCCTCAGGGTGGGGTGTCTGGGCACCGCTCACAGTTCGCTCCCTGTCTCAGCCATCAGTCATGCTGGCGGGGCCAGGACCCGGGCCCTGGCGGGAGATGCAGGGGGGAGTGCGAGGCACGAGGCACCTGCACGCATGGCCGTGCGTCCGGGCTGCAGGAGCGGAGGTGCAGGCCCGGCCCTCACCCACCCCTCTCGGCAGGCTCGCTGTCCCACTCGGAGTGCAGCACTCCCCCGCAGTCTCCTCTGAACGTCGAAGGCCTGTCCTCCTGTAGCCCATCCCAGACCTCAGCCGCCACATTGCCCAGGATTGCCGTCAACCCCGCGGCCCTCGGGGAGCGCAGAAAGGACAGGTGAGTGGGCACAGGGGAGGATGGCGCGCTGCTGTAGCGGGCCAGCGCTCGGCCGCGCCCTCGGCCCCGGGCGTGGTGCGGTTTGGGGAGTTCCGACAGAGTTGACCTCCGGCGAGGCTGCAGGCGTTTGGGTCGCCTAGCATCCCCTGGTGTCTCGCTCCAGGACGTCACGAGGAGGTCCTGTGGACACGTGATGCAGGAGGAGGGGCGCACGTGGATGGCCAGTTGGAGGAGCAGGGTGAGCTCCTTCCACTGAGTGCCCACGGGAGGAGGGGGGCTCCAGCTCGTGATGCTGGGGACGACCTGACAGTGACCGTGATGGAGTGATGCCGCTCACTGCTTCCCAGGCCCTTGCTTAAGCACGTTCCACGTAATAAGTTGTGAAATCCTCACATAACCCTGTGATCAGCGGCATCATCATCGGCCCCATTTTAAAGATGAGGAAACTGAGGCCAGAAAGTTGGAGTGGTCTGTCTGTGGTCACATGGTTAGTGACTGGCCTATACTAATGAGAATCAGGACTCTTTTTTTTTTTTTTTTTTTTAAATTTTTGGCTGCGCCACGTGACATACAGGATCTTAGTTCCCCAACCAGGAATCAGACCCCTGCCCCCTGCAGTAGAAGAGTGGAGTCTTAACCACTGGACCACCAGGGAAGTCCCAGGACTCCTTCTTATCCTTTTCTTTTTGGCCCCAGAACACAGCTGTATCGCTTGCTCCCTCCCCCTGCCCCCCAAGCTTTTTATTGTGAGATAAAATACACATAGGAAAAGAGTGTGTGAAGCATACATGTACAGCTTAGCCATTTATTGGTTCGTTTTGAAATGCAGGCCGATCTCAGCTGTCAGTCCAGACGTGCCTCCTCTCAGGGCTGGTCCCTTCCTGCACAAGCTCTGCACGTTCCTCATCCACCGCTGGTGTTCTTCAGAGTGGGATTTACCAGATCGTATCTATATATTTAAAGGGTTCTGTCTAGATCCTAGTGGGAGATTGGATTAAACTTGAACTTACCTTTATCTAATCACTTAGAATCTAGGACTAGAGCTACTCTCCTCCACTTACATCCAGAAAGCTGAGGGCCCTTGTAGCTGCAAGCCATGGGAGAGACGCTGCTGGGTGGGCCCATAGTTAAGAAAATCTCATTTACGATCTGAACCTGTTAAGACAGCACACCTAGCAAGTGTATACTGGAGAACAGAGTGTACCCATAACCGCCAAGGCACCTGGGCCCCCAGGGGAGTCAGCACAGTTCACGTGGACGTGTTCATGATGGCCTCACCTGCATCGTGCAGACAGGAGCACAAACCGGCCCTGGGGGTGTGAGGTTTTACTGAACCCCCCAGCTTAGGTCACTGAGAGAACAAGACTTTCCCCCCACTGAAGGGGGCTCCTTAGAAGCAGAAGGGACCTTATCACATGCGGTTCAGACATCCCCTTAGCTTTCTCTGCGGTGCACAGAGAACCGGTGTGTGTGTGTGTGAGCGAGTGTGTGTGACAGTGTCGGTGATTCCTGCCTTCACAGCGCTTAGGTGACATAAACTTTAACATGTGTGACCTGACTGAAGAATGGGTTACTTACTAAAAATAGTCCCTCTTTTCCTCAGTCTCGAGTTAACTATCATTATAGAAAACTGGGAAAACTAGAAAAGTAGAAAGAAAAAAAGTCACATAATCTCATCAACCCGAGGTTCAGTTGCTGTTGTTTCACCTTCTGAGGTGTGTGTGTATGTATATATACAGTTTAAATACATGCTTTATTTATGTTGTTTTACATACATAAACTTCCTCCTTAATCTGTTTGTAGTGTTAAGTATACTTTATGAACTTCTTTTACAAAGCAGCCTTATTGTTCTGACAAAACTCTTCTGCATATTATAAAAATTTTAAATCATTCGGGAGATTAAAAAGTACGGGTTCCCTCCCAAAGGGCCCCCCTCTGCCTGCCTGCCCTTCAGCACGTGGACCACCCCCCCACCCCCCCACCCCCCCACCCCTCCCCTACATGTGCTCTGGAGGAGGGAGCCCTCGGGGGTGGCGCTCTGCTTGTCCCCTCCCCTGGCCTTTGGCTGCAGTCTTGTCCTGAAGAGGAGCTCGGGCAGCATGCAGCGGGGGGCCTGGCAGCTCGGGGTCACTTAACTGTCTGTCTGTCTGTCTGTCACGTTCCAGGCGTCTGTGGTTGTCTTCCTCCTCCGATCACCCCCGCTCTGCTTTCTAACCTTTTGCACCTTCCAGATGCCTCCACCACCACAGATCCCTCCTGAGACTGCCTGTGGCTGCCAGGCCCAGGTCCTCCTCCCTGAGGAGCGTGAGGTTGGCCCGACAGGAGGTCCCCACCCCAGCCCCCCCTGCGCCCCTTATCCCCCGCGGTGCGGTGGGCGGCTCCCCGGGGCCAGTGGGTGCATGGTGCCGCCTTGCTCCCAGCCTCCCCGCTCCCTTTTTAGTGCCTCCGGTTTGCAGCAGCTTAATCTCATGATCATTTTGCATCCTCTGTGTCCTGGTAAATATAAAAACTGATATTTAATGTTGCCCCTTCTTGGGTGAATATCACCCCAGAAAGCAGTCCTTTTGCCCCAAGGGCGTCTTGAGACCCCACTGGAGGTTTGTACGTTGCACATTGCGAGGCCACTCCTCTCCTGTTAGGGAAACCTGCGTGCCTTTTCCCCGCGGATATCAGTGTTTATAGTTCACACAGACCCTTCTTGGTGTCTTTGGGACTGGGTGCTTCTGTGTCCATCCGCGGGTGGGGGGTCGTGTCTGTATTGCATGCGGTTGTGTATCACCGTCGTACAAAGGTGGACTTCATCGTGTTCCCATCCAGCTGTGTCACCATAGGAGCGTCTGTGCTCCCTGGCCCTTTCTGCGTAGTGATTGCATGCCTGACCTCAGATCTTCCCCAGACCTTTCCTTTGAGCCTGAGTCCCCAAAACTGTTGGCTCTCTTCCAAGGCCCTACGTGGAGGAGCCACGCCATGTGAAGCTGCAGAAGGGCTCGGAGCCGCTGGGCATCTCCATCGTGAGCGGGGAGAAGGGCGGTGTCTATGTCTCCAAGGTGACTGGGGGGAGCATCGCTCACCAGGCCGGCCTTGAGTACGGGGACCAGTTACTTGAGGTGAGCGGGAGCTGCCGTCCTCTCCCTCCTCTCCTCCCCTCCCCTCCCCTCCCCTCCCCTCCCCTCCCCTCCCCTCCCCTCCCCTCCCCTCCCCTCCCCAGTGCCCAGGCCCTCCTCCACGCCCTCCTCCACGCCCTCCTCTCCCATCACTGAGCCCGCTCCCGGTGTCTCCTAGTTCAATGGCATAAACCTGCGGAGCGCCACGGAGCAGCAGGCCCGCCTCATCATCGGGCAGCAGTGCGACACCATCACCATCCTGGCCCAGTACAACCCACACATGCACCAGCTGAGCGGCCACTCCCGGTCCAGGTGAGGCCCTGGCCTCCTAGGGGGCACGGGGGCCGCAGGAAGAGAGACGGGTGCGGCGGGTGCGTGGCTCGCTGTGGGGAGACCTGCGTGCCAGCTGCAAATTCTGGGGATTCCGCTGCCATGAGAGAGGAATCGACCAGCCCTGGGTTTTGGAGAAGGGACGTATGGAGGGATGGTTTTCCCTCCTGAAATAGGGTGTGGAAACAGGTGGCTGGGTCCCGCGTGCAGCAGGGAGCCCCGGCATGGGTATGTGGAGCAGGCAGGAGCTGCGGCCCCGGGCGGACGCTCCCACAGAGTGGTCTGGCCCCGCTCCACGAGCAGACACTGGACACCTGCCCCCGTCTGCCTCTGTGCTGTGGGTGGCAGGACAGGTGAGGAAAGGGTGAGACGTGCCCCTGCCGTGCAGCGCCTGTGAAGGGAAGGGCTGAAATGCACATGCAGAGGAAAAGAGAACAGTGAATTCATGGGTCCCCAGGCTGACCCCTTTGCAGAGGGTCCCCGAGTTGAGGACAGGCAGATCCTGCAGCTGGGTGACCGAGTCCAGGCTCCTGAGGCGCCTGCTCTCCTCAGGGTTCGGGTCACAGAGCTGCGTGACCTGGTCCTTGTTCACGTCCCAGACCCGGTCACCACCAGAGATGGGGTGGCTCCGGCCGGCTGCATGCTACTCCTCACTCTTCCTGTCCTCTGTCCCCAGCTCCCACCTGGACCCTGTCAGTCCCCACTCCACTCTCCAGGGCAGCGGTGCCACCACCCCGGAGCATCCCTCTGTCATTGACCCACTGATGGAGCAGGACGAGGGCCCTGGCACACCCCCGGCCAAGCAGAGCACCCCCAGCTCCAGGTCAGCAGATGCATGCCATGAGCCTTCCATCCGTGCGCCTTGGCTGAGTGGGGTGGGTCCGGGGGGTCATTGTTGGGGCCCAAACACATCCTCTGAGGGACGTGGGTCCCAGCGCCGCCCTGCACTGCAGACGGCACACCGGCTTGTCAGGATTTGGGGTGGGGAGCACGCCAGTTCTTTTTTCCTCCCTCCGTCCTGCCCTCTCTCCCGTTTTTTCTCTCGTTTTCTCACTGACTCATTCTTAGCTCTGCCTTTTTTCTTTCTCTCCTCCTTTTCTCACTCACTTGTTTTCTGGTTCTGTCCTTAGACAGAATCCCACGGTCATCCCCCAGCCAGGCCCCAGGTTCTGGCCATCAACAGCAGTGTTGCCCCCAAGGAGCTCTAGGTTTGAGGGTGGCAGCCCAGTGTCCAGGCATGTGCAGCATGGCCAGAGTGCTGGGAGGGGCGCCAGGGGCCACGATGGGTCAGTCATGAGGAGCATGGCAGGGCAGTGACGGCTAAGCCACAGCTCATCACAGGATGAGGAGGGGTTAGCCGTGCAAAGGGCGAGCGTGAAGAGATGTCCGGAGGAGGGAGCGGCATTAGTGTGGGCAGGAGCTGGCGGGGGAGGTGGGGGAGGGTCACACAGGCTGGGTCCTGAGGCAGTCACTCTTCAGTCTTGGACAGAGCCCTTTCTCGGGTACGACTTTAATGGACTGTTCACAGAAGCTTGAGGCTGGAAGCTGGGACATCTTCAGGGCTTTCCTACTTGTGACCGTTCACTGTGCCCATTATGGCTACACTTACCTGCAGCAAAATTTTCGTCACCGGCTGGCTCCCCTGCTGAGGTCCTGCTCATTCGGTTCCGTTGCTGTCCCGTCTCCTTCACTCAGTTTGTTTGCCAGCCTTTCAGTGTCCCTGTGCTGTGAGTTCCTTGATGGCAAGGGGCCCTGCTTCTTGGTTTAGTGCCCTCTGGGCCATAGAAGCGGCTCAGTAAACATTTGCTGGATGAGTTGTGCCCTGGATGGTGAGCCTGGCTCTGCAGTTCTCTGCAGGAGAATAGAGTTAGGAAAACAAGTGCAGTCCACGTGGGCAAGACATAGCCCATGGTGTGTGATGGACAGCTGGGCTGGAAGGCAGGGGTGTTGATTTCCACTCTGTTCCCAAGTGGCTTTGTGACCCGGGGTCATGTGTTCACCTCTACCAAACCTCAGCATCCTGCCTACAAACCGGGTCACTAGAACTAGAGGCTGTGTCGGCCCGCCTCCCGGCTCCTATGGTTCTGAGAGCTCGTGAGACCGTGGCGGGGGGCGGGCAGCAGAAAACGGTTAGGGCGTCACCACTGTTTCATCTTTCTCATGTCTTCCTCCCTCCCTGTGCACAATTGAAGAGCTTCATTTTCCCCCCCATAAGGATGGTGGGAGATGCCACCAAGAAGACCCCAGAACCACGAGTTGTTCTCATTAAGAAGTCCCAGCTGGAGCTTGGCGTGCACTTATGTGGTGGGAACCTGCATGGGGTGTTCGTGGCCGAGGTGGAGGACGACAGTCCTGCCAAGGGCCCCGACGGCCTCGTGCCTGGGGACCTCATCCTTGAGGTGAGTTCTGCGCCCTCTGAGCAGCAGCCGGGCTGCTCTCCGCCCACACGTCGGGCTTGCCGCCGTCTCAGTTGGCACAGGAGGTGGAGGAGCACAGCCTCTGCTGGCGACCGCTGTGTGTGGGTGTTGGATGCTGCCCAGACCCCTGCTGGGTAGATCATGGGGAAGCAGGCAGGGGGGCCCTGGCTTGGGCACTGGTGTCCGGAGGGGAGATGCTCTGCTGTTGTCAGTGGGAGGACTCAAGACTGGTCTGATGGCGAGGGCCATCTCCCGCTCATTGGGTCTCCTGTTGGGTGGGGGAGGTGGGTCGTAGGTACTCAAAGATAGCAAGGAGCATAAGCGAGGTGAAGGGCTGTGTTTCCAATAAGCCTTACTTGCGGGGGGACTAGAACAGGGTTTCTCCTGGGAGCAGCTGTTGAGGGTAGAGCAGACACTCGACAGAGGACTCAGCCTTACCTGCGGAGGTGGGGCAGATGGATGCCCAGTGAACGGGATGCTGAGTCTCACCCTTACCCTACACCTGGCCTCTCGCGGGTGCCCAAGATGCCCAGCTTCTGCCCTCTGACCCCAGTCCTCCGTCTCTGGGTAGTACGGTGGTCTGGACGTGCGCAACAAGACGGTGGAGGAGGTCTATGTGGAGATGCTGAAGCCCAAGGACAGCGTCCGCCTGAAGGTGCAGTACCGCCCTGAGGAGTTCACCAAGGTCAAGGGCCTGCCTGGCGACAGCTTCTATATCAGGTACCAGTGGCCAGGGTTGCCGGGGACTTGGGCCTAGGGGAGGGGCTTTCGGTGAAGGCTGTTCCCTGTGAATGTCCCCGTGTTTCTTGCCCCCAGAGGGTGGGGCCGTGAGCATTATTACTTGGGCCCCAAATTGGAAGCTCACGACGAGATGCTTATGACTTAGAAAAACCCTCGAAAGCTCCCAGGGCCAGATGGGCTCCCTCTTTAGGGTTTAGGGCCTGGTGGGGAAGTTTGAGACCACAGAGCCTCACTTTCCTGTGGGCTAGGCTCCTCTCCCGGACTCCTCTGACCCAGGTCTGCAGATCCTTCTGCAGCGTGTGTGGGTGTCAAGGCATCCACGGTACCCCGAAGTACTATATGCAGTGTGTGTCTGAGGCAGGCATCGGGCGTTTTCTGGGAGGTGCTCAGCTTTCTTCATGTCCCCTAAGATCTGAGGCCACACGAGAATGGAAAGCACTGATCGACCGTGTACCGTGAGGTCGGGGTGGGGGGGTCCCTGTCTCTAGGGAACCCCTCCTCCGTTGAGGATGGCATGTTTCCCTTCTGGGAAGTTTCTAGTCTGTAGGAACCGTCAGCCTTGACTCAGGGGAGGGACGCAAATGGGAAAGGCCCATCTGGAATGGAGATAACAGCCTTGGTCCTTGGCAAGAAGTCTTTTATGTGATGGGCATGAGGCAGCCCTTGTCTCCAGGGAGCCTGGTCTCGGGGGAGGACAGGGCAGTCTCTGTCCTGTCATGTAGAGCCTGGGCTCCCCTCTTTGGGAACCACTGCGAGGCTGGGGAGAGGCTGGTCCTGATCAGCCTCTGCGGTCTGGGGGAAGTTCAGAGCAGGAGAGCGGCTCTAGGAGAATGGCTGCAAAGGGTGGCCAGCGGCCTGACCTGCCCTCTCCATTGCCCGGTCCAGGGCCC